>NC_135235.1:19926993-20233779 GCF_051348905.1 Ranitomeya variabilis
GTTCTTGTGACTATTCAGCATTTTATTTGCTCTGCAACCCTGTACGGGAGAACTGATTCCTGTAAATCTGAAGATTTTTTTTTCAACATTTGCAGGCAAGGTCTCCTCTTTATATATTCACTCTCCATCCTATTAGCTATTTTTTTGCTGGGAGTATAAACCGGCAGCTTTTATGCTGCTTAAAACTTCAGCCTTTTGTGCTTTAATGGAGCCAATTATGCGTGTTATTAAACTAATTTATACAGAAGCCAGAGCCGAGGCCGACCGGTGAAGGTAATTTCTCCAAGAACATATTTTTTTACATAATTCTTAGGCTCTGATTTCCCGAGATATTAAACTCATCAGAAAGATTTTTATTTGGGGTAAAGATTAGTTTACAAATAATTTTATTTTACTACTTACATGACAAAATTATTAAACTTTTGCACTTCACTAACCAGTTCGCAAAGTGTAGATGCAGGCTGCGTGTAAAGGTGAGTCTTGTAAATGTATTGCACATTTGCACTGGGTCTAATCAGGGTTCAGAATTGTTCTGGTTGCTATTTGACTCAGTCGACAGCCTGATGACAGGTCCTCTTGTTATCCAAAATTGATGATAGTGTGTCCAATTTTTCCAGGACCTGTCAAAATTGATTTACTTAAAATCATTTTTGACATATTTTGACATATATATTTTCTCCGAATCATTTTCACAGATATAATAATATTAAATATAATGTAGGACACCAGCGCTGCTGATAATGACCATCCAAAGAAGAGAGGATGTAACTAAGATTCCTTTTTTAAGATATTCAGTCTGAGCGTTTCAACACCAAATTGGTGTCTTCACCAGGCCAAACGTCATCATCTCTCAGGAAAGGCGCAGCAGCTGACAAGCCAAAAGTCTACAAACCTTTATCAGAGTTCTACCTGCATTTGCAGAACCACAGAAAGTGAGATTTCACCTCACTCATCTTATTCACAACAGCAGGACGATGTTACCTCTGACAGCGACACTGACAGTTTGAGTTAGTTTTTTTGCACAGAACAGTTGGACTGAGCTGAATTGCCTAACAGGGATAAGTTTTTGACCATTTGTTAATTTTTAAAAAAAACATGAAAAGTTTGAAAGTGCACTGTTTAATTAAATATAGCATTGGTTACTATAGAGTTAACATCCAAATTATTAATAAAGCTATGTTTCTATTAAAGAGATTAAAAGATGTTGGATACAGTACTCGGAGTGGTATACACATCTACTTTTAATGAAAAATGTGCAGAAATTGCTGAATATTAATTTAAAGGAGTTCATTATTTGCACTGGCTTTATGTGTGAGAACCAATTTTAGCCACTTTGAAGTTTAAGAGCTAGTCCTACGATTAACTTAAAATCTGCAAGTGTAAATCCAATCATCCATAGTTAGTGTTGAGCGATACCGTCCGATACTTGAAAGTATCGGTATCGGAAGGTATCGGCCGATACCGGCAAAGTATCGGATCTAATCCGATACCGATACCCGATACCAATACAAGTCAATGGGACACCAAGTATCGGACGGTATCCTGTATGATTCCCAGGGTCTGAAGGAGAGAAAACTCTCCTTCAGGCCCTGGGATCCATATCAATGTGTAAAAGAAAGAATTAAAATAAAAAATAGGGATATACTCACCTCTCCGACGCAGCCTGGACTTTACCGCTGTAACCGGGAGCCGTTGTACCTAAGAATGCGCGCTTGAAGGGCCTTAGATGAGGTCACTGCACTCTGATTGGTCCGTAGCGGGCGTGTGACCGCTACGCGACCAATCACAAAGCCGTGACGTCACCTAAGGTCTTTCAAGCGCTTGAAATACCTTGGGTGACGTCACGGCTTTGTGATTGGTCGCGTAGCGGTCACGCGACCGCTACGCGACCAATCAGAAGCTGCGGACGTCTTCTAAGGTATTTCAAGCGCTTGAAAGACCTTAGGTGACGTCACAGCTTTGTGATTGGTCGCGTAGCGGTCATGCGACCGCTACGGACCAATCAGAGCACAGTGACCTCATCTAAGGCCCTTCAAGCGCGCATTCTTAGGTACAACGGCTCCCGGTTACAGCGGTAAAGTCCAGGCTGCGTCGGAGAGGTGAGTATATCCCTATTTTTTATTTTAATTCTTTCTTTTACACATTGATATTAATCCCGATACCGATTCCCGATATCACAAAAGTATCGGATCACGGTATCGGAATTCCGATACCCGCAAGTATCGGCCGATACCCGATACTTGCGGTATCGGAATGCTCAACACTATCCATAGTTCTTAGGGTACCGTCTCACAGTGGCACTTTGGTCGCTACGACGGCACAATCCATGATGTTCCAGCGATATAGTTACGATATCGATGTGTCTGACACGCTACTGCGATCAGGGACCCCACTGAGAATCGTACGTCGTAGCAGATCGTTTGAAACTTTATTTCGTCGCTGGATCACCCGCTGACATCGCATCGGCGTGTGTGACGCCGATGCAGCAATGTCTTCACTGGTAACCAGGGTAAATATCGGGTTACTAAGCGCAGGGCCGCGCTTAGTAACCCGATGTTTACCCTGGTTACCATTGTAAATGTAAAAAAAAAAACACTACATACTTACATTCCGGTGCCTGTCACGTCCCCGGGCGTCCGCTTCCCTGCACTCCTCCTGCATCCTGTGTCAGCGCCGCCCGGCCGTACATCAGAGCACAGCGGTGACGTCACCGCTCTGCTTTACGGCTGCGCTTACACAGGATGCAGGAGGAGTGCAGGGAAGCGGACGCCCGGGGACGTGACAGGCACCGGAATGTGAGTATGTAGTGTTTTTTTTTTTTTACATTCAAAATGGTAACCAGGGTAAACATCGGGTTACTAAGCGCGGCCCTGCGCTTAGTAACCCGATGTTTACCCTGGTTACCCGGGGACCTCGGCATCGTTGGTCGCTGGAGAGCTGTCTGTGTGACAGCTCTCCAGCGACCACACAACAACTTTCCAACGATCACGGCCAGGTCGTATCGCTGGTCATGATCGTTGGAAAGTTGCAGAGTGTGACGGTACCCTTAGAGTATCTCCCCACTAATCCACTTTTATCTCCACCTCATATTGGTTTTATTGCATTAGGAGGCCCAATGTCTCTTATCTCTTGCAGTAACGATCTTCGCAGCCAATAATTCTGGATGATCGCACCAGAATGTTGCCTTGGCTTTCATCACTCGATCTCTTTCCTTGTCATTCAGTGCTATCCTATTAAGAAAAGAGATTTGTTCATGTTAATACTCGAAGAAAGTTCAAACAGCAGAGTCTACAATGTGAATGAATGGCCAGAAATGTTAACGAATAAAGTTCGAGAAATGTACTTTTAAGTAATGTCATGGAGGAAGAAGGTCCTTGTAGGGCTGTACCTTGATATATCTTTTATTAGTTCCTGGAAAAAAATTATTGCAGCTTTCATTCTGGTCAAGGCTCTTTTAAAGGGCAATACTAACAGATTACTATGGGTCCACCTCTTGCTACGCCATGTTGATCAGCTAAGTGAAGGGCCGTGGCACTTCCCGTCACAGTTTCCCAGACACATCACCATACATATAGTAGTGGACTATTATAATATTGATGCACAGCCACATTCACTTTAATAGGATAGTAGTGGCAGTACCAAATTTATGTCCATGTGCCTGGCAAACCATGAAGGGAATGTAGCGCTAAAGCCACTCAGTAAGGTAATTGTTCGGGGTGATGAGTGTCAGACCGCCTATAAATATGTAATTCATGGCCGATTCTATGTATAGTCTTAGAAA
This sequence comes from Ranitomeya variabilis, assembly GCF_051348905.1. Classification (NCBI taxonomy): domain Eukaryota; kingdom Metazoa; phylum Chordata; class Amphibia; order Anura; family Dendrobatidae; genus Ranitomeya; species Ranitomeya variabilis. Next base: position 19,930,775 of record NC_135235.1, read on the forward strand.
TCCCGTTTTAAGCTCATGTTAGCCGCATCTTACATGTCACGAGTCTGTTGTCAGCTGTCCTAGGACCAGTGGCTTCTTCCCTGTCCCTAGCGCTATGGGTACCCTAGCTCGCCCTGTTCCCCAGATTACTTCTGATTGTGAAGACACCGGGGCCACATTACCTTAGCTCTTGAATCCGTCCTCAGTCTGTACCCTTCCTCTTCCAGGGAAGAGAGGAGTAGTAGTGCACCGTAATACACCAACCAGAATAACAAGGTAATACAAACAGGGATAAAGAAAAATATAAATCATACAAATATATACACAAACAACAGAGGTAAGCACCAGGGAGTGGAGAATGGGGTAAAACCAAAGTAGGAGAAGAAAGGGAATTATCACATTCAAAACCTAGCAACAGTCACAGATAAATCCACCAATCTCCAATAACAACCACTAGCCATGCAGCATTAGCTAACTCTGACAATGAGTGCTAGCCGGGGCCCAGATTATATAGGAGATGGGACTGGCTATCAGTGCACAGCTGAAAGCCTTAATGCAGGAAAGCTTCCAGGAGCTCTCAACTGAGCAAATTAACCCCTGCACTGCTAAAAGAAACCTGCACCATTTAATATGATTGTAAAGTGCTTCAAATCAGTGCAAGAGTAGGAGAAATCAGACACTGCGGCCTTCTGGCTTCTCTCTGTCGCGGTAAACCCATGACAATACATCATACGCCAACCTTTTGAAGAAATGAAACCCACTATGAGATCCAGAGCCCTTTAGAAAGTGATTGATGGGAAATTAAAGCTGGAACACATACAAGGAAATACAGTATCTTCTTCTATAGACAGCTGAATTTATGGAAGAAAATTACATTAACGCCATTAGTAGAAGTAAAACGATTATTAAAGCCATGGAAGACATAATTGGAAAGCCCCACATTTCATGAATACATTGACAGCAATCTTTACCAGGGGCTCGTTTTCTTGCATCGATGAGCACGTCATTATTAGCTGATATAATGGCTTTGAAATCTCTCTGATAATGGCATATTAATGGAAGCTAAATTAGTTCATCCCTAGTTTCTATCTCACATGACGGCACAAATGCCATTCCAAATATTGGTCAATAAAGTTTAATATATTTCCCCAATAGGAGAAAGTAATTACCACGTGGAGCTACATAAAATAAAAGCAAGGGGGGTATCATGACACTAATTGCACTGCTCCATCGTGATCAGATTTTCTCCTAGGCTTTAAGGATAAGAATTACCCTTCTTGTCGGAGACCTCAGTGAGTCCACATGGACCATTCCCCTAATCTGACCATCACTTAGAATTGTCCATTGTTGTTAGATCTTTTCCATTTTCTTCCAGGGAATGATGAATCACGGTCTTTCAGCCTCAGATCACTCTCTAGATCTTCCATTAGTTTTTCTTTCTTCCAGGTGGTTGTGTTAAAGGTTCATGACCTAGAAGTTAAAGAATTACAAGAGGTGGAGGATGATATAATTGACTCCAACTGGATCAAGACACATTGAAAAAACCTCAACATGATCTCTATCAACTCAAAGCCAAACTGCCTGTATAACTTATTATTACTGCTACTAGTACCTGCGCTGATTGTTTAGACAAAAAAGATATTTATATATATATATATATATATATATATATATATATATATATATATATATATATATATAAACCTATTTATATAAATAGAGAAAGAACAATGAAAAGGAAGATATAGTTTCCGCAATAATACTGACACTTATGTGCAACACATTAATTATCATAATGCTGCTGTATTACTGTTTCCTACCATAAATATTATTTTCCCATGTACAAGTACAGTGGGGAAAATAATTATTTGATACTCTGCCAATTTTGTAAGTTTTCCCACCTACAAAGAATGGAGAGGTCTGTAATTTTTATCGTTGGTACACTTCACCTGTGAGAGACTGAATCTAAAAATAAAATCCAGAAAATCACATTGTAGGATTTTTGCATAATTAATTAGCATTTTATTGCAGGAAATAAGTATTTGATAAACTAGAAAACAGAACTTAATACTTGGTACAGAAACCTTTGTTTGCAATTACAGAGGTCAAACATTTCCCGTACTTTTTGACAAAGTTTGCACACACTGCAGCAGGGATTTTGGCCAACTCCTCCATAGAGATCGTCTCCAGATCTTTCAGGTTCCTGGGCTGTCGCTGGGCAAAATTGAGTTTCAGCTCCCATTCTATTGGGTTCAGGTCTAGAGACTGGTGGCTAGTCCACTCCAGGACCTTAAAATGTGTGAGAAGGCTGTCGGACACCTAGTGGTTGGGAGATAAACTTGAAGAAATGCTTTAGTACATGCAGGAAAATGCTCCAGCATACTAAGTGCTGAGAGGGGTTAATCGGCCATGACAGATTTATTGTGAGCAGCTGATGAGTTGGGAGAGCCTGCTACTCACCATGTCTCGACCACTGGGAGTGGTTCACTTTCTAAAATTGAGAGCTGTTTTGTCTCTGGCAGGCCTGTGTGTGTGGAGGTTGCATATCACATGGATTGAGCGCCTTTGCTAAAAGGACTAAGAAGCTGGACTCTAAGCAAGGTGGGCTAAACAGCATTATTGTATGGACTTGGTACTTTTCGTTTTACCTCGTGCCGGAGAAAGGCTGTATTTACGTTTTCTGGTGACATGGTTTATGAGGACTGCAATAAACCTGCTGAACTTTATATAGAAATGGTTCCTGCTTCTACCTCTTTAAGAAGCCGAGTGAGTCAACTTACCACAAATATTTCTTAAGGAGCCACTCCTTAGTTGCACTGGCTATGTGATATCTCATGGTCAAGCTGGAAGAACCAACCACGACCCATCTTTAATGCTCTTACTGAGGGGAGGAGGTTGATGGCCAATATCTCTCGACACATGACCCCATCCATCCTTCCTTCAATGCAGTGCCTTTATCCTGCCCCCTTTTCAGAAAATAACCCCAAAGTATGATGTTTCCCCCACCATGCTTAACAGTAGGGATGGTGTTCTTGGGGTTGTACTTCTTCCTCTTCCAAACACGGCGAGTGGAGTTGATACCAAAATGTTCTATTTTGGTCTCATCTGATCACATACCCTTGTCCCATACCTCATCTGGATCATCCAGATGGTCATTGGCTATCTTGGAACCGCAAAGGTGAAAAAAATGGAACACTAAAATATATGTAACAATATACACTGCACAAAAAAATAAAGGGAACACTAAAATCCCACATCCCAGATATCACTGAATGAAATATTCCAGTTGTAAATCTTTATTCATTACATAGTGGAATGTGTTGAGAGAAATAAAACCTAAAAATGATCAAAGTAATTCACAACTAATATCCCACGAAGGTTTGGAGTTGGAATGATGCTCAAAATCAAAGTGGAAAATGAAGTTACAGGCTGATCCAACTTCAGTGGAAATGCCTCAAGACAAGGAAATGATGCTCAGTAGTGTGTGTGTGGCCTCCACGTGCCTGTATGACCTCCCTACAATGCCTGGGCATGCTTCTGATGAGGCGGCAGATGGTCTCCTGAGGGATCTCCTCCCAGACCTGAAATAAAGCATCCGCCAACTCCTGGACAGTCTGTGGTGCAATGTGACGTTGGTGGATGGTGCGAGACATGATGTCCCAGATGTGTTCAATCATATTCAGGTCTTGGGAATGGGCGGGCCAGTCCATAGCTTCAATGTTTTCATCTTGCACAAACTGCTGATACACTCCAGCCACATGAGGTCTGGCATTGTCCTGCATTAGGAGAAACCCAGGGCCAACCGCACCAGCATATGGTCTCACAAGGGGTCTCAGGATCTCATCTCGGTACCTAACGGCAGTCAGGCTAGTTCTGGGGAGCACATGGAGGGCTGTGTGGCCCTCCAAAGAAATACCACCTCACACCATTACTGGCCCACAGCCAAACCGGTCATGCTAAAGGATGTTGAAGGCAGCAGATCACTCTCCACGGTGTCTCCAGACTCTGTCACGTCTGTCACATGTGCTCAGTGTGAACCTGCTTTCATCTGTGAAGAGCACAGGGCGCCAGTGGCGAATTTGCCAATCCTGGTGTTCTGTGGCAAATGCCAAGCATCCTGCACATTGTTGGGCTGTGAGCACAACCCCCACCTGTGGATGACGGGCACTCAGACCATCCTCATGGAGTCAGTTTCTAACTGTCTGTGCAGACACATGCACATTTGTGGCCTGCTGGATGTCATTTTGCAGGGCTCTGGCAGTGCTTCTCCTGTTCCTCCTTGCACAAAGGCTGAGGTAGTGGTCCTGCTGCTGGGTTGTTGCCCTCCTACGGCCCCCTCCACATCTCCTGGTGTACTGGCCTGTCTCCTGGTAGCGCCTCCAGCCTCTGGACACTATGCTGACAGACACAGCAAACTTTCTTGCCAAAGCTCGCATTGATGTACCATCCTAGATAAGCTGCACTACCTGAGCCACTTGTGTGGGTTGTAGAGTCCGTCTCATTCTAGCACAACCAACATTCAAAAGTGACCAAAACATCAGCCAGAAAGCATTGGTACTGAGATGTGGTCTGTGGTCCCCACCTGCAGAACCACTCCTTTATTGAGGGTGTCCGGATAATTGCCAATAATTTCCATCTGTTTTCTATTCCATTTGCACAACAGCATGTGAAAATGATTGTCAATCAGTGTTGCTTCCTAAGTGGACAGTTTGATTTCACAGAAGTTTGATTTACTTGGAGTTTTATTCTGTTAAGTGTTCCCTTTATTTTTTTGAGCAGTGTATATAATAATACTGCCCCATGTACAAGACTAACTACTATAATACTGCCCCCTATGTACAAGAATATAACTACTATAATACTGCTCCCTATATACAAGAATATAACTACTATAATACTGCCCCATGTACAAGACTAACTACTATAATACTGCCCCCTATGTACAAGAATATAACTACTATAATACTGCTCCTATGTATAAGAATATAACTACTATAATACTGATCCCTATGTACAAGAATATAACTTGTTGTGAATTCTGTTTTTGGGCTCCCTCTGGTGGTTACTGGTGGTACTGGCTGATTTTTGTCTTGCACCTGTTCCCATCAGGAAACTGGGAGTTTCCTATTTAGTCTGGCTTCTCAGTCATTCTAGTGCCGGCAATCAATGTTACCAGAGCACCTCTGTTGCTTGCTACCTGCTCCAAGTCTGCAATTCAGCTAAGTTGGATCTTTGGCTTTTTTTGTGTTTGTTTGTCCAGCATGCATTTATATTTCTCTTGCTGCTGGAAGCTCTAGTGATCTGAAATTACTACTCCGGTGTCATGAGTTGATAACGGAGTTAAAGTAATTTCAGGATGGCTGTTTAGGGTTTTGAGGTGACCGCGAAGTCCTCTTTTGTATTTTCTGCTATCTAGTCAGAGGGCCTCTCTTTGCTGAATCTATATTCATACTGCGTACGTGTTTTCCTCTTACCTAACCGTTATTATATGTGGGGGGCTACTATCACTTTTGGGGTTTCCCTGGAGGCAAGCCAGGTCTGTGTATTCCTCTACTAGGGGGTAACTAGATCTCCGGCTGGTGCGAGGTGTCTAGGGATAATCGTAGGCACACCCCCTGGCTACTATTAGTTGCGTGTTAGGTTCAGCGTTGCGGTCATCTGAGATTCCATCATTCCTAGAGCTAGTCCGTTTTTGCCTGAGTCCCTGCCATTGGGAACCATGACAGTATTGCCGGCCGCAAATGTATTAAAGGTATTGGCTGAAGAAAGAGAGAAAAGAAGAAATTTCTGACACTTTTTTTTTTTTTTTACTCAGAAGTTCTGTCTAGCCATAATTGCAATCTGCTGCTTTTTTCTCTCCTCTTAACCCCTGAATGGCTCAGATCTCAGCTGTTGAGAAATGGATATCCAGAGTTTAGCTACAGGCCTGAGTGCTCTTGCTTCTAAGGTTCAAAATATCCAAGACTATGTTATACATGCTCCTATGTCAGAACCCAAGATTCCTATACCTGAGTTCTTTTCTGGAGATAGATCTCGTTTTTTGAATTTTAAGCACAATTGTAAATTGTATCTTTCTCTGAGATCTCGCTCCGCTGGAGACTCCGCTCAGCAGGTTAAAATTGTGATTTCCTTGTTGCGGGGTGACCCCCAGAATTGGGCATTTGCATTGGCACCAGGGGATCCTGCGCTGCTCAATGTGGATGCGTTTTTTCTGGCACTGGGGTTGCTCTATGAGGAACCTAATTTGGAGATTCAGGCTGAAAAGGCCTTGATAGCCCTCTCTCAAGGGCATGATGAAGCTGAAATATATTGTCAAAAATTTCGAAAATGGTCTGTGCTTACTCAGTGGAATGAGTGCGCCCTGGCGGCGAATTTCAGAGAAGGTCTCTCTGACGCCGTTAAAGATGTCATGGTGGGGTTTCCTACGCCCACAGGTCTGAATGAATCCATGACTATGGCTATTCAGATTGATCGGCGTTTACGGGAGTGCAAACCTGTGCACCATTTGGCGGTGTCTTCTGAGCAGACACCGGAGATTATGCAATGTGATAGAATTCTGTCCAGAAGTGAACGGCAGAATTATAGGCGTAAAAATGGGTTGTGCTTCTACTGTGGTGATTCTGCTCATGTTATATCAGCATGCTCTAAACGCACAAAAAAGGTTGATAAGTCTTTTGCAATTGGCACTTTACAGTCTAAGTTTATTTTGTCTGTAACTTTGATCTGTTCATTATCATCTATTACTGTGGATGCCTATGTGGATTCTGGCGCTTCCTTGAGTCTTATGGATTGGTCCTTTGCCAGACGCTGTGGGTTTAGCCTAGAGCCTTTGGAAGTTCCTATCCCTCTGAAGGGTATCGACTCCACACCATTGGCTAGGAATAAACCACAATACTGGACACAAGTGACTATGTGTATGACTCCTGACCATTGGGAGGTGATTCACTTCCTTGTGTTGTATAACTTGCATGATGTCTTAGCGCTTGGATTGCCATGGTTGCAAACTCATAATCCAGTCCTTGACTGGAAAACAATGTCTGTGTTAAGCTGGGGATGTCAGGGGGCTCATGGGGAAGTACCTTTGGTTTCCATTGCTTCATCTACTCCCTCTGAAATTCCGGCATTTTTGTCTGACTATTGTGATGTTTTTGAGGAGCCCAAACTTAGTTCTCTCCCCCCTCACAGGGATTGTGATTGTGCTATAGACTTGATTCCGGGCAGCAAGTTTCCCAAGGGTCGTTTGTTTAATCTGTCTGTGCCTGAGCATGCTGCTATGCGGGAGTATATTAAGGAGTCCTTGGAAAAGGGACATATCCGTCCATCCTCATCCCCTTTAGGAGCAGGTTTTTTTTTCGTGGGTAAAAAAGATGGCTCCCTGAGGCCCTGTATTGATTATCGCCTGTTGAATAAGATTACAGTCAAATACCAGTATCCTTTGCCACTATTGACTGATTTATTTGCTCGTATTAAAGGGGCAAAGTGGTTCTCTAAGATTGATCTTCGGGGTGCGTATAATTTGGTGCGGATTAAGCAGGGAGATGAGTGGAAAACTGCATTTAATACGCCCGAGGGCCATTTTGAGTATTTGGTAATGCCTTTTGGTCTTTCTAATGCTCCTTCTGTCTTTCAGTCCTTTATGCACGATATTTTCCGTAAATACCTGGATAAATTTATGATTGTGTATTTGGATGATATTTTGATTTTTTCGGATGACTGGGAGTCGCATGTTCAACAGGTTAGGAAGGTTTTTCAGGTTTTGCGGGCCAATTCTTTGTTTGTAAAGGGTTCAAAGTGTATTTTTGGGGTTCAGAAGATCTCCTTTTTGGGGTATATTTTTTCCCCTTCTTCTGTTGAGATGGATCCTGTCAAGGTTCGGGCTATTTGTGATTGGACGCAGCCTACTTCCCTGAAGAGTCTTCAGAAGTTCTTGGGCTTTGCTAATTTCTATCGTCTATTTATAACTGGGTTTTCAAGTGTTGCTAAACCTCTGACTGATTTGACTAAGAAGGGTGCTGATGTTGCCAATTGGTCCTCTGCGGCTGTGGAGGCCTTTCGGGAGCTTAAGCGCCGCTTTTCTTCCGCCCCTGTGTTGCGCCAGCCTGATGTTTCGCTCCCTTTTCAGGTCGAGGTTGATGCTTCCGAGATTGGAGCGGGGGCGGTTTTGTCGCAGAGAAGTCCCGATTGCTCAGTGATGAGACCATGTGCATTCTTCTCTCGAAAGTTTTCGCCCGCCGAGCGAAATTATGATGTCGGTAATCGGGAGCTCTTGGCTATGAAGTGGGCATTTGAGGAGTGGCGTCATTGGCTTGAGGGTGCTAGACATCAGGTGGTGGTCTTGACTGATCACAAGAATCTGATTTACCTTGAGTCTGCCAGGCGTCTGAATCCTAGACAGGCGCGCTGGTCGTTGTTTTTTTCCCGGTTTAATTTTGTGGTTTCATACTTGCCGGGTTCAAAAAATGTGAAGGCAGATGCCCTTTCTAGGAGTTTTGAGCCTGACTCCTCTGGTGATTCTGAGCCTACGGGTATCCTTAAGGATGGGGTGATTTTGTCTGCTGTCTCCCCAGACTTGCGACGTGCTTTGCAGGAGTTTCAGACTGATAGGCCTGATCGTTGTCCGCCTGGGAGACTGTTTGTTCCAGATGAATGGACCAGTAGAGTCATCTCGGAGGTTCATTCTTCTGTGTTGGCAGGTCACCCTGGAATTTTTGGTACCAGAGATTTGGTGGCCAGGTCCTTCTGGTGGCCTTCCCTGTCTCGGGATGTGCGTGCCTTTGTACAGTCTTGTGATGTTTGTGCTCGGGCCAAGCCTTGCTGTTCTCGGGCTAGTGGATTGTTGTTGTCCTTGCCTATTCCGAAGAGGCCGTGGACGCACATCTCTATGGACTTTATCTCGGACCTCCCGGTTTCTCAGAAAATGTCCGTTATTTGGGTGGTGTGTGACCGTTTTTCTAAGATGGTTCATTTGGTACCCTTGCCCAAATTGCCTTCTTCATCTGAGTTGGTTCCTTTATTTTTTCAGAATGTGGTTCGTTTACATGGTATCCCGGAAAACATCGTTTCTGACAGGGGGTCTCAATTTGTGTCTAGGTTCTGGCGAGCGTTCTGTGCCAGGATGGGCATTGATTTGTCTTTTTCGTCTGCATTCCATCCTCAGACTAATGGCCAGACGGAGCGAACTAATCAGACCTTGGAGACTTATTTGAGGTGTTTTGTGTCTGCTGATCAGGATGATTGGGTCGCCTTTTTGCCGTTGGCAGAGTTTGCCCTCAATAATCGGGCCAGTTCTGCCACTCTGGTTTCTCCTTTCTTTTGCAATTCAGGGTTTCACCCTCGTTTTTCATCTGGCCAGGTGGAATCTTCGGATTGCCCTGGAGTGGACACGGTGGTGGATAGACTGCACCGGATTTGGAGTCATGTGGTGGACAATTTGAAGTTGTCTCAGGAGAAGACTCAGCAGTTTGCTAATCGTCATCGTCGTGTGGGTCATCATCTCCGCGTTGGGGACTTGGTGTGGTTATCTTCTCGTTTTGTCCCTATGAAGGTCCCTTCTCCTAAGTTTAAACCTCAGTTCATAGGTCCTTATAAGATTTTGGAGATTCTTAATCCTGTATCTTTTCGTTTGGACCTACCAGCATCTTTCACCATTCATAATGTCTTCCATCGGTCGTTGTTGCGGAGGTACGAGGTACCGGTTGTTCCTTCTGTTGAGCCTCCTGCTCCTGTGCTGGTGGAGGGTGAATTGGAGTATGTTGTGGAGAAGATTTTGGACTCTCGCGTTTCCAGACGGAGACTTCAATATTTGGTTAAATGGAAGGGATACGGTCAGGAGGATAATTCTTGGGTGACTGCCTCCGATGTTCATGCCTCTGATTTGGTTCGCGCCTTTCATAGGGCGCATCCAGATCGCCCTGGTGGTTCTCATGAGGGTTCGGTGCCCCCTCCTTAAGGGGGGGTACTGTTGTGAATTCTGTTTTTGGGCTCCCTCTGGTGGTTACTGGTGGTACTGGCTGACTTTTGTCTTGCACCTGTTCCCATCAGGAAACTGGGAGTTTCCTATTTAGTCTGGCTTCTCAGTCATTCTAGTGCCGGCAATCAATGTTACCAGAGCACCTCTGTTGCTTGCTACCTGCTCCAAGTCTGCAATTCAGCTAAGTTGGATCTTTGGCTTTTTTTGTGTTTGTTTGTCCAGCATGCATTTATATTTCTCTTGCTGCTGGAAGCTCTAGTGATCTGAAATTACTACTCCGGTGTCATGAGTTGATAACGGAGTTAAAGTAATTTCAGGATGGCTGTTTAGGGTTTTGAGGTGACCGCGAAGTCCTCTTTTGTATTTTCTGCTATCTAGTCAGAGGGCCTCTCTTTGCTGAATCTATATTCATACTGCGTACGTGTTTTCCTCTTACCTAACCGTTATTATATGTGGGGGGCTACTATCACTTTTGGGGTTTCACTGGAGGCAAGCCAGGTCTGTGTATTCCTCTACTAGGGGGTAACTAGATCTCCGGCTGGCGCGAGGTGTCTAGGGATAATCGTAGGCACACCCCCTGGCTACTATTAGTTGCGTGTTAGGTTCAGCGTCGCGGTCATCTGAGATTCCATCATTCCTAGAGCTAGTCCGTTTTTGCCTGAGTCCCTGCCATTGGGAACCATGACAATAACTACTATAATACTATCCCTATATACAAGAATATAACTACTATAATACTGCTCCTATGTACAAAGAATATAACTACTATAATACTGCCCCTATGTACAAGAATATAACTACTATAATACTGCTCCTATGTACAAGAATATAACTACTATAATACTGCTCCTATGTACAAGAATATAACTACTATAATACTGCTCCTATGTACAAGAATATGACTACTATAATACTGCCCCTATGTACAAGAATATAACTACTATAATACTGCTCCTGTGTACAAGAATATAACTAATATAATACTGTCCCTATGTACAAAGATGTAGCGTGGCTAAAGGTTGTCTAGTTGACGGGAGATATGTGTCACATAGGTGGTTTGCCGCTGTGATGTAACCATGCCTAACTATATGTGTTTCAGGACCTGTGGTGATATCATAACCACATGTCTAATCATGTGATGGGTTCTGGGTGTGGTTAGACCTATAAAAGAAAGGCTAATGCTTAACACAGGAGATATGTGTGGAGGTGCTAGCCTCCAGAGTGTGTTAAGGCTACAGGACTGAGCCTGAAGGACTGGACACTTGCTTTTCTTTTGCCTAAGCTAAAGGCTATTTTTTTTCTGTTTTGCCACGTGGTTTATGGAACAATAAACCTTTGAACTTTTGATGGAACATGCCTCCTAAGTGTCAGCCGTCGCACTTGAGCGAGTGAAACCCCTACAATTGGTGGTAGATGTGCGGGCAGCTTTCTCAGCAGAGACGTAAGTCTGTTTTGAATGTCCTGGGTCAAGTCTGTTGTAAGCCAGCAAGCATTGCTGGGGAAAATGGAGGACCTGCTGAAACACTTGGTCCAGTTGCAATCACAGCAGAAGCAGCGGCAGCAGATACAGCAAGAGACCAACAAGCTGTTGATGCAGCAGATGCAACAGAGCCAGCAGGAGCAACGGCAGCAGATGCAGCTTCTGGCAACTGCCATCCAGGGCAAGACGAGCGCCCCAACCCCAGGTCTGGCTGATGACACCCACGTCCGGAAGACGGTAAGACGCGCATTGCAGAAAATGACTCCCAGTGATGATGTTGAGGCCTTCCTGACGGTGTTTGAGAGGGTCTCTGAGAGGGAAAAACTTCCGCCAGAGCAGTGGGCAGAGGTATTGGCGCCTTACCTGATGGGGGAACCTCAGAAGGCGTACTATGATTTGACCTTCCAGGATGCCAAGGAGTATCACAAATTGAAAGCCGAGATTCTCGCACGTTTGGGGGTGACACTGACTGTTAGGGCACAGCGAATTCACTGCTGGGCCTATCACCGGGATAAACCGCCTCGCTCCCAAATGTTTGACCTGTTGCACCTGGTCCAGAAATGGCTGCAGCCAGAGTCCTCTACGCCTGCACAGATGGTAGAACGGGTGATGATAGATCGGTTTGTGCATTCCCTCCCGAGGTCCATACAAACTTGGGTTGCCCAGGGTGATCCCCAGAATGCCGATGAACTGATCGGACTGGTCGAGAGATACCAAGGGATGGAAGGCTCCTTCGGGAGGCAGCCCATGCCGTACTGGGGGTCCCAGAAAGGTGCTGAGTCCCAAAAAGGGGTGGGGCGTCCAAGGTCACAAAGGGCGGGGGAGGTGGTGATATTATTTGCTGGAGGTGCCACGGGCCCGGACATATAGCTGTCATGATTCTCAATGGCGAGAGAACATAGCCCAGCATATATGAGAACTAGCTCTTGGAAGATGGAAACTATACTGACCATGAACTAAACCTGCCGCACAACTAGAAGTGGCCGGGTAGCATGCCTACGTTTTTTTATCCCTAGATGCCCAGCGCCAGCCGGAGAACTACCTAATCCTAGCAGAGGAAAAGACAGTCCTGGCTCACCTCTAGAGAAATTTTCCCAAAAGGCAGACAGAGGCCCCCACATATATTGGCGGTGATTTAAGATGAAATGACAAACGTAGTATGAAAATAGGCTTAGCAAAATCGAGGTCCGCTTACTAGATAGCATGAAGACAGAAAGGGCACTTTCATGGTCAGCAGAAAACCCTATCAAAACACCATCCAGAAATTACTTTAAGACTCTAGCATTAACTCATAACACCAGAGTGGCAATTTCCGCTCACAAGAGCTTTCCAGACACAGTAACGAAACAGCAGCTGTGAACAGGAACAAAATGCAAAAACACACAAGGACAAAAGTCCAACTTAGCTGGGAGTTGTCTAGTAGCAGGAACATGCACAGAAAGGCTACTGATTACATTGTTGACCGGCATGAAACTGACAGAGGAGCAAGGTTATATAGCGACTCCCACATCCTGATAGGAGCAGGTGAACAGAGGGGATGATGCACACAAGTTAAATTCCACAAGTGGCCACAGGGGGAGCCCAGAATCCAATTTCACAACAGTACCCCCCCCTCAAGGAGGGGGCACCGAACCCTCACCAGAACCACCAGGGCGATCAGGATGAGCCCTATGAAAGGCACGGACAAGATCGGAGGCATGAACATCAGAGGCAGTGACCCAAGAATTATCCTCCTGACCGTATCCCTTCCATTTGACCAGATACTGGAGTTTCCGTCTGGAAACACGAGAGTCCAAGATCTTTTCCACAACGTACTCCAACTCACCCTCAACCAACACCGGAGCAGGAGGCTCAACGGAAGGCACAGCTGGTACCTCATACCTGCGCAACAATGACCGATGAAAAACATTATGAATCGAAAAGGATGCAGGGAGGTCCAAACGGAAGGACACAGGGTTAAGAATCTCCAATATCTTGTACGGGCCGATGAACCGAGGCTTAAACTTAGGAGAAGAAACCCTCATAGGGACAAAACGAGAAGACAACCACACCAAGTCCCCAACACAAAGCCGAGGACCAACACGACGACGGCGGTTGGCAAAAAGCTGAGTCTTCTCCTGGGACAACTTCAAATTGTCCACCACCTGCCCCCAAATCTGATGCAACCTCTCCACCACAGCATCCACTCCAGGACAATCCGAAGATTCCACTTGACCGGAGGAAAATCGAGGATGAAACCCCGAATTACAGAAAAACGGGGACACCAAGGTGGCAGAGCTGGCCTGATTATTGAGGGCGAACTCCGCCAAAGGCAAAAAAGCAACCCAATCATCCTGATCCGCAGACACAAAACACCTCAAAAATGTCTCCAAGGTCTGATTAGTCCGCTCGGTCTGGCCATTAGTCTGAGGATGGAAAGCAGACGAAAAAGACAAATCTATGCCCATCCTAGCACAGAATGCCCGCCAAAATCTAGACACGAATTGGGTCCCTCTGTCAGAAACGATATTCTCCGGAATACCATGCAAACGAACAACATTTTGAAAAAACAGAGGAACCAACTTGGAAGAAGAAGGCAACTTAGGCAAGGGAACCAGATGGACCATCTTAGAGAAACGGTCACACACCACCCAGATGACAGACATCTTCTGAGAAACAGGCAGATCCGAAATAAAATCCATCGAGATGTGCGTCCAAGGCCTCTTCGGGATAGGCAAGGGTAACAACAATCCACTAGCCCGAGAACAACAAGGCTTGGCCCGAGCACAAACTGCACAAAGCCTCGCACATCTCGTGACAGGGAAGGCCACCAGAAGGACCTTGCCACCAAATCCCTGGTACCAAAGATTCCAGGATGACCTGCCAACGCAGAAGAATGAACCTCAGAGATGACTCTACTGGTCCAATCATCAGGAACAAACAGTCTACCAGGTGGGCAACGATCAGGTCTATCCGCCTGAAACTCCTGCAAGGCCCGCCGCAGGTCTGGAGAAACGGCAGACAATATCACTCCATCTTTAAGGATACCTGTGGGCTCAGAATTACCAGGGGAGTCAGGCTCAAAACTCCTAGAAAGGGCATCCGCCTTAACATTCTTAGAACCCGGTAGGTAAGACACCACAAAATTAAACCGAGAGAAAAACAACGACCAGCGCGCTTGTCTAGGATTCAGGCGCCTGGCAGACTCAAGGTAAATTAAATTTTTGTGGTCAGTCAATACCACCACCTGATGTCTGGCCCCCTCAAGCCAGTGACGCCACTCCTCAAAAGCCCACTTCATGGCCAAAAGCTCCCGATTCCCAATATCATAATTCCGCTCGGCGGGCGAAAATTTACGGGAAAAAAAAGCACAAGGTCTCATCACGGAGCAGTCGGAACTTCTCTGCGACAACACCGCCCCAGCTCCGATTTCAGAAGCGTCGACCTCAACCTGAAAAGGAAGAGCAACATCAGGCTGACGCAACACTGGGGCGGAAGAAAAGCGGCGCTTGAGCTCCCGAAAGGCCTCCACAGCATCAGGGGACCAATCAGCAACATCAGCACCCTTCTTAGTCAAATCAGTCAATGGTTTTACAACATCAGAAAAACCAGCAATAAATCGACGATAAAAGTTAGCAAAGCCCAAAAATTTCTGAAGACTCTTAAGAGAAGAGGGTTGCGTCCAATCACCAATAGCCTGAACCTTGACAGGATCCATCTCGATGGAAGAGGGGGAAAAAATGTATCCCAAGAAGGAAATCTTCTGAACCCCAAAAACACACTTAGAACCCTTCACACACAAGGAATTAGACCGCAAAACCTGAAAAACCCTCCTGACCTGCTGGACATGAGAGTCCCAGTCATCCGAAAAAATCAGAATATCATCCAGATACACAATCATAAATTTATCCAAATAATCGCGGAAAATGTCATGCATAAAGGACTGGAAGACTGAAGGGGCATTTGAAAGACCAAAAGGCATCACCAAATACTCAAAATGGCCCTCGGGCGTATTAAATGCGGTTTTCCACTCATCCCCCTGCTTGATTCGCACCAAATTATACGCCCCACGGAGATCAATCTTAGAGAACCACTTGGCCCCCTTTATACGAGCAAACAAATCAGTAAGCAGTGGTAACGGATATTGATATTTAACAGTGATTTTATTCAAAAGTCGATAATCAATACACGGCCTCAAAGAGCCGTCTTTCTTAGACACAAAGAAAAAACCGGCTCCTAAGGGAGATGACGAAGGACGAATATGTCCCTTTTCCAAGGACTCCTTTATATATTCTCGCATAGCAGCGTGTTCAGGCACAGACAGATTAAATAAACGACCCTTAGGGTATTTACTACCCGGGATCAAGTCTATGGCACAATCGCACTCCCGGTGCGGAGGTAGTGAACCAACCTTGGGTTCTTCAAAAACGTCACGAAAGTCAGACAAGAATTCAGGAATCTCAGAGGGAATAGATGATGAAATGGAAACCAAAGGTACGTCCCCATGAGTTCCTTTACATCCCCAGCTTAACACAGACATAGCTCTCCAGTCGAGGACTGGGTTATGAGATTGCAGCCATGGCAATCCCAGCACCAAAACATCATGTAGATTATACAGCACCAGAAAGCGAATAACCTCCTGGTGATCCGGATTAACACGCATAGTCACTTGTGTCCAGTATTGTGGTTTATTACTAGCCAATGGGGTGGAGTCAATCCCTTTCAGAGGTATCGGAGCCTCCAATGGCTCCAAATCATACCCACAGCGTTTGGCAAAGGACCAATCCATAAAACTCAAAGCAGCGCCAGAGTCGACATAGGCGTCCGCGGTAATAGATGACAAAGAACAAATCAGGGTCACAGATAGAATAAACTTAGACTGTAAAGTGCTAATTGAAACAGACTTGTCAGGCTTCTTAGTACGCTTAAAGCATGCTGATATAACATGAGTTGAATCACCACAATAGAAGCACAACCCATTTTTTCGTCTAAAATTCTGCCGCTCGCTTCTGGACAGAATTCTATCACATTGCATATTTTCTGGCGTTTTCTCAGTAGACACCGCCAAATGGTGCACAGGTTTGCGCTCCCGCAGACGCCTATCGATCTGAATAGCCATCGTCATGGACTCATTCAGACTCGCAGGCACAGGGAACCCCACCATAACATCCTTAATGGCATCAGAGAGACCTTCTCTGAAAATCGCCGCCAGGGCGCACTCATTCCACTGAGTAAGCACAGACCATTTGCGGAATTTTTGGCAGTATATTTCAGCTTCATCTTGCCCCTGAGACAAGGACATCAAGGCCTTTTCCGCCTGAAGCTCTAAATGAGGTTCCTCATAAAGCAACCCCAAGGCCAGAAAAAACGCATCCACATTGAGCAACGCAGGATCCCCTGGTGCCAATGCAAAAGCCCAGTCTTGAGGGTCGCCCCGGAGCAAGGAAATTACAATCCTGACCTGCTGTGCAGGGTCTCCGGCAGAGCGAGACTTCAGGGACAAAAACAATTTGCAATTATTTTTAAAATTTTGAAAGTGAGATCTATTCCCCGAGAAGAATTCAGGCAAAGGAATTCTAGGCTCAGACATAGGTGCATGAACAACAAAATCTTGCAAATTTTGTACCTTTGTGGCGAGATTATTCAAACCTGTAGCTACACTCTGAAGATCCATTTGAAACAGGTGAACACAGAGCCATTCAAGGATTAGAAGGAGAGGAAGAGAGGAAGGCTGCAGTATAGGCAGACTAGCAAGTGATTCAATTAAGAGCACACTCAGAACTAGAGGGAAAAAAAAAAAAATTGTAGCAGACTTCTTTTTTCTCTCCTTTCTCAGCCAGTAATTTAACCCGGTCAAACTGTCATGATTCTCAATGGCGAGAGAACATAGCCCAGCATATATGAGAACTAGCTCTTGGAAGATGGAAACTATACTGACCATGAACTAAACCTGCCGCACAACTAGAAGTGGCCGGGTAGCATGCCTACGTTTTTTTATCCCCAGATGCCCAGCGCCAGCCGGAGAACTACCTAATCCTAGCAGAGGAAAAGACAGTCCTGGCTCACCTCTAGAGAAATTTTCCCAAAAGGCAGACAGAGGCCCCCACATATATTGGCGGTGATTTAAGATGAAATGACAAACGTAGTATGAAAATAGGCTTAGCAAAATCGAGGTCCGCTTACTAGATAGCATGAAGACAGAAAGGGCACTTTCATGGTCAGCAGAAAACCCTATCAAAACACCATCCAGAAATTACTTTAAGACTCTAGCATTAACTCATAACACCAGAGTGGCAATTTCCGCTCACAAGAGCTTTCCAGACACAGTAACGAAACAGCAGCTGTGAACAGGAACAAAATGCAAAAACACACAAGGACAAAAGTCCAACTTAGCTGGGAGTTGTCTAGTAGCAGGAACATGCACAGAAAGGCTACTGATTACATTGTTGACCGGCATGAAACTGACAGAGGAGCAAGGTTATATAGCGACTCCCACATCCTGATAGGAGCAGGTGAACAGAGGGGATGATGCACACAAGTTAAATTCCACAAGTGGCCACAGGGGGAGCCCAGAATCCAATTTCACAACATATAGCTGCCCGTTGTTCCCAAACCACTGAGCAGATGGACTGCAGCATGGGACGCCGTAGTTCATACTATGCATATCCAGCCTGCAGTGTGAACTCTCCGCCCAATGAGGGGCCTAAAGCGTGTTCTGTAAAGGTGAACGGTCAAGCAGTAATGGCGCTTTTAGACTCGGGGAGCTTAGTGACCCTGGTGAGGGCCACTATGCCTCTCTACCTGCTCCTGGGAAAGAAGGTCGGCGTGCGGTGCATACATGGGGATGCAAAGGACTACCCTATGACCAGTGTGGATATTGAAACGGCGTGTGGCACTGAGTCCCATGAAGTCGGCGTCGTTCGGGACTTGTTGCACCCTATAATTATTGGTCGGGATTTCTGTTTGTTTTGGGATTTGTGGGGTAAGGGTTCTGAGGTCACTAGCAAAAGTAGGGAACCAATGAACCCTAAAAAGGTATTGCCACACCCAGATTACAGACAGATTTCCTTTTTGTGTCCTGGTTGGGGATGAGGAGGAAGTGTCCCCTGCATCTGACATTCTGGAGTTAGAGGTAACCGGTGAAAATTTTGGGACTGCCCAACATAGGGACACAACTCTGAGGGAAGCCTTTAATAATGTCACAGTTATTAATGGGGTTGTACAGGAGCCGGGGGCAGACACAAGATTTCCCCATTTTCTGATGAATGGGGAGTTGTTGTACCGAGTCACGAAAATAAGGGAGGAGTTGATAGAGCAGTTGGTAGTGCCGGGTCCATATTGTTATGGACCTGGTGGTTAGGAGCACCCGGAATGACCTGATAGTTAAACTATGAGACAGGACAAGCTCTGGGAAGTGGGAGCTCTGCTGACCGCAAACCCTAATCCTATCACACACACTAGAAATAGCCGTGGAGCTTGCCTAACTCTGCCTAGACGCCTCTTCACAGCCTAAGAGCTAACTACCCCTAAAGATAGGAAATAAAGCCTTACCTTGCCTCAGAGAAATTCCCCAAAGGAAAAGGCAGCCCCCCACAAATATTGACTGTGAGTTAATATGGAAGTCACAAACACAGGAATGAAACAGGTTTTAGCAAAGGAGGCCAGACTTCACTAAACAGACAGAGGATAGTAAAGGTATCTTTGCGGTCAGCACAAAAAACTACAAAATACCACGCAGAGTGTGCAAAAAGACCCCCGCACCAACTCACGGTGCGGAGGTGCCACTCTGCATCCCAGAGCTTCCAGCTAGCAAGGCAAAATCATGATAGCAAGCTGGACAAGAAAACAATGAGCAACAAATTAACTAGCAGGGACTTAGCTTCTGCTGGAGTAGACAGGTCCTCAGAAAGATCCAGGAGAGATCTGAACCAGTGCTGAGACATTAACAGCTGGCATGAAGTAACGATCTGAGTGGAGTTAAATGGAGAAGCCAGCCTAGCCATAAACGAGGGCAGCTGAGGAAGGAGTCTCAGAACCGGCAGCTCCACTCACAGCCACCAGAGGGAGTCCACGGACAGAACTCGCCGAAGTACCATTCATGACCACCGGAGGGAGTTCGAGAACGGAATTCACAACACATATAGACGGAAGGTATTGGATATGGCCCATTCACACATCTTGGGTGGACACCTAGGGGTGGAAAAAACGCAGGAACGGGTTGTGCAGAGGTTCTATTTGCCTGGATGTCACCGGGAAATACTGAACTATTGCAGGTCTTGCCCTACATGTCAGCTAACTGCCCCCACTCCTCATTTCCGGAGCCCCCTTGTGCCACTGCCCACTATTGAGGTCCCATTCGAGAGAATTGCCATGGACTTGGTCGGTCCCTTAGTTAAATCAGCCCGGGGCCATCAGTATATATTAGTCATCCTGGACTATGCCACACGCTATCCTGAGGCAATTCCTCTGAGAAATTCTTCCTCGAAGAGTATAGCCCGCGAGTTGGTCCATGTTTTTTCCCGGGCAGGTCTGCCGAAGGAGATTCTGACTGACCAGGGGACACCTTTCATGAGCAAGGTGATGAGGGAGTTATGCAAAGTCCTGAAAATCTCCTAGTGGAGGACCTCGGTGTACCATCCCCAGTCAGATGGTCTTGTTGAGAGACTTAACAAGACACTGAAGAGCATGCTGAGAAAAGCTATAGAGAAAGACGGTAGAGACTGGGACTGTCTCTTACCATATCTGATGTTTTCCATTCGTGAAGTTCCACAGGCCTCCACAGGCTTCTCACCGTTTGAGCTTCTATATGGCCGACATCCGAGAGGACTCCTGGATATAGCCGAGGAAACTTGGGAAGCCGAAGTGATGCCCCACAGAAGCGTCATTGAGCATGTGGCCCTGATGCAGCAGAGGATTGCAAAGGTGATGCCTATCGTGAAAGAACACCTCCTCCAGGCACATGATGCTCAGGCCAGGGTCTACAACCGGTCTGCAAGAGTTATGCAGTTCAATCCGGGAGACCGAGTTCTTGTGTTAGTTCCGACAGTGGAGAGCAAGTTCTTGTCATGTCGGACGCTGTTCAGACCAGGTCGTTCGACAGACAGCGGTAATTCCGCTTTTGACCACTATTTGCTCATTGGCGTCGGCTAGATTTTATCTAGCTGTTCCGGGGTTAATTTACCTGTTCCTCGGATTGGAAGCTGGGCCATGCCCATTGCCTTTGAATAGCTCTCCTGATCATTGGGCGTAGCCGATTATAGCTTCTGTCTCATGCGCTGTTATCTCGGTCTGGAGTGGAGAGCTGGTAGCTGGAGATTCGTTGCTGGTGGTGTATTTTCCTTTGTCTTATTTACTCCTTCCTATATTTGTATTTATTTTGCCCTGCACATTTATAGTGTATTCCTGAGTGACTGTGGCATGGTGTATATTTTCCTTTATCCTTGTCTGTGCCAACTGTGGGAATTGGTGAATTACATCTTCACTGGGTGGTGGGCGCAGGTTTCAGCCTAGGGTTGAAACAGGAGACAGGGTGAGGTTCGAGGCCTGGACATGCACACCATCAGTGTAAACTCCAGGTAGAGGGTCAGTCAGGATTTCCATAGTCTGAGGGAAATTGCAGGGGCCCGGGTTATTAGCTCTCGCTCACCTAGTCTCCCCGTGACAGTTCTTGGCCAAATGGCAAGGGCCATATGAGGTCGTAGAGAAGCTTGGTGAGGTAAACTATAAAATTCACCAACCAGGTAGACGGAAACCAATCCAAGTCTACCATGTCAACCTCATCAAGCCATGGCAAGATAGAGAGCTGGCAGTAACTCCATCTTTGCTAAGCAACCCAGAAGGTGAGGTTGGAGGGTTTACTATAGCGGAGACGCTATCGAAGGCCCAGAAACAGCAGTGCCGGGAGTTACTTCAGAAGAACAGGGACCTGTTTTTAGAGTTGCCAGGGTACATGAAGGTCATAGAGCACGAGGTCCTGACAGAGCCACATGTGCGGGTGAACGTGAAACCCTATCAAATTCCTGAGGCCCGTCGAGAAGTAATCTCCAAGGAAGTGGAGCGTATGTTGAAGCTTGGAGTCATTGAGGAATCCAAGAGCGGTTGGTCGAGCCCAATTGTCCTGGTCCCAAAACCTGATGGGGAGTGGAGATTTTGCAACGACTATAGGAAGTTGAATGAGGTCTCCAAGTTCGACGCATATCCCATGCCCTGCGTTGATGAGCTCATCGAAAGGCTTGGGCCCGCCAGGTATATAACCACCTTGGATTTGACGAAGGGGTATTGGCAGATCCCCATGGCACAGGAAGCCAAGGAGAAGACGGCATTTTCTACACCAGATGGGTGCTTCCAGTATGTCCGAATGCCGTTTGGCCTACAGGGAGCTCCGGCGACCTTCCAGAGGGCTATGGATAGAATCCTTGCACCCCATAAGGCATACGCTGCTGCGTACCTGGATGATATCGTCATCTTTAGCCCGGACTGGGAGAGTCATCTGGAAAAGGTCCAAGCAGTGTTTGATGCTATAAGAGAGGCGGGGTTTACAATAAACCCAAAGAAGTGTGCCTTGGGTAAAGAAGAAGCTAAGTACCTTGGATATATAGTGGGTCATGGAGAAATAAAACCCCAAATCAGTAAAGTGGAGGCAATTCAAACATGGCCAAAACCAGTTTCCAAAAAGCAAGTAAAAGCCTTCCTGGGAATCGTGGGATATTACAGGAGGTTCATCCCAAACTTCGCCACGATGGCTGCACCTCTGACTGATCTGCTAAAAGGGACAAAATCAGTAATGGTTAAATGGTCTGAAGAAACAGAGTCAGCCTTCCAAGAAATGAAAGAGGCTCTGTGTAAGCAACCCGTTCTGATGGCCCCAAACTTCAAGAAAGAGTTTATTCTTCAGACAGATGCCTCAGATGTTGGGGTAGGAGCAGTCCTTTCCCAAGAACTACGTGGGGAGGAGCATCCTGTTCTCTATCTGAGTAGGAAGCTGTCCTCGTCTGAAAAGCACTACTCAGTCATAGAGAAGGAGTGTTTGGCCATAAAGTGGGCGGTGGACACATTACGGTACTATCTGCTGGGACATAAATTTAGACTGATATCCGACCATGCCCCACTTAGATGGATGAGGGAAGCGAAGGGTAGAAATGCTAGGGTCACCCGTTGGTTCTTAGCCCTGCAGGACTTCTGTTTCCATGTGGAACATAGGGCCGGGAAGCTGCACGGTAATGCTGATGCCCTGTCAAGAATCCCTTGTCTAGTGGGGGAAAGTGCCAAGCCCCATGGCTTTAGGCAGAGGGGGGAGGTATGTAGCGTGGCTAAAGGTTGTCTAGTTGACGGGAGATATGTGTCAAATAGGTGGCTTGCCGCTGTGAAGTAACCATGCCTAACTATATGTGTTTCAGGACCTGTGGTGATGTCATAACCACATGTCTAATCATGTGATGGGTTCTGGGTGTGGTTAGACCTATAAAAGAAAGGCTAATGCTTAATACAGGAGATATGTGTGGAGGTGCTAGCCTCCAGAGTGTGTTAAGGCTCCAGGACTGAGCCTGAAGGACTGGACGCTTGTTTTTTCCTTTGCCTAAGCTAAAGGCTATTTGTTTTCTGTTTTGCCACGTGGTTTATGGAGCAATAAACCTTTGAACTTTTGATGGAACGTGCCTCCTAAGTGTCAGCCGTCGCACTCCTAGAGTGAAACCCCAACAAAGAATATAACTACTATAATACTGCCCTATGTACAAGAATATAACTACTATAATACTGCTCCTTTGTACAAGAATATAACTACTATAATACTGCCCCTATGTACAAGAATATAACTGCTATAATACTGCTCCTATGTACAAGAATATAACTACTATAAGGGCTCCTTCTCACTTGCGAGAAATACGTCTGAGTCTCGCAGGTTAAAACCCAGCTGTGGCGCCGGCACTTGGGAGCGGAGCGTGCAGCTCCATGTATTGCTGTGCGGTTCCATGTTCCACTCCGGAGTGCCGGTGCCAGAGCTGGGTTTTCACCTGCGAGACTCAGACGTATTTCTCACAAGTGGGAAGGAGCCCTAATACTGTCCCTATGTACAAGAATATAACTACTATAATACTGTCCCTATGTACAAGAATATAACTACTATAATACTGCTCCTATGTACAAGAATACAACTACTATAATACTGCTCCTATGTACAAGAATATAACTACTATAATACTGCTCCTATGTACAAGAATATAACTACTATAATACTGCCCCCTATGTACAAGAATATAACTACTATAATACTGCCCCTATGTACAAGAATATAACTACTATAATACTGCTCCTATGTACAAGAATACAACTACTATAATACTGCTCCTATGTACAAGAATACAACTACTATAATACTGCTCCTATGTACAAGAATATAACTACTATAATACTGCCCCTATGTACAAGAATATAACTACTATAATACTGCCCCTATGTACAAGAATATAACTACTATAATACTGCCCCTATGTACAAGAATATAACTACTATAATACTGCTCATTTGTACAAGAATATAACTACTATAATACTGCTCCTATGTACAAGAATATAACTACTATAATACTGCCCCTATGTACAAGAATATAACTACTATAATACTGCTCCTTTGTACAAGAATATAACTACTATAATACTGCTCCTATGTACAAGAATATAACTACTATAATACTGCCCCTATGTACAAGAATATAACTACTATAATACTGCCCCTATGTACAAAAATATAACTACTATAATACTGCCCCTATGTACAAGAATATAACTACTATAATACTGCTCCTTTGTACAAGAATATAACTACTATAATACTGCTCCTATGTACAAGAATATAACTACTATAATACTGCCCCTATGTACAAGAATATAACTACTATAATACTGCTCCTTTGTACAAGAATATAACTACTATAATACTGCTCCTATGTACAAGAATATAACTACTATAATACTGCCCCTATGTACAAGAATATAACTACTATAATACTGCCCCTATGTACAAAAATATAACTACTATAATACTGCCCCTATGTACAAGAATATAACTACTATAATACTGCTCCTTTGTACAAGAATATAACTACTATAATACTGCTCCTATGTACAAGAATATAACTACTATAATACTGCTCCTATGTACAAGAATATAACTACTATAATACTGCCCCTATGTACAAGAATATAACTACTATAATACTGCTCCTTTGTACAAGAATATAACTACTATAATACTGCTCCTATATACAAGAATATAACTACTATAATACTGCTCCTATGTACAAGAATATAACTACTATAATACTGCTCCTATGTACAAGAATTTAATCACCATAAGGCCACGTTTATGCATTCAGTGTTTGTTCAGTATTTTACATCAGTATTTGTAAATAGACATGGGCGAACCCTAACAGTAAAGTTCGGGGTCAAAACCGAATACCTACTATTTGGGCATGGACCCCGAACAGGTACTTCCCCAGGAAGTTTGTTTTAACCCCTTACTGACATCAGACGTACTATCCCGTCGAGGTGGGGTGGGCCCGTATGACCGCCGACGGGATAGTACGTCATCACCGATCAGCGGCGCTCACGGGGGGAGCGCGGCCGATCGCGGCCGGGTGTCAGCTGCATATCGCAGCTGACATCCGGCACTATGTGCCAGGAGCGGTCATGGACCGCCCCCGGCACATTAACCCCCGGCACACCGCGATCAAACATGATCGCAGTGTACCGGCGGTACAGGGAAGCATCGCGCAGGGAGGGGGCTCCCTGCGGGCTTCCCTGAGACCCCCGGAGCAACGCGATGTGATCGCGTTGCTCTGAGGGTCTCCTACCTCCCTCCTCGCCGCAGGTCCCGGATCCAAGATGGCCACGGCATCCGGGTCCTGCAGGGAAGGAGGTGGCTTACCGAGTGTCTGCTCAGAGCAGACACTTGGTAAGCCTGCAGCCCTGCACAGCAGATCGTCGATCTGGCAGAGTGCTGTGCACACTGTCTGATCAATGATCTGTGATGTCCCCCCCCTGGGACAAAGTAAAAAAGTAAAAAAAAATTTTTTCCACATGTGTAAAAAAAAAATAAAAAAAATTCCTAAATAAATAATAAAAAAAAAATATATATTATTCCCATAAATACATTTCTTTATCTACATAAAAAAAACAAAACTATAAAAGTACACATATTTAGTATCGCCGCGTCCGTAACGACCCAACCTATAAAACTGCCCCACTAGTTAACCCCTTCAGTAAACACCGTAAGAAAAAAAAAAAAAAAACGAGGCAAAAAACAACGCTTTATTACCATACCGCCGAACAAAAAGTGGAATAACACGCGATCAAAAAGACTGATATAAATATCCATGGTACCGCTGAAAACGTCATCTTGTCTCGCAAAAAACAAGCCACCATACAGCATCATCAGCAAAAAAATAAAAAAGTTATAGTCCTGAGAATAAAGCGATACCAAAATAATTATTTTTTCTATATTTTAGTTTTTATCGTATAAAAGCGCCAAAACATAAAAAAATGATATAAATGAGGTATCGCTGTAATCATACTGACCCGACGAATAAAAATGCTTTATCAATTTTACCAAACGCGGAACGGTATAAACGCCTCTCCCAAAAGAAATTCATGAATAGCTGGTTTTTGGTCATTCTGCCTCACAAAAATCGGAATAAAAAGCGATCAAAAATGGTCACGTGTCCGAAAATGTTACCAATAAAAACGTCAACTCGTCCTGCAAAAAAGACCTCACATGACTCTGTGGAGCAAAATGTGGAAAAATTATAGGTCTCAAAATGTGGAGACGCAAAAACTTTTTTGCTATAAAAAGCGTCGCTGGTTTCACACTTGCGTTTTTGTCTGCAGCGTTTTTTGCACAAAAAAAGCATGCGTTTTTTCCCTATATTTAACATTGAAAACGCATGCGGTTTTTTTGTACGCGTTTGGTCGCGTTTTCAAACGCATGCGGTTTTTTTCTGCATGCGTTCATTTTCAGAAATACAACCTGCAGTATTTTCTTGCGTTTTTAAGCACATGCGTTTGTTTGCGTTAAAAACGCATGCATTTTTATCGAAAAAAAACAGAAAACACACTGAAAAGCCACCCACCACCATCAAGGTGATAAAGGGATCCAAACCCTAACCCTAACTCTACCCCTAACCTCACCCCTAACCGTTTAATGAACATTTTCTGACAGTCATAGTGCCACGTATTTCAGTGCCACGTATTTCAGTGCCACGTATCACGTATTTCAGTGCCACGTGTTTCAGTGCCACGTATTTAAGTGCCACGTATCACGTATTTCAGTGCCACGTATTTCAGTGCCACGTATTTCAGTGCCACGTATTTCAGTGCCACGTATTTCAGTCACGTTTAGGGTTAGGGGTAGGGTTAGGGCTAGGGTTGGAGGTAAAGTTAGGGTTGGGGCTAAAGTTAGGGTTGGGGCTAAAGTTAGGGTTAGGGTTTGGATTACATTTACGTTTGGATTAGGGTTGGGATTAGAATTATGGGTGTGTCAGGGCTAGGGGTGTGGTTAGGGTTACCGTTGGGATTAGGGTTAGGGGTGTGTTTGGGTTAGGGTTTCAGGTAGAATTGGGGAGTTTCCACTGTCCAGGCACATCAGGGGCTCTCCAAGCGCGACATGGCGTCCAATCTCAATTCCAGCCAATTCTGCGTTGAAAAAGTAAAACAGTGCTCCTTCCCTTCCGAGCTCTCCTGTGCGCCCAAAAAGGGGTTTACCCCAACATATGTGTTATCAGCGTACTCGGGACAAATTGAACAACAACTTCTGGGGTCCAAGTTCTCTTGTTATCCTTAGGAAAATAAAAATTGGGGGGGCTAAAAATCATTTTTGTGGGAAAAAAAAGATGTTTTATTTTCACGGCTCTGCGTTATAAACTGTAGTGAAGAACTTGGGGGTTCAAAGTTCTCACAACACATCTAGATAAGTTCCTTGGGAGGTCTAGTTTCCAATATGGGGTCACTTGTGGGGGGTTTGTACTGTTTGGGTACATCAGGGGCTCTGCAAATGCAACGTGACGCCTGCAGACCAATCCATTTAAGGCTGCATTCCAAATGGCGCTCCTTCCCTTCCGAGCTCTGTCATGCACCCAAACAGTGGTTCCCCCCCACATATGGGGTATCAGCGTACTCAGGACAAATTGGACAACAACTTTTGGGGTCTAATTTATCCTGTTACCCTTGTGAAAATACAAAACTGGGGGCTAAAAAATCATTTTTGTGAAAAAAAAAAAAGAATTTTTATTTTCACGGCTTTGCGCTATAAACTTTAGTGAAACACTTGGGGGTTCAAAGTTCTCAAAACACATCTAGATAAGTTCCTTGGGAGGTCTAGTTTCCAATATGGGGTCACTTGTGGGGGGTTTGTACTGTTTGGGTACATCAGGGGCTCTGCAAATGCAACGTGACGGCTGCTGACCAATCCATTTAAGTCTGCATTCCAAATGGCGCTCCTTCCCTTCCGAGCTCTGTCATGCGCCCAAACAGTGGTTCCCCCCCACATATGGGGTATCAGCGTACTCAGGACAAATTGGAAAACAAATTTTGGGGTCCAATTTATTCTGTTACCCTTGTAAAAATACAAAGCTGGGTGCTAAAAAATCATTTTTGAGAAAAAAAATAAAAATTATTTTCACGGCTCTGCGTTATAATCTGTAGTGAAACACTTGGGGGTTCAAAGCTCTCAAAACACATCTAGATAAGTTCCTTATGGGGTCTACTTTCCAAAATGGTGTCACTTGTAGGGAGTTTCAATGTTTAGGCACATCAGGGGCTCTCCAAACGCAACATGGCGTCCTGTTGTGAATTTGCTTTTTGCTCCCTCTAGTGGTTACTAGTTTTTTGACTCTGGTTTTTCTGTCATTCCTTTTATCCGCACCTGGGTCGTTAGTTAGGGGTGTTGCTATATAAGCTCCCTGGACCTTCAGTTCAATGCCTGGCAACGTAGTTATCAGAGCTAGTCTGCTGTGCTCTTGTCTACTGATCCTGGTTCCAGTTATATCAGCTAAGTCTGCCTTTTGCTTTTTGCTATTTGTTTTGGTTTTGTATTTTTGTCCAGCTTGTTCCAAATCTATATTCTGACCTTTGCTGGAAGCTCTAGGGGGGCTGGTGTTCTCCCCCCGGACCGTTAGACGGTTCGGGGGTTCTTGAATTTCCAGTGTGGATTTTGATAGGGTTTTTGTTGACCATATAAGTTACCTTTCTTTATTCTGCTATCAGTAAGCGGGCCTCTCTGTGCTAAACCTGGTTCATTTCTGTGTTTGTCATTTCCTCTTACCTCACCGTCATTATTTGTGGGGGGCTTCTATCCAGCTTTGGGGTCCCCTTCTCTGGAGGCAAGAAAGGTCTTTGTTTTCCTCTACTAGGGGTAGCTAGATTCTCCGGCTGGCGCGTGTCATCTAGAATCAACGTAGGAATGATCCCCGGCTACTTCTAGTGTTGGCGTTAGGAGTAGATATATGGTCAACCCAGTTACCACTGCCCTATGAGCTGGATTTTTGTATTCTGCAGACTTCCACGTTCCTCTGAGACCCTCGCCATTGGGGTCATAACAGTTTGCCAGGCCAGTATTAAATGTTTAATGCATTGCAGAAGAGGGATTATAAGAAAGAAGATTCTGAGTTTTTTTTTTTTTTTTTTTCTTCTTCCCCTTTACCTCAGAGTGGCTATGCTTGCTGCAGACATGAATGTCCAGACCTTGATTACAAGTGTGGACCAGCTGGCTACTCGTGTGCAGGGCATACAAGACTATGTTATCAGAAATCCTAGGTCAGAACCTAAAATACCGATTCCTGAACTGTTTTCCGGAGACAGGTTTAAGTTTAGGAATTTCGTGAATAATTGTAAATTGTTTTTGTCCCTGAGACCCTGTTCATCTGGAGATTCTGCTCAGCAAGTAAAAATTGTTATTTCGTTCTTACGGGGCGACCCTCAGGATTGGGCTTTTTCGCTGGCGCCAGGAGATCCGGCATTGGCTGATCTTGATGCGTTTTTTCTGGCGCTCGGTTTACTTTATGAGGAACCCAATCTTGAGATTCAGGCAGAAAAGGCCTTGCTGGCTATGTCTCAGGGGCAGGACGAGGCTGAAGTGTATTGCCAAAAATTTCGGAAATGGTCCGTGCTGACACATTGGAACGAGTGTGCACTGGCCGCTAATTTTAGAAATGGCCTTTCTGAAGCCATTAAGAATGTTATGGTGGGTTTTCCCATTCCCACAGGTCTGAATGATACTATGGCACTGGCTATTCAAATTGACCGGCGGTTGAGGGAGCGCAAAACCGCAAATTCCCTCATGGTGTTGTCTGAACAGACACCTAATTCGGTGCAATGTGATAGAAAAACCGCAAATTCCCTCATGGTATTGTCTGAACAGACACCTGATTTAATGCAATGTGATAGAATCCTGACTAGAAATGAGCGGAAAATTCATAGACGCCGGAATGGCTTGTGCTACTACTGTGGTGATTCTACACATGTTTTCTCAGCATGCTCTAAACGTATAGCTAAGGTTGTTAGTCCTGTCACCGTTGGTAATTTGCAACCTAAATTTATTCTGTCTGTAACTTTGATTTGCTCACTGTCATCTTATCCTGTCATGGCGTTTGTAGATTCAGGTGCTGCCCTGAGTCTCATGGATCTCTCATTTGCTAAGCGCTGTGGTTTTACTCTTGAACCATTAGAAAATCCTATTCCTCTTAGGGGTATTGATGCTACACCATTGGCAGCAAATAAACCGCAGTATTGGACACAGGTTACCATGTGCATGACTCCTGAACACCGCGAGGTGATACGTTTCCTGGTTTTACATAAAATGCATGATTTGGTTGTTTTAGGGCTGCCATGGTTACAGACCCATAATCCAGTCCTGGACTGGAAGGCTATGTCAGTCTCAAGTTGGGGCTGTCGTGGTATTCATGGGGATTCCCTGCCTGTGTCTATTGCTTCTTCTACGCCTTCGGAAGTTCCGGAGTATTTGTCTGATTATCAGGATGTCTTCAGTGAGTCTGAGTCCAGTGCACTGCCTCCTCATAGGGACTGTGACTGTGCTATAGATTTGATCCCAGGCAGTAAATTTCCTAAGGGAAGACTGTTTAATCTGTCGGTACCTGAACATACCGCTATGCGTTCATATATCAAGGAGTCTCTGGAGAAAGGACATATTCGTCCGTCTTCTTCCCCTCTTGGTGCGGGATTCTTTTTTGTGGCAAAAAAGGACGGATCTTTGAGACCTTGTATTGATTATCGGCTTTTAAATAAGATCACTGTCAAATTTCAGTATCCTTTACCGCTGTTGTCTGACTTGTTTGCCCGGATTAAGGGTGCCAAGTGGTTCACCAAGATAGACCTTCGTGGTGCGTACAACCTTGTGCGCATTAAGCAAGGTGATGAATGGAAAACCGCATTCAATACGCCCGAAGGTCATTTTGAGTACTTGGTGATGCCTTTTGGGCTCTCCAATGCGCCTTCAGTTTTTCAGTCCTTTATGCATGACATTTTCCGGAAGTATCTGGATAAATTTTTGATTGTTTATCTGGATGATATTTTGGTTTTTTCTGATAATTGGGATTCGCATGTGGAGCAGGTCAGGTTGGTCTTTAAAATTTTGCGTGAAAATTCTTTGTTTGTCAAGGGCTCAAAGTGTCTCTTTGGTGTACAGAAGGTTCCCTTTTTGGGGTTCATTTTTTCCCCTTCTGCTGTGGAGATGGACCCAGTCAAGGTCCGAGCTATTCTTGATTGGACTCAGCCCTCGTCAGTTAAGAGTCTTCAGAAGTTCTTGGGCTTCGCTAACTTCTACCGTCGTTTTATCGCTAATTTTTCTAGCATTGTGAAACCTTTGACGGATATGACCAAGAAGGGCTCCGATGTAGCTAACTGGGCTCCTGCTGCCGTGGAGGCTTTCCAGGAGTTGAAACGCCGGTTTACTTCGGCGCCTGTTTTGTGCCAGCCTGACGTCTCACTTCCCTTTCAGGTTGAGGTGGATGCTTCGGAGATTGGGGCAGGGGCCGTTTTGTCGCAGAGAGGCCCTGGTTGCTCTGTTATGAAACCTTGTGCCTTTTTCTCTAGGAAGTTTTCGCCTGCCGAGCGAAATTATGATGTGGGCAATCGGGAGTTGTTGGCCATGAAATGGGCATTTGAGGAGCGGCGTCATTGGCTCGAGGGTGCTAAGCATCGTGTGGTGGTCTTGACTGATCACAAAAATCTGATGTATCTCGAGTCTGCTAAACGCCTTAATCCGAGACAGGCCCGCTGGTCATTGTTTTTCTCCCGCTTTGATTTTGTTGTCTCGTATTTACCTGGTTCAAAGAATGTGAAGGCCGATGCTCTTTCTAGGAGCTTTGTGCCTGATGCTCCTGGAGTCGCTGATCCTGTTGGTATTCTTAAAGATGGAGTTATCTTGTCAGCTATTTCTCCGGATCTGCGACGTGTGTTGCAGAGATTTCAGGCTGATAGGCCTGAGTCTTGTCCACCTGACAGACTGTTTGTCCCGGATAAGTGGACCAGCAGAGTCATTTCCGAGGTTCATTCCTCGGTGTTGGCAGGTCACCCGGGAATTTTTGGCACCAGAGATCTGGTGGCCAGGTCCTTTTGGTGGCCTTCCTTGTCAAGGGATGTGCGGTCATTTGTGCAGTCCTGTGGGACTTGTGCTCGAGCTAAGCCTTGCTGTTCTCGTGCCAGCGGTTTGCTCTTGCCCTTGCCTGTCCCGAAGAGACCTTGGACACATATCTCCATGGATTTCATTTCTGATCTTCCGCTATCTCAGGGCATGTCCGTTATCTGGGTGATATGTGATCGCTTCTCCAAGATGGTCCATTTGGTTCCTTTGCCTAAGCTGCCTTCCTCTTCCGATCTGGTTCCTGTGTTTTTCCAGAACGTGGTTCGTTTGCACGGCATCCCTGAGAATATTGTGTCAGACAGAGGATCCCAGTTCGTTTCCAGGTTCTGGCGATCCTTTTGTAGTAGGATGGGCATTGATTTGTCGTTTTCGTCTGCTTTCCATCCTCAGACTAATGGACAGACGGAGCGAACCAATCAGACTTTGGAGGCTTATTTGAGGTGTTTTGTCTCTGCTGATCAGGACGATTGGGTGACATTCTTGCCGTTGGCTGAGTTTGCCCTTAATAATCGGGCTAGTTCCGCCACCTTGGTTTCACCTTTTTTCTGCAACTCTGGTTTCCATCCTCGCTTTTCTTCGGGTCATGTGGAGCCTTCTGACTGTCCTGGGGTGGATTCTGTGGTGGATAGGTTGCAGCAGATCTGGAATCATGTGGTGGACAACTTGAAGTTGTCACAGGAGAAGGCTCAGCGCTTTGCCAACCGCCGCCGCGGTGTGGGTCCCCGACTACGCGTTGGGGATTTGGTATGGCTTTCTTCCCGCTTTGTTCCTATGAAGGTCTCCTCTCCCAAATTTAAACCTCGTTTTATTGGGCCTTACAAGATATTGGAAATCCTTAATCCTGTATCTTTTCGTCTGGATCTTCCTGTGTCGTTTGCTATTCACAATGTATTTCATAGGTCCTTGTTGCGGCGGTACATTGTGCCTGTAGTTCCTTCTGCTGAGCCTCCTGCTCCGGTGTTGGTTGAGGGCGAGTTGGAGTACGTGGTGGAGAAGATCTTGGATTCTCGCCTCTCCAGGCGGAGGCTTCAGTACCTGGTCAAGTGGAAGGGCTATGGTCAGGAGGATAATTCCTGGGTGGTCGCCTCTGATGTTCATGCGGCCGATTTAGTTCGTGCCTTTCATGCCGCTCATCCTGATCGCCCTGGTGGTCGTGGTGAGGGTTCGGTGACCCCTCACTAAGGGGGGGGTACTGTTGTGAATTTGCTTTTTGCTCCCTCTAGTGGTTACTAGTTTTTTGACTCTGGTTTTTCTGTCATTCCTTTTATCCGCACCTGGGTCGTTAGTTAGGGGTGTTGCTATATAAGCTCCCTGGACCTTCAGTTCAATGCCTGGCAACGTAGTTATCAGAGCTAGTCTGCTGTGCTCTTGTCTACTGATCCTGGTTCCAGTTATATCAGCTAAGTCTGCCTTTTGCTTTTTGCTATTTGTTTTGGTTTTGTATTTTTGTCCAGCTTGTTCCAAATCTATATTCTGACCTTTGCTGGAAGCTCTAGGGGGGCTG
Organism: Ranitomeya variabilis; assembly: GCF_051348905.1. Lineage (NCBI taxonomy): Eukaryota > Metazoa > Chordata > Amphibia > Anura > Dendrobatidae > Ranitomeya > Ranitomeya variabilis. Next base: position 19,964,336 of record NC_135235.1, read on the forward strand.
GTGTTCTCCCCCCGGACCGTTAGACGGTTCAGGGGTTCTTGAATTTCCAGTGTGGATTTTGATAGGGTTTTTGTTGACCATATAAGTTACCTTTCTTTATTCTGCTATCAGTAAGCGGGCCTCTCTGTGCTAAACCTGGTTCATTTCTGTGTTTGTCATTTCCTCTTACCTCACCGTCATTATTTGTGGGGGGCTTCTATCCAGCTTTGGGGTCCCCTTCTCTGGAGGCAAGAAAGGTCTTTGTTTTCCTCTACTAGGGGTAGCTAGATTCTCCGGCTGGCGCGTGTCATCTAGAATCAACGTAGGAATGATCCCCGGCTACTTCTAGTGTTGGCGTTAGGAGTAGATATATGGTCAACCCAGTTACCACTGCCCTATGAGCTGGATTTTTGTATTCTGCAGACTTCCACGTTCCTCTGAGACCCTCGCCATTGGGGTCATAACAGCGTCCCATCTCAATTCCAGTCAATTTTGCATTGAAAAGTCAAATGGCGCTCCTTCCCTTCCAAGCTCTGCCATGCGCCCAAACAATGATTTACACCCACATATGGGGTATCAGCGTACTCAGGACAAATTGCACAACATTTTTTGGGGTCCAATTTCTTCTCTTACCCTTGGGAAAATAAAAAATTGGGGGCGAAAAGATCATTTTTGTGAAAAAATATGATTTTTTATTTTTACGGCTCTGCATTATAAACTTCTGTGAAGCACTTGGTGGGTCAAAGTGCTCACCACACATCAAGATAAGTTCCTTAGGGGGTCTACTTTCCAAAATGGTGTCACTTGTAGGGGGTTTCAGTGTTTAGGCACATCAGGGGCTCTCCAAACGCAACATGGCGTCCCATCTCAATTCCAGTCAATTTTGCATTGAAAAGTCAAATGGCGCTCCTTTCCTTCCGAGCTCTGCCATACGCCCAAACAGTGGTTTACCCTCACATATGGGGTATCAGCGTACTCAGGACAAATTGTACAACAACTTTGGGGGTCCATTTTCTCCTGTTACCCTTGGTAAAATAAAACAAATTGGAGCTGAAATAAATTGTGTGTGAAAAAAAGTTAAATGTTCATTTTTATTTAAACATTCCAAAAATTCCTGTGAAACACCTGAAGGGTTAATAAACTTCTTGAATGTGGTTTTGAGCACCTTGCGGGGTGCAGTTTTTAGAATGGTGTCACACTTGAGTATTTTCTATCATATAGACCCCTCAAAATGACTTCAAATGAGATGTGGTCCCTAAAAAAAAATGGTGTTGTAAAAATGAGAAATTGCTGGTCAACTTTTAACCCTTATAACTCAGTCACCCAAAAAAATTTTGGTTCCAAACTTGTACTGATGTAAAGTAGACATGTGGGAAATGTTACTTATTAAGTATTTTGCGTGACATATGTCTGTGATTTAAGGGCATAAAAATTCAAAGTTGGAAAATTGCAAAATTTTCAAAATTTTCGCCAAATTTCCATTTTTTTCACAAATAAACGCAAGTTATATCGAATAAATTTTACCACTAACATGAAGTACAATATGTCACGAGAAAACAATGTCAGAATCGCCAAGATCCGTCAAAGCGTTCCAGAGTTATAGCCTCATAAAGGGACAGTGGTCAGAATTGTAAAAATTGGCCCGGTCATTAACGTGCAAACCACCCTTGGGGGTGAAGGGGTTAATGTTCAGGTTCAGCACATGGAGCTCTGGATTTTTCACATGCTCTCATCTGTATGACAGTGTGAGAAATACCTGTGGTAAAATCACCGCTAGCACAGTGAGAAAAAGTCTCACAGTGCATCAGTGAGTTCCCCACAATTTCCTGTGAGAAAGCTACTTTTAGGCTGGGGGTGGCAATATCTATGGCCCCTTACCAGCCTGAAAATACCAGCCCCCAGCTGTCTGCTTTAGCTTGGTTGGTTATCAAAAATGGGGGGACCCCACGCTATTTAATTAATTTAGTTATTTATATATTTAAAAAAAATGGTGTGGGAACTCATCTATTCTTTATAACCAATCTTGATAAAGCTGAAAGCTGAGTGTCAGCTTTTTTTGGCTGGTTATGAAAAATGCAGAGGAGCACAGCCCATGCGCTGTCTGAAGAATACTCCCATCAGCCGCCACCTGGTCTCGCTGTTATTAGTGGCAACAGGTATAAGTAGTTGTTCCATCAGCTGAAACCAGTGATTGGTGGTAAACTTTTTACATGCGGTCACAGCTGGGGGCTCACGTTGTCATCTGACAGCATGGGAACTGCAGCTTTCTGACCGGCGGTAATAATCTTACCTCCCATCAGAGCCACTGTTTACCATGCTGACAGTGTGACAAGCAATGGATGTTCGGGCCCCCAATCAAGTGAATGGGGTCTGGGTTCGGATTTGGGTTTTAGTGCCCGAAACAAACTTTTTTTAACCGTTCGGCCCATCCTGCTGGATCCAAACATCCAGGGGTCTGCCCGTCACTCTTTGTAAGCCACAACTAAGAGTAGGCGATAAATACAGAATTGGTGACGTGTTTCTGTTATACTTTTCCTCTGATTGTTCCGCTCCTGATTTTGGCTTATAAATACTGATGTAAAATACTGACCAAATACTGAACATGTAAACGTGGCCTAATATTTCCTCCCATATACAAATGTATTACTATTCGTCACTGTAAATAGCCATATTATTGGTCATTGTTTTTAGCGCCATTGTTTATTAATGAGGTTACTGTTTAAAAGCAAAGAGATTTGTAATGTTATACAGTATATGTTTAATTTTACTGAAGCTGAAAAAAATAAGACGTAGTAAGCAATACAATAAATTGACTTGCAGCATGTGTGCTTCTGTCATCAGATTTAATTATGCTGAGAAGTAGATGGAGTTGATTTCTGGATATTGTTGCAGAATACATGTTTCGCAGAAATGCTTCATCTGTGGTCCGCAAATCATGCGCATTTTTGTTGTTTTCGTGAAAAACACCCCAGCAAAGCAGCTTTTTTTTTAACACTATCTGTTGGAAGAAAAGACTTTTTGCTATTCCGGTGATTTTCATTCCATTTTTCTGTCACCCTACATCCCTCTTCATCTGAGACTTTTATGTAATGCCAGGCTTTTTAGTGAGAATATTGGAGTTTTGACACTTACATGGGTGCGGAGGATTTTTACACCAAGGAATATCAGTTGCACTAGAAAACTTGTCATTTTCTGCGTCACCAGAATCCTGATCGTCAGAACTGAGAAGACTTTCCCTATCTGAAATTTCATTTGCATCTTCCATATAATCTTATGGCTCATAATCTGGCAGATACCATCAAGTAAAGCATCTAGTATTTCTGAGTCTGAAAGATTTCTTCTAGCCATACTGAAAACAAAAAGCACAAAAACATTTTGAGTATACTATTACAACACCAGTCTTATTTCACTAGCCTAACTTTCTTGAATACTGTCAAGTAGGGTTGAGCGAAACGGATCGGTCATTTTCATAAGTCGCCGACTTTTGGCAAAGTCGGCGTCTCATGAAACCCGACCCGATCCCCGTGCGGGGTCGGCCATGCAGCACGCGAACTTGGCGCCAAAGTCGCGTTTCGAATGATGCGTCTAGCGCCATTTTTGCAGCCAATGAAGGAGCGGCAGAGTGATGAGACAGGTGTCAGGGGGCGTGCACAACTATCGCCATTTTTTCGCTTGTATGTTGCAGCGATTTGCAATGTGTAAAAGCAGTCTTACCGTTCCGGGGGAAGGAAGGGGAGAGAGAGAGAGAGAGAGAGAGATTAAATTTCTTCATTGGGTTTCGTGTTTCGGCCGATCCCCGACTTTTCACGGTGGTCGGCCGATTTCACTCGACTCGACTTTTAAGACAGTCGGGTTTCGCAAAACCCGACTCGACCCTAAAAACAATAAAGGTCGCTCAACCCTACTGTCAAGTTCTAAACTGCAACATCATATGCAAAAAACAAGGAAAAGCGCTCTAAAGCTGATGATTCCAGAAGAAATATGGTTCGCCCTCTAAAAAGATATTTGCTACTTTGCAATATTTACCTACAATAATGAAAAAAAACTTTTGACTCAAAATACTGATCCATAGCACGAAGTCCCAATTGGGGTATTTCTAGCACCCAATGAAAAAAGTGGCTGGGGAATCTTCAGGGCTGTAGGACTGTTAACTTGTTTTATGAACAATGTCTGTCCTATGTTGTAAAATTCAGTTACAGTGAACAACAAATACGGTATATAGTTTCAGCATTAGTAGAAAAATGGCAGGAAATATTAAGTGGGTTACTAAATATACCCTACAAACATGGGAGATTGAGGGTTATATTCCACATAGTTACACATTTTGTATCCAGTGCGTTTGGTTAGACATTCTCGTATGCTCAGCATATTGAAGGGTTACTCGTTTTCTTCCAAAACCCCCAAACTTTCAGCAACTGACCCGAGTAACACAACATTTACAACTGCAAATGTCACGCTCTGCTCTATCTTTGTACTGAACGCACATCAGGTTTGTGAAGTGAACTTTGCTTTGAAGCAGATGATGGAGTTATGCAAGTCCCCAAGTCAAACGTTCTTCTTGCTCTGTCCGTAGGGAGAGATGGCTCTAACCAGTAATGACAGCAAGAAATATATACACTACACATCGGCCTATAGCGGTGCCATGTCACCCAGATATCTGCCACCTCCACGATGTCAAGACCTGGCGAGATTGGGGTCTAACATCAACTTGATACATGTGCAATTATCCAGTTTTGCACGTGGCTTAAAAGACCAAATCTTACCAAAATTTCCATTATCAAATCTGCCCCAATATTGTAGGGCTCTGTACCAATGTAGAGAGCAACAGATCGTTGAGCTTTTTGTGTATTATATTGGATGCCATTCATCTTTTTCTCAAGAACAGCAGCCGGCCATATCACCCCTTTGTAAAATTGGCTGTTACAGGGGTCTCAGGAGCAACACCAGGAGTCACACTACAGAGGGGTCTTTGATGAAATCTGTTAATAATCACACACTGTCGTTTTGTCTTTTTACAGAGAAAAAATGTATTTTTCTCCTGCTTTACAAAAGGGTATGGAGGGTTTTTAGTACAGAAAACAATTTGGAAGACCATTTCAGCCCCTACCACTTACAGTGTCATGAAAAAGTACTGTAATCTGTGAACTTTTCCACATTTTTTTCACATTGCACCCACAAGCTTTTAGCTGTTTTTTTAATTAGGATTTTATTTAATACCAACACAAAGTAGAAAGTATTTGTGAAGTGTAAAAAAAATGATACAGGGTTTTCAAAATGTATCTAAAAATTAACGTGCATTTGTATTCATTCTTACTGAGTCAATACTTTGCAGGAACACCTTTCTCTGCAATTACTGCTGCAGTCTTTTGGGGTCTGTCTCTCCAGCTTTGCACATCTAGAGGAGACATTTTGCCCCTTTTTCTTTGCACAGTCGCTCTCGCTCAGTGAGATTGGATGGAGATGTTTTTGATCAGCAATTCCCACAGATTCCCTGGGATTTCAGTCTGGACTATGACTGGGCCGTTCACACACATGAATATGCTTTGATCTTGACCCTCCATTATAGCTCTGGAAGGACGTTGAGGATCGTTGGGAGGTGAACCTACGCTCCAATCTCAAGTATTTTGCAGCCTCTAACCGGTTTTCGTCTAGGATTGCCCTGTATTTAGCTCAATTCATCTTCCCACCAACTCTGACCAGCTTCCCTGCCCCTGCTGAAGAAAAGCCTTCCAACAGCAGGATGCTGCCACCACCATGTGTGATGTTTGGGATGGTGCTTTCAGTGTGATGTGCAGTGTTAGTTTTCCACCACAGATAGCATTTTGCATTGAGCCCAAAAAGTTCTACTTTGGTCTCATCTGACCAGAGCACCTTTTTTCACAAGCTCGCTGTGTGCCCTATATAGCTTTTTGCAAACGGGACTTTTTATAGCTTGTGCAGCGCCCCAGAGTCTGGTAGTTGCAGTAACGTCGCTCTTCCACCAGGGGGAGTGATGGTACGTCTGATTTCACTAAAAGACTTCACCTTGCAGGCATCACAGACACACATTACACTTCACACTCCGGCCGCCAGGGGGAGTAAAAGGTCCTATCTACTAGGCCACTCCTCACACATGGGTAAAGCTGGGGGTTGGATAGGAAGTTAGGGAGAAAGTAGCTGGGAAGAGCTCGAGAGAGGATCTGTCAGGGGTGGGAACCTGACAGCGGCCTAGCACAGACAGATCGTTATGGAGCCGTGCCTGTACCTTATAGCGGCAGACTCCTAAGAAAGGACACGAAGTGAAGTATATTGTGGAGAAGTGAGAAACGAGATCACAGCACAAAGGAGATAGAACCAGTAGGAGTCGTGCCTCAAGATCAACAACATCCTTCTGAGGCGCGTAGCCGGCGGCCAGAACGCCGAGGAAGTAAGAGACTCTACGCATTACTTTGAACCACGGCAGGGCAGTTAACTCTAGGTTGGCTGTCTCACCTTTACACCTAATGAAGACAACGGAGGCAATTGTGGGAGAGGGGCGTCTCTAGGGTCCTTATAAAATAACTCCAGGCCTACCCCGTCATACAGGTGCATCCTATCCATATCATCCGGGGGACGGAGAGAAAGAACAGAAACATACACGACAGTTGTGAGGACTATCCCGTGGTGCTCAGCAGGGATGTACTACAACACCCAGGCGCTGGTAGGAAGGACACTGATTTCCACCTGCAAAGGGAACTCTGGATGTGCCATCGGACCGGCCGGTCTCAGCCAGCCCTGTTAGCAGTGCTCTGGATTGCGGATGCCGAAGCCTTCAGTAAAGAGGTAAAGAGACTGCAACCCTGTGTCCTCATCATTTACTGCGACCTACACAATCACCTACATCTTTAATTGGGCGCCCCTTAGCAGGGCCCCGGACCGGGTCAGGCCACCGTGACATCCCCAGAACCGAGAGACCCGGTACCGAGTACCCCGCTGCCCTGCGTCTGGGGGCCGCTCCACTTGCAATTTTCAAAAATTGCTTTCTTCTTGCTATTCTTCCATACAGGCCAGATTTGTTGACTATATGACTAATAGTTGTCCTGTGGACAGATTTTCCCCCCTGAACTGTGGATCTCTGCAGCTCCTCCAGAGTGACCATGGGTCCCTTGGCTGCTTTTCTAATTAATGCTCTCCTTGCTTGGGATGTCAGGTTAGGTGGACGGCCATGCATGTCTTAGTAATTTTGCAGTTGTGGTTTATTCCTTCCATTTTTGGATGATGGATTGAACAGAGCTCCGTGAGATGCTGGGTCCATTGTTTTATTTATAACTTAACCCTGCTTTACCCTTTTCCACAACTTTATCCCTGACCTGTCTGGTGGGCTCCTTGGTTTTCATGATGGTGTTTGATTCCTAAAGTTCTCAAATCTCTGAGTTCTTCACAGAACAGCTGAAGTTATACTAAGAAGAAATTATACCCAGGTGGACTCAATTTGCTAATTATCTGACTTCTGGAGGCAATTGGTCACTCAGAATTTTATTTAGGAACTTCAGACTACAGAGGCCTGTATACAAATGCACCTCCCGATTATCGGATTCATAATTTTAAAATAATTAGAAAACCCTGTATCATTTCCTTTACCCTTCACAAATACTTGTTACTTAGTGTTGGTGTCACATAAAATCCCAATAGATAGTGTGGATGTAACATGAAATATTGCGCAAAGGATCATGACTCATGTAGTGTTGAGCGATACCGTCCGATACTTGAAAGTATCGGTATCGGAAAGTATCGGCCGATACCGGCAAAGTATCGGATCTAATCCGATACCGATACCCGATACCAATACAAGTCAATGGGACTCAAGTATCAGACGGTATCCCTGATGGTTCCCAGGGTCTGAAGGAGAGGAAACTCTCCTTCAGGCCCTGGGATCCATATTACTGTGTAAAATAAAGAATTAAAATTAAAAATATTGATATACTCACCTCTCCGACGCAGCCTGCACCTTACCGAGGGAACCGGCAGCCTTCTTTGCTTAAAATGCGCGCGTTTACTGCCTTCCGTGACGTCACGGCTTCTGATTGGTCGCGTGCCGCCCATGTGACCGCGACGCGACCAATCACAACAAGCCGTGACGTAATTTCAGGTCCTGAATGCCTAATTCTAGGCATTCAGGATTTGAAAATTACGTCACGGCTTGTGATTGGTCGCGTCGCGGTCACATGGGCGGCACGCGACCAATCACAAGCCGTGATATAATTTTCAAATCCTGAATGCCTAGAATTAGGCATTCAGGACCTGAAATTACGTCACGGCTTGTTGTGATTGGTCGCGTCGCGGTCACATGGGAGGCACGCGACCAATCAGAAGCCGTGACGTCACGGAAGGCAGTAAAAGCGCGCATTTTAAGCACAGAAGGCTCCCGGTTCCCTCGGTAAGGTGCAGGCTGCGTCGGAGAGGTGAGTATATCCCTATTTTTTATTTTAATTCTTTATTTTACACATTGATATTAATCCCGATACCGATTCCCGATATCACAAAAGTATCGGATCTCGGTATCGGAATTCCGATACCCGCAAGTATCGGCCGATACCCGATACTTGCGGTATCGGAATGCTCAACACTAATCATGAGGTATAAATACTTTTTTAAGGCACTGTACTTGGGCAGGCTGCATGTTTAATTCTTTTGGAAACGTCTCACTGTAGAGGCCCGTGTACAAGTTATAGATGTCTTTTGTTTACCCTTAACTTTTCTAAGTATCTAGTAAGGGCTGCAAATTATCACAAACCAAATTCAGTATATCACTGTCACAATATTATTTCGATTAACACCAGAGAACTCGGGGAATATTTCAGAGATATGAATCCTTTTCAAACAAGACGCCATTAGAATCAGTGTTCTCCAAACGTGTCTTCAATACGAGACGATATAAAATGTCAAAAATAAAAAAGAAGGAAATGCAGATAAAGTTTGTTCTGCTTCAGAAACAGTAAATCTGATGATGATTACGGCATCGCATAAAAGACGATACGATACAAAGAGGAAACTACAGAGAGATCTATCATTGATTGCCTGAACCTGGCGGATGCCTCGTGATTCGCCCTTTCTTCCCCCAGCCCGATCCTCAGGTAATGATGCTCTGTACTCGACTTTGAATCAAGATGGGATGAAGAATTAGATAAAGCCGCTCAGCGGAATACATACATGAACAAGCAGAAGTAACTATTTCAATATGAATACGTCTGCATTAAAATTCACAAATCCCAACCTCTTCAAACTTCTGTAGGAGATGTAATTGGTTGGGGCAAACTAGACAATATGAGAAATTGGCAGCTCGGAGGGGCTGAGGTGCAGCTCAGGCTTGATTGACGTCATGCCATAGAAGGAATCCATGGAGGAAATTACAAGGTGGTGGAAGAAAGAGAAGACAACGAGTCGCGGAGTCAGCAGCAGTCATGGCCCCTGGACCTCGGAGAAGAAATCGTCTGCCTTTGTGAATATTTTTTACTTCATTGTTGCCGGTTTCTCAGCTCAGAACCTGGATGACCCTTGTCAAAGAGGTAAGCAGTCAATCAGTCCTTGATGGAGAAGAGAAGGAACTGACCCAACTTCCTGACCTTGGAGACAAGTTTGAACTTCTATAAGATGCGAAGCTTCAAGGCTAGAAGAGGTGTCCTCATACAACCTTGAAAATAATATTATTGTGCCGATGTTAAAGAAGAACCTCAAACAGAAAATATTTTGTTTCAATGCACAAGTGTAGCAAAGCTAAATTTCTCAATACAGTAGAGTTTAATGGCAAGCCAACCATAGAGCCAGAGAACAAGACTGCTGTGGGGCAGCGGCGTTGGATAGAGTCCCTGAACTGAACTGCTTCCCCAACTTATAGTGCCACTTCATTGCAATTATAGGAACCTTCCACTAGGGGAGCTCACTGCATAATTTATACAGTGCTAATGAGTTGACCCCTCCTGCCCTCCGCCATATTATACACAGGGAACAATATAGAATGCTAACTCCATTACATACACCCTGCTGTAACTGTCAGATCTGAGAAATCTTAAACTATTTATCCCTTTAATGACTAAGCCTGAAATGGTCTTAAAGGGGTTGTCCGGGCCAAAAAAAAATTGAAAAAAATATCAAATTAAGTTATATTTGTCTACGAGCGGCCACTGGGATCCAGCACATGCTAGGGCGTATTCTGTGCTGACAGAGAAGCCATTATACTTCCACCAGCAGCGGTCACAGACTCATGGCTTCATCAGATATTTTTCTGATGATATGCTGCTCATGACACCTGATGACCCTGGAGAATCTCTTCGGTGTCCGGTGAATTATTATTTTGTCTTTGTCTTTTATTTTCTACAGATATAGCTTTATGGGGCTATGTCTTGAATAAATTGTATTATTTTTTTGCCCTATATTTCACTACATATAAATTACTATGTAATCAATTTTATATATTTTTTTGTGATGCAAATATAGAAGGAAAGACATTTTTGGTTGAGTTTTCTTTTTGATATTTTTTACTGCTGGCATTTCACTTCCAATAACATTTTGAATGAATGTGAAAAGCTGCGATCAGCCCTGTGTGCGTGGATCCAAGGAGTAACACTCAGACCAATATGTATGGCCCCTCTGTGCGGGAAGATATCCTAGGAATCGGTATCGAGTGGTAACCCGGATGCTGCCTGCTCTCCTCTGGGCAGGCTGATCACGTCTGTGTAGGTCTGTGGTGCTTTCAGAAATCAGAGTTCCCGCCGGTCATGCTGGGTGAAGCACTGCACAATGCAAAAAAACTCCACTCCACTATGATGACGCCACCGGCTATTGGCTCCTCTGCAGTTAAAAAGGAATTCTCCAATCTGCCGCGTTTCGGAGGTAACGTCCTCCTTTCTCCTTTCTCGGTTTTTCTCACTGTAACTGGGGCATCCATATCAGCCCTAGTTACAGGAGAACACAGTGCCCTGTTGTGCACCATGACGTTTCTCATGCAGACGTATAGCAACATTGTATCTTTATTATTATTTCATCCTCATCATTGCATTGTTAGCAGCTCGTTTATTACATCATCTATTTTAGTCTACTGAGCCTTCACTATTCTATCATGAGAACAAAAGACTGACTGACACTTCCAAGCTAATGTGAACAGGTGCATATGTAAGGGGGTGGCAGGTCGCCTCAGTTGCACCCTCTCCTCCTTCCGCTTGACCCCCCGTGCACTTTATGTACTGTGATGAAATGTATTATTTGTACTGTAATGTGTATGTTCCCTTTAAATGCTAATGTGTTCATTGTATTCACTGCTGCTTGTATTATAGTTAGGGACAGTGAAAGGTTAGTGTTGGGGACTGGACTTGCAGCCACTAGGAGGTGCACTGCATGGTATCCAGACTCAGTCCTCCTTGGTGCACTGTATGGCTTCCAAACTTATTCCTTCTTGGTGCACTGCATGGCATCCAAACTTATTCCTTCTTGGTGCACTGCATGGTATACAGACTCAGGCCTTCTTGGTGCACTGCATGGCATCCAGACTTATTTCTTCTTGGTGCACTGCATGGTATCCAGACTCAGTCCTTCTTGGTGCACTGCATGGTATCCAGACTCGGTCCTTCTTGGTGCACTGCAGGTATCCAGACTCAGTCATTCTTGGTGCACTGCATGGCATCCAAACTTATTCCTTATTGGTGCACTGCATGGCATCCAGACTCAGTCCTTCTTGGTGCACTGCATGCAGGTACGGACTGGGTCTGAAATTCAGCCCTGGCATTTGAAATCACACAGGCCCATGTTGTCCCCGTCCCCAAGCACCAATATACTAATATTTCCCTGGATGGAGGAAAGTAAGATTTACTACAAGACCAATATTATACTAATGATCCCCGTGGCCTGGTGGAGTAAGTGATGGAGTCAGCGACTTTGTGCTCCATCACAATTCTTAGCAGTATGGATGTCTTGAGAACACCGATTCTGTTAACAACATTGCAGACAAGGCAGTCCACAACCAGACAGGCCCTTCTGGCATTTGCCAGAATTGCCAAATGGCCAGTCCGGCCCTGACTGCATGGTATACAGACTCAGGTCTTCTTGGTGCACTGCATGGCATCCAGACTTATTTCTTCTTGGTGCACTGCATGGCATCCAGACTCAGTCCTTCTTGGTGCACTGCATGGCATCCAGACTCAGTCCTTCTTGGTGCACTGCATGGCATCCAAACTTATTCCTTCTTGGTGCACTGCATGGCATCCAGATTCAGTCCTTCTTGGTGCACTGCATGGTATACAGACTCAGTCCTTCTTGGTGCACTGCATGGTATACAGACTCAGGCCTTCCTGGTGCACTGCATGGTATCCAGACTCGGTCCTTCTTGGTGCACTGCATGGCATCCAGACTCAGGCCTTCTTGGTGCACTGCATGGCATCCAGACTCGGTCCTTCTTGTTGCACTGCATGGTATCCAGACTCAGTAATTTTTGATGCACTGCATGGTATACAGACTCAGGCCTTCTTGGTGCGCTGCATGGTATCCAGACTCAGGCCTTCTTGGTGCACTGCATGGCATCCAGACTCAGTCCTTCTTGGTGCGCTGCATGGTATCCAGACTCAGTACTTTTTGATGCACTGCATGGTATCCAGACTCAGCTGCTCCACATAGCTCTGCTGATTCAGAAGCTCGGGAGTTTTCATGTTTGTTTTGCTGTCATTTCATCAGTCTAATTAAGATCCACTAATGTTTTCCATTGCCGATCTGGCAGGTGTTGGAAATAATAGCGCAGATGGAAGCTACACCTTTTAATCAAATGCACTCCACATCTCGAGTATTTACTCAAAGTGGATAATGCAAATATATTTCCAGGCCCCATAAATCTCCCCCATAAACAGCCACACACTTAACTCCATCCTCAGATGTTCACAACTGGGAGAACAATTTACAAATAAAGTATTGTCTGCAAGAGTACAATCTGCGCGGAGTTCCTCCAGAGAAGGAGACATTAATCCTCAGCTTCCTCCACATCGCTGTGCCGCTCGCTCCCCCGTCTTTCTGGGCGATGCATCAGCTCCAACAAGTGCTGCCTAGAAACAGCTGCAGACCCGCCATTTGCCGTAGGAGGCAATCAATATCCGAATGGATATGGGAAAACCTAAAACCAATGTTCTTCCTTCCAGAATGAAACCTGTTCTGCAAAACTCATTTTGGTTTCTTTTGTTTTCAAGAGGAAGGTAAAGTTTTGTTCGGTAACTCGGAAATACAAGACCTGAAATTCTGAGAAGCATCACAGTTGACCCCATAATGATCTACCTATAAGGCCCATCCTTTATAATCTACACATGTCTACAGGAGTCTGAAAATGGGTTGTCCAAATTCGAGAATGGGGTCTCAAATGTCCCCTAACCCTACATGCACAAGGAGTCTTTTTGCTGAGTTTTTGGAGCAGAAACTGAAACTCCCAAGTTTTGGAGAAATTAAGAGTTTCCACTCAGTTTCAGCTCCAAGAACTCCTCGGAAAACTGTGTGTACATCCAATTCATTTATATGGAAAATTCACTTTGCACTCCAGATGACAATTTTTTAAATTCTTTTTTCTGTAATTTCTTTTTTTGAAAAAAGCCTGGTGGGAAAATAGTGCATGTCACTTTTTTGAAGATGATGTTAGAAACCTCATCACCAGACAAGGCCCTGTTCAATCAAAAGACTGCAAAGAGAACTTCAGGGAAACAAAAAGGCTTACAACATTTTTCAAGATTGCTTCATAAAATTCTTTAGGAAAAGAAAGCTCCAAAAACTTCCAAAGGATATGTACACAAGACATCTTTTGTACGTGGATTCAGCCTGGAACTTGCCTGAAAAGGTGCTGCAAAAAGATGAACACAATGCACAGCAATGTAAAAACAACATCACCCTGCACATTTACCATATATCACTTCTTTCAACCACTCCCCAAGGTTTGGAAACCATGAAGTGGAAAAACTAGCAACATGTCCATTCTTGAAGCCGATCAATAGTTATGGCCGGAATCATAGGAAAAAGATGGATCCACCAGAGTCTTTAAGAAACCGAGTTCACATTCTCCAATAAAGGGGAATTTTTTCAAGTTTTTGGACTCTCCAAATAAACTCATTGTGTTGAATAACGTTGAACCCAGCAGTCTCCGAGAATTAGTTGTGGCGCGGATACATGGCTGACTCTGCATTCTAACCGGTGTTTCAGATTCCTCTGCCAAAGTTGCCAACTGTCTCAGATTTACGAGGCTCCTGTGCTGAATGGCAGGAGTGACCGGGCATTCCCCAGAGAGGCGAGAGTGGGACCTGAATACCCCCAGAAATGCTAGTAATGATGTTTTTCTTGGAACCGCTGGGGGTCCCAGTGGTCGGACCAACAGCAATCAGTGAGATTTTACCTTGTCTTTGGTTAGGTGAGAACTTGCAGAGATGGGACAGTGGAGTCCATGAACTGGGAGCAAGAAAGAAGAAACATTGCCCGAGTGTGGCTCAAAAAATATTATGACAGATGGATTTTCTATAATGGATGGGAGCGATTTAACCAATAAGGGGCGCTCTGAGTTTTTATTAAAGCGCTGATATATTTGATATTTATACATGCGTTCTTTTGAGACGGGCAATTGCTTTGAGGCAAATTTAATTCTTCTCAAAATTTATCAAAACGTTTGGATTCTATTTGAGGAAATTCAGATTCTCACCTTGTCCTCGTGGCCTCCTGCTTTGTCGTTATGGTGGGTTCTTCTTAGGCTTCCAATCCTCTTCACATTGTGAATTCTTTGAAACTTCAGAGTCACCAATTTCACAATATCTTGAAGACAGATGAGGCTTTCTCATTCGTCCAGATGTGCGTGAAGTCCCAATTTTGCGCTTTCATTGGGGTGCACATACTTATGTATTCTCCAAAATAATAACACAATTATTGACATCTAAGACTTTGCTGTGTATCTTCCTGATTTCAGTGATGTATCACTTACTGGGCTGCTGGGGGCAGTTTTGATAAAATCACAGGTTTTTTGTTGCAGATTTAGCAGTTCTCTGAATGCTGAGCTCTGTATTACCCCGCCCACACCCCTGATTGGCCGCTTTCTGTTTACACTGGGCCTAGGCAGAAAGCTGCCAATCAGTGATGATGGCGGGTTTATACAGAGCTCATGAATTATTATGGAGCGCTATAATCCTTTAGTAATAATGTGATACAACTGCGATTTCATCAAGCCTAGTAGTGACACATCACTGGAATCAGGGGACCTTAGGCTGCATTCAGATTAGATGGAAAAAACCTGCTGACAGATCCCTTTTAAGGAAACCATTTTCATTTCTACATTTTCATTCTTTTCTCTTTGTCTTCCAAGAGCGGGAACTTTTTTATTTTTCCATCCACAATGCCGTATGAAGACTTGTTTTTCTTTTGTTTGTTTTTTTGTACGGGTTGGAAATTTGAATGGCACCATTAATTTTACCATACAAAGTACTGGAAACATAAAAAAAATCAAATTACAGTGGAATTAAGAAAATAAAACTAAATATGATTCCATCATTGTTTACTGAATATCATTTTTACGGCATTCATTGTTTGGTAAAAATCCCCTTGAAACACGATTCTCCAGGTCAGTATTATGATGGTGTAATGCGGATGACCGGATGCAATGCACAGAGGACATGAGGGAAGAAAAGTCAGCGGATGGTGTACAGTACAGTAGTTATAGGACAATTAGTGATATTAAACAATGCAAATCAACAATGAACCGTACAACGATACAACTGTAACAATGAGATCTCTTCACTATGTAACGCTAATGTTCTCTTTACAAGAAGGTTACGCCTGTTCCCGAGAGTTAAGTTCTTCCTGCAATTCTGGCCAAGAGGGGGTCACCGGCATTTCCCTCTAGGCCGCAAGTCTTTCTGACGAAGACTATTAAAGTGCATTGAGCCTCCCACACACCAATCCCCCAACTCCCCACCTGATATCCTCCTCCAAACCAGCCCTGATACTGTATGTTATATCTGGAAGCCCTGCTTACTCATCTGTCCCTCTACAACCACAGGCTCCTCTGGTTGCCGTCTCCACACGAGTCTTCAGTGCTTGACTGTCGCCGGACGTGTTCTGGGCCTGGGGCAGGAAGGACTGGGTCTCGACTCTTGATGAGTGTCATCTGATCCCTGGAACTTGACTGGAGTAAGGAGCAGTTCCTGGTCTTGAATGGCAGAGTCTGGACTCCGGGTCTTGACCAGCACAGTCTGGACTCTGAGTCTTGACCAGCGCAGTCTGGACTCTGAGTCTTGACCAGCGCAGTCTGGACTCTGAGTCTTGACCAGCGCAGTCTGGACTCTGAGTCTTGACCAGCACAGTCTGGACTCCGGGTCTTGACCGGTGCAGTCTGGACTCTGGGTCATGTCCAGCACAGTCTGGACTCTGAGTCTTGACCAGCGCAGTCTGGACTCTGAGTCTTGACCAGCGCAGTCTGGACTCCGGGTCTTGATCGGTGCAGTCTGGACTGTCACAGTCTGGACTCTGAGTCTTCACCGTCAGAGTTCAAGACTCTGGGTCTTGACTGGTGAAGTCTGGACTGTGGGTCTCACTGGAGGTCGCTAGACCTCATCAGGCGATGAGCAGCTCCTTAGCAGTGTAGGCTTAACGCTGAGGCCTGTGACGCTAGCCTCTGCGCCTTCGCTTGTCTGCGTTTTCTCTGCTCTCCTTCTTGGTGCCAAATCCCTCTGTGGTTTGAACAGCAGGGCTTCTATATTCAGGATCTCTGTCACATGACCAGGTCCAGCACCAGAACTGGTTCCTCCTGCAATTCTTCTGGTACAAATTGGTTCCACCTGGTTTCGCCTGGCCCAGCAGATGGCTCTTTTCCTCACTAATGTCACATTGCACATGGGTATAACAGCTTCCTCTTACAACAGCGATACCAAATTTGTATAGTTTATTTTTTGATTATTTAAGTGGCTTAAAATAATTTTGGCTTGTGTAGACATTTTCCATGATCCATATATTTTTTATTTTTCTGGCGCTGGGACTGAGTAAGTTTTAAGGTAAATACTTTATTTTGTTCACATTTTATTGCATTTTTGTTGCAATTTTAGTGTCTCTATTTTTTTTCTTGCCTTTACGAACATACAATTTTATAGTTTCATATTGTAGACTATCAAGGATGCTGGATAACTTTATTGGTCAATTTTTAAACTTCTTTATTTTCCACTGGTGTTTAGGAAATGATTTTACTTTTTATACATTTTTATTACATATATATATTTAAAATTTTATTTTTAACTTTGCACTTTATTTTTAGTCTTGAACCTGCGAACGTTTGATCGCTTGTTCTATAACCTGTAATGCTACAATTTTAGAAAGTTAGGACAAATCGCAGTCCCCTAGGAAGTGCAGAGAGTGGGTATCAAGATGGCAGTGATGGGGGCATTCAGCAGGCTCCCACCCTGGTCGTGTTAGTAGGTGGTCTCTGCGGGCATCAATGATGCCCTCCTGTATGGCATGACTTTAATGCGACTGTCAGTTATTGATAGCAGCGCCGCTTTGATCGGACTGAGCTCCGCACTCCCTGACCCACATGACGTATATATCCGTCATAGAGCGTGAAGAGGTCATAGTGCACGCTAATTGTCGCCTCTCGTGTTATTTTCCTCTAGCTTTGTTGCTCTTGACAGAAAATCTTCAGGAACTTGAATTGAACGCTAGTGATGGAAGCAAGATTTGCAAATAGCAAACAATCCCAGTAACCACCGGTGCAAATGAAAACTCGCTGAAGCCCGACGAGCGGCTTTGAACTGACGGGTGACAGGCGCTGAATACCATTTTGTTTTAATAAGTTTGTCACAGCTGACAAATAATTCCCTTTCATCTCCCAGTAATATGTTCTGGCCTTGTTTCTCGTGACTGGTAACAATCTCTGCGGGAGGTTGCACAAAGTTAGCATTCGCGTACAAGATGATAAATCTCACTCATGTAAACAAAATCCTTCAGGGCTTTCCAGCGCTGCCTGCTCCGCGCCTGACACTTTCTTGCAAAAATTAAGGCTTGGAAAAGTCTGGGAAATACGTTATTAATAATACAGCTTGACTTCCTAAAGACGAGGCAGAAATCCCACAATGTTCCTTTCTTCTCGCTGCTAAATCGGGCTGGTTATGAAGTGACATCTCTGCGCCTTGACGGGACATGGAAATCTTTGTCAAGACACCGAGACGACGATTATTACTCATTTGCAATACTTTCTGGTGGAGACAGAAAATGAACGTTTCCCGATGACATTGGTGAGTTAATAGCAACTGTCACATTGTAGAAAATCCCTGGTATTGACGATCCAGCTTAAAGGGTTTGTCCAAGATGTATTATCAGACCGGTGGAGGTTCAACACTCAACTCCCCACCGATCAGGTAACAGCAAGTCCCATGGGCAGAGGACACCACCAGCCATTCTCGGTACTGCAGCTCCCGTTGAAGTGATTGGGAGCTGAGTTTCAGAACCCATGAGTGGTCACCACAGCACCAGCTTCATATATTGTGGACATCTGGTGTCCTTAGGTCCCTTAACAGCTGATAGATTGAGATGGAGGGTGTCAGACCCCTGCAGATGTGATATTGATGAACTTTCTGAGGGATTGGTCATCAATATCAAAGACATTGATAACCATTTTAAATTGTAATACGGTCTCTGCAGGGATGTATAAGGTGGAGACTTGAAGATGGTCTTCTTGTTTGCCTTCTTCGTGAAAGCAACTTGCCTTCCAAGCTTCATGTAAACTCTCCACCTTCCCCATTAGATGTCTTGATTTTTCTCAAGCTCCTTGACCTGAACCCCTTACCCAACAGTGGTGAACCCATCAGATACTACAAAGTCAGGATCTGTCATATACGGAAACTATGATACCATTGCAGACTTACTGTAGGGAATTGTTGGGTTTCGCATAAACATACAGTATGAAATCTAATTCTTACCCCGACTAACATTGATGTCAAGTGTTATATTGGCACAATCCTTCTGGTATATTTGTAGTACAATGTATCAATAATCGTACCATGCAGTGTCTAGTTATCAGCCCCATACTGCACGGCATTCAAGTACTGCCATTGGATTGTCAAACCATGCAGACTATTACAGCTATGATAGAAAAGTATCAAAACATGCAGAGTATCACAGATAAGACAAAAAAAGTATCAGAACATGCAGAGCATCACAGCTATGATAGAAAGGGATCAGGACACACAGAGCTTCACAACTTTGATAGGAAAGTATCAGAACATGCAGAGCATCACAGCTATGATAGCAATAGATCAATTCAACACTAGTGATGGGGAACCTGAAAACGAAAGTTCTGGTTCCGTACCAAACACCTACTGTTCGGGCATGGAAACGCAAATATGGACTTCTCCAGGAAGTCTGTGTTACTATTCAGGTTTGGAAAACCAGTGAATTCACTGCAGTTCCCCATGAGAAATTTCTTACAGTGAACTGTGGTAAACTCATTGTGCTCAGCGCTGCATCACGCTGCACCATTCTGTACTGTTTCACACGTGCTAGTGGTGATGTCACTGAGATCACTGCAGTTCATCATCCCGGATCACACTGAAGACAGCTGGAAACACAGCCTCAGTGACCTGCGGTAACCTCAATGACATCACTGCTAGTCACTGACGCTTCCCTGGCATCAGCTCATTCTTCCATGGTTTTTAGCCTGGACGGTGACATCTTGGCACTGTCCAGGTTGAAAACCACTTATAGCAGACATGGATTATGATGATGGATAGTATGTTTGACAGGTTAGGGATATTGTTGTTTTTAATTTTTGTTTATTTTTACAGGAGACCAGGGCTTCAATGGCATTGGTTTTAGGTGTGTATAACTGTGTATGTTCTTTTTAAATAAATTTGTAAAATGGTGTGTATTATTTTTTAAAAAAGGACTTTATTATGGGTGTTTTTTATTGACAATATGACTATGAGATTAGTAATGGATAGGTATCTTATAGACACCTATCCATTACTAACTGCTGGGCTTGATGTCACCTGAAAATACAAAGGTGACATCAACCCCGCAAATATGAATCCCACTTGCCACCACTAAAGGGAAAGTGGGAAGAGCCAGACAAAGTGCCAGAATTGGCACATCTAACAAAATGTATATCAACAAAAAATAGTCAGCTCACCCAAATATCAGCTATTCCACATCTGTTCCTGCACGGAAAAGTTGAGCACTAAGGGTACCGTCACACATTGAAATTTCCATCGCTACGACGTTACGATTCGTGACGTTCTAGCGATATCGTTACGATATCGCAGTGTCTGACACGCTACTGTGATCAGACACCCTGCTGAGAATCGTACGTCGTAGCAGATCGTTTGGAACTTTCTTTCGTCGCTTGATCACCCGCTGACATCGCTGGATCGTTGTGTGTGACAGCGATCCAGCGATGTCTTCGCTTGTAACCAGGGTAATCATCGGGTAACTAAGCGAGGGCCGCGCTTAGTAACCCGATGTTTACCCTGGTTACAAGCGTAAACGTAAAAAAACAAACCGTACATACTCACCCGTCGGTGTCCTTCAGGTCCCTTGCCGTCTGCTTCCTGCTCTGACTAGTGCCGGCCGGAAAGTGAGAGCAGAGCGCAGCGGTGCTGCGATCTGCTCTCACTGTACGGCTGCACTCAGAGCAGGAAGCAGACGGCAAGGGACCTGAAGGACACCGACAGGTGAGTATGTACTGTTTGTTTTTTTACGTTTACGCTGGTAACCAGGGTAAACATCGGGTTACTAAGCGCGGCCCTGCGCTTAGTTACCCGATGTTTACCCTGGTTACCCGGGGACTTCGGCATCGCTCCAGCGCCGTGATTGCAACGTGTGACCGCAGTCTACGACGCTGGAGCGATGCTTATACGACGCTGCGACGTCACGAATCGTGCCGTCGCAGCGATGAAAATTTCAATGTGTGACGGTACCCTAAGTCCACAGAAAAATACGATGAATCCTGCAGGAATGTAATAAAATCAGTGAATTTTTTTCTTCATTTAAATAAAAAAAAGCAAGGTTAATATCCTATGGTACACCACTTGAAAATAAGTTATAATTTCTTACAGTATTATGCACATATGGCAGCATTCTCCGACGCGTTTCGACTGACATCTTAATCATGGTGTGATGGTGTGACCACCATGATTAAGACGTCAGTCGAAACGCGTCATGCAGATGACAGCATGGCAAACAATGGATGTTCAGATCTCCCATTCACTTGAATGGGGTCTGGTTTGGGTATTGTTCCGTTACCCCAACAAAGCTTTTTTAAATGTTTGACCAAACTCGACAGACCCGAACATGCATGGGTTCAGGGGTTCACCCATCATAGATCATCGCAGCTATAATAAAAAGGTGTCATTAAGTGCAGCAGCTTTCAAAGAAAATTATCAGAATATGCAGAGTATCACAGCTATAATAGAAAGGTATTAGAACACCCAGAGCATCGCAGCTGTGAAACAAAGGAGTCAGGGCATGCAGAGTATTGCAGCCTATGCTAACCAAATGTAACTCTGAAAGCCCCTCTCTCATGGGCACATGAGCATTGGAGCAATTGGACAATGAAGCCATGGAAGTAGGTGGCCCGGTCTGATGAAGCACCCGTTACATCATGTGGACAGAAATAGCTGCATTGGTTGCAGAGCTGAGTTTGTCTTTTTGCATATTTGTGCGTTCACGATTTTACATATTTTTTTATTTTTTATTCATTGTTTATTTTATAGAATAATAAATAAATAAAGTAAATAAATAAATTCCTGCTTTTCGTGGATCGTCTGGTGGGAGAAGCTACAGAAATATGGAAAATTATGCAATGCAATATTAACCTTGTTATAAATAGGACAACTCTTCTCAGCAGAAAAGGATGGAAGGAAGGAAGACGGCGCGGAGGCGAGAAAGCAAGAACAAGAGGAAAAGTCCAAATCCAAGTCATTAGATAAACACATATTATAGCTATCAGCTCAAGGAAAAGACATGAGAGTCTGATGGGGCCGGTGTCGTGGTTGCTGGGTGTAAGGTCAGGCCAAGTCCTCACTTTGCCTTGCCTGGTATAATAACATAATCTTTAATCTTTTATTTTTAGATCGCGCTAACATATTCCGCAGTGCTTTACAGTTTGCATAATAATGGCCAGGACAGCAAACTACATGTTTGCTACAGGTTGACAAAACAAGCAATCATTGTTTTGCCCTTAAGATTCCTGAGATAATGGTCATTCATGGGTCACTGGGCCATTATCAGCCCGCATGGCATGTGACACTTTCTCTTTCATAGGTCTCTTTATAAAGATTCTCATCAGTAATCACTCCAATGAAGAAAAAGGACTATGGTTAACCCCTTCATTCACAAGCAATTTCATCCTGATGAGCAGCTATTTTTAAGTATCCATTAGTTCCACTTTTGATAAATAAGTAGCATCCATTAGAGGATAAAAAAAACATAACATTTCTCATTTCCTCCAATTGTCATTTAAAAAAAAACAAAAAAACAGAAAGTCACATTTAGCATTTCAGATGTACGGTAGTTTTATTCCACGTTCACTGTGCTTTTGTTGTTTCCTTGCGCTCTTTTTTGTTGTTCTGTTTTTAAAAGTACATAATTTCATAGATCATGAAATTCCAAGGTTCCTCTTTCCAGTTGAGTTGTAATGTGAAACATCCAACAAATAGGCACATTAACCCGTTAACACATTAACACATTAGCCTTTTTTTAAATAAAGAAATAAAACAATGGAGGTCTGTGAAAGAAAAGTGCCATAAAAATGCCTCGAACAATGAATGACTGGGCATCAGGGATTACTCCTGAATCCAGGGAAACAGAGACACTGATGGAACCTTTAATTATATTCAAAGATGTGACTTTTGTGTCCAGATAAAATGACAGACGCTTCCAAAATGAAGGACGATGCAAAGGCCCAATTTGTAGAATTTCCAAACCCCTATGTCTAGTTGTACTCAATGTGGGACTCAGATGGAACCCTGTGAGTTTATTGAACATAGAGCAGAGCAATAAATAAGCCCTCCTCCTCATCATCATCATCTTCCTCCTCCTTCTACTCATCTTCCTCGTTCTCCTCCTCCTCTTTCCATCAAAGATTTTATCCCCTTAAATGTATTGCAGTCATCATTTTATAAGCACTATGTAGTTACAATTGCTCATTTTGTCTTTCTACCCAGTTAATACTTCTCTTTTCTCTGCTTTTTGTACAAACAGGAAGTCTCTTGTCCCTATCATTCCCCTGTTCACCTCCTGATCCAGCTGCTCCCTCCTCCCCCTGCCAGAGACTTTTGCTGTGACTAATGACTCATACAGAGAAAATTGACCTCTTGTTTCGATATAGGGCTTAGAATAGTTCAGCTGGTTAGTTTTTAATCACATGATGTCATAAACCTAATGAAAAAGAGAATGATTATCTGGGTAGAAAGACAAAATGAGCAACTGTAATTACACAGCGCTGTATAATATGATGACTGCAATATATTAAGAGGATAAACATTTTGATGAAAGGAGGAGGACGAGGAGGAAGAGGAGGAGGAGGAAGAGGAGGAGGAGGAAGAGGAAGAGGAGGAAGAGGAAGAGGAGGAGGAAGAGGAGGAGGAGGAAGAGGAGGAGGAGGAAGAGGAAGAGGAGGAAGAGGAAGAGGAGGAGGAAGAGGAGGAGGAGGAGGAAGAGGAGGAGAAAGAGGAGGAAGAGGAAGAGGAGGAAGAGGAGGAGCCCCAGAAATACTAACAGCAGTTGCTACTCTGTTTCATTCTCAGCTCAACCTTACCTTGCTACAATGTATCAGTGTGGAGTTTAGCTCACAGAGCATTGTCTGTATTGGATACGATTTTAGAGCCTTTTCAGCAGTAAGCAGATGAGCTTTGTACAGTTTTGCTACCCAAGGGGGGGGTTCATTCACTGACAGCAAACAACAATTTGAAAATGGGGAAGAACTGAAGCACAAAGTGCGTTACAGAGATGCTGAACTTTTCCTGCCACAACGATTCGTTTTTTTCTATAATGTTATATGATCTCTATAAATAACACCGCTCTCCTGTTTGGTTGCATTTCTGATAAATGCGGAATATTTCCGGGTCATTATCCAGGGTTCGCTCGGAGCGTTATTTTGCCACTTACGTCGCTTTGCACTTTCCCCACCCAGACATGGACACAATGTAATCTCATAATATAATAGCGCTGACGTGTGCTTTGTAGATCACTGAGCAGGAGAAATCAGCAAGAAGAAAAGTGGAACAATCTTGTAAGCAAAAATCCACTGAGGTGCGACAAATACACAAAAATCACACAGACGAGCGCCGTGGTCCGCGCTTTTACCCAGAACTTTATCCTCCAGGAAACGATTACTCAGAAAGATGTGCGGGATCAATCTCCTGTCAAACAGACTTGATCTTCAAACTCCAGTGGCCATAAAACACCCAGACACAGATCGATGGGGAAGCAGTGAGCAGGAAGGCTATCAATCAGCGCGGAGGAGAGCGGGAAGAAAAGGGATTTATGAAGTAGACGAGTGTGAAAAACAGAAAGTCTAGCATTCTCTATTAGTGTAAAAAAATGTGCACAACTTATTACTCCACTGTCCCCCATTCTTACCCCACAACTCCCCCCAAAAATATATTAATAAATGTAAATGAGACTAAAGTTATAAAATAACTTTTTACTTTCTGAAGCAAACACTAGGGGGAGCTCCAAACAACAGATTGTTATCATTAGTGCCCAAATCAATGGAAGCTGTATATCCGAGCGCCCCCTATGAAGACCTCTGTAATAAGAAAGTATCTTCATCATCCTGCATTCTCAATCACATTGGGTGTTTCACCAACCTTAGCACTGTATTAGGTATTAACTAGAGGACCATAGCCCCTATTGGTGAGGTTAACAGATTGGAAACCAAGGAGAGCCTATGTATGTTATTCCCAAGCCATAGTTTCATAGTTTTTTAAGGTTGAAGGTAGACTTAAAGAGAAGGTGCCACCAGTTTTTTTAGTTTGTTTCTTTGTGTGTGAAATTAAGCTTAAAATAGTAAATAAAATGTGTTAATGCAATGTTTGCAAACATTTGTATATGAAAAATATATATTTTCTTACAAATATATATATTTACCACTAGGGGGAGCATTTTCTGTTTTAGACCTCAAGCAGCTATAGTGAGACTTACCAGCTGTTAGCTGGAAAATTGGGGCAGTACCTGCTGACATCACCATTTCCCTCCCCTTTTGGGTGTTCTAGTATCCCTGGGGCAGAATGAAGAGCAGCATCACAGGGCAGAGCCATTTTGTGGGTGACTGCCCTGTGATCTGCTATCACCAGCAGTTACTGTTTCTCTCCCATCAGTCTCTCTCACCCAGATTACATGATTCTCTCACCCCCCCTCCACAATGTCTGGCCATTCACTGCAGACCCGCAGCAGCTCCTTATGTTATCTTACTGAGGGTCAGATAATGCTAATGTTACACTGTTCCTCCTAGATGTGATGTCTCTGCTATTCAGCCCATACTTTCTCCTGCATTTTACTCCCCTCAGCTGTCAATCTAGTATCTGTTCTGCTGGAAGTACTACTGCTTATGCTAGCAGATCCAAGGGCTCCAAGAAAATGGCAGCAGAACACTCCCACTCCTGTGAATTGTGCAGCCCACAGAGGTGTGCCCAGTTCACAGAAGTGACGGTTCTGCTACAATAGATAGGGTCGGAGTCCATCTGTTATCTCTCCTATGACCATGGGGTGTCGTATTATGACACTGATAGTGTCGTGCTGCTACTGTGAATGCAAGCCCCCAGTGCCTTCTTTAAACTCCTATAGCACACGAAATATGTTTCAAATGCAATCAAAACTTGGTTACAACAGCATGTTATGCTACATTACATTGATTTATTAATGATCTATAAACGCAGTACCTTCCCTTTAAGTCCATTGAGAAACCTACAGCCTAACATGCTGTTCCAGAGGCAAAAACCCCATGGGGACACTAATAGCCCCATATTAAGGGGAAAATTGCTTCCTGACTCCACATTTCCTCAATCACCGTCCATCACATAATCTAGTGCCCGCACCCTGTAATCCAACCAATACAGCATAGGTGGGATGAGTGTTGGTTTGGGCATCTGGGAGTTACAATAAAGGCGTAATGTGGTCGTTATCGTGAAAATCCCTTTTTGCAAAGATCCTTAAGGACAGATGTAACTCTATGGCAGTGCAGGGGAATCAGAGGTTTGGATTTGATGTGTGACATTAATCAGATGAATTCAAATGAAACAAAATGAACAACTGAACCCTTTCCCCTAACCCATAACCAATAATTTCTCTGCCACTCTTAAAATCTAGAATAATCAATGTGATGGGAAACTTTCCATCATCTGTTGCATTATTGAAAAAAATGCTGTAATTGCTGGTAAAATGAAAGTTTGTAACAATTTTGTTTCTGCATCTTGCATGTATTACAATACACTGCAGGCTGCTCGATGCTGTTCGGTTGCAATCCTAACATCTGGGCTCGCTGCCGGGCTCGGTGTCCCAACGGATGTACAAGCGGGAGCGTGATTGCCAGGACGTAACTCTGTGGCACTGAGCAACTAAAACCACAATGTGAAATTATGTCATGGTGCCCAAAAGTTTAAACCCCCCTACACATCATTTTTATTTTTATTTTTTGCAAATTTTTTCTCAGGTCTAATCTTTGCAATATTCCTAGGGTAGCACAAGACACCATAGAGAGAGCATAAATCGCAGTCCGGCTGTGTGTTTCGCGCTTCTGTTGGCGACGGCCAATCAGATTACTTTAATGTGACTTTAAATGGACATAAGTCATTGTTATTGCTGGTTAATATAATAAAGCTGATTGCAGAGAAGTTAATGGTGGACGTCCCGCTCATTGTATTCAGAATCCTGAAAAAAATAAAATCAGGCTCTGAAGACATAAGTGTGAAATCCCAAACTCCAGGCTGACCTTAGGCAGACATGTACATGTATATATATATATATATATATATATATATATATATATATATATATACTGTATATTTACAGTCATGGCCGAAAGTGCTGGCAATCTTGAAATTGCTCCAGAAAATTAAGTATCTCTCCAAGATTATTATTGCCGTTACAGACGTTTTCTTATACACATGTTTATTTCCTTTGTGTGTATTGAACAACACAACAAAAAAACAGAGACAAAAAGGCAAATTGGACATAATTTCATACAAAGATGGGTCGGACAAAATTCTTGACACCCTCAACTTAACCCCTTTACCCCCAAGGGTGTTTGCACGTTAATGATCGGGCCAATTTTTACAATTCTGACCACTGTCCCTTTATGAGTTTCCTCTCCTTCAGACCCTGGGAACCAAAAGGGATACCTTCCGATACTTGTGTCCCATTGACTTGCATTGGTATCGGGTATCGGTATCGGCGATATCTGATATTTTTCGGATATCGGCCGATACAATCCGATACCGATACTTTCAAGTATCGGAAGTTATCGCTCAACACTAGTCGTTACGGACGTGGTGATACTAAATATGTGTACTTTTATTGTTTTTTTTGTTTATTTAGATAAAGAAATGTATTTATTGGAACAATATTTTTTTTTCTTCTTTATTTAGGATTTTTTTTTTTACTTGTTCACTTTGACCCAAGGGGGACATGATAATATAGTGTCAGATCGCTGATCTGACACTTTGCAGTGGACTGTGTCAGATCAGCGATATGACAGGCACTGCAGGGAGGCTTGCAGGCGCTTGCAAGCCACCTCCCTGCAGAACCGGAAGGCCCCCCATGGCCACTTTGGATACGGGGCCTGCAGGGAGGAGGAGGTAAGAGACCCTCGGAGCAATGCAATCACATCACGTTGCTCCAAGGGTCTCAGGGAAGCACACAGGGAGCCCCCGCCCTGCGCGATGCTTCCCTGTGCCGCCGGAATGCTGCGATCATGTTTGATCGCAGTGTTTCGGGGGGTTAATGTGCCGGGGGCGGTCCGTGACCGCTCCTGGCACATAGTGCTGGATGTCAGCTGACACCCGGCCCTGATCGGCTGCGCTCCCCCGGTGAGCGTGGCTGATCGGTGATGATGTACGGGATAGTACGTCATATGTCAGAAAGGGGTTAATATTTGGTTGCACCCTTTGGAATAAATACCTGCAATCAATCGCTTCCTATAACCATCAATAAGCTTCTTACTCCTCTCAGCTGGGATTTTGGACGACTCTTCTTACAAACTGCTCCAGGTCTCTCATATGTGAAGGTGTCTTCTCCCAACAATTGTAAGATCTCTCCACAGGTGATCAATGGGATTTAGATCCGGACTCATTGCTGCCACTTCAGAACTCTCCAGTGCTTTGTTTCCATCCATTTCTGAGGCTTCTTGAAGTATGTTTGAGGTCATTGTCCTGCTGGAAGACCCATGACCTAGGATGCAAACCGAGCTCTCTGATATTGGGCACTACATTGCCACCCAAAATCTTCAGATTTCAAGATGCTTTGTACGCAGTCAATGCACCCAGTGCCAGAGGCAGCAAAACAACCCAAAACATCAGTGACCTTCCACCATGTCTGACTGTAGGTACTGTGTTTCTTTTCTTTGTAGGTCAAATTCAGTTTTCGGTAAACACGAGAATGATGTGCTTTACCAACAAGCTCTATCTTGGTCTCATCTGTCCACAAGAAGCTTTCCCAGAAGGATTTTGACTTACTCAAGTACATTTTGCAATCTAGCTTTTTTATGCCTCGGTGTCAGCACTGGAGTCCTCCTAGGCTCCTGGCATAGCATTTCAATCACATGTGGTCAGATAGTTCACGCTGACACGGATGCACCCTGAGCCCGCAGGACAGCTTGAATTACTTTAAACCTTGATTGGGGCTGATTACCCACCATCCAGACTATGCTGTGTTGTAAAACCTATATAGAAAATAAATACCATAAATATGTAAAATGTAAAGAAACTCTGAATATCAGAATACAATATATTACTCAAGAAATATATTCAAAGACAACCAAATTGGTTTCAGGTGCAATTTTCATATTGCCCACACCTGTTACTTGCCACGGGTGAGTGTGAACGAGCATCACCTACTTGAAACAAAGTTCTTTGCCCACAATTTTGGAAAGGTGCCAACAATTTTTAGGGTTCTGTGCGAAAGGATGTCCAATTTGCCTTTTTCCTATATGTTTTTTGTGTGGTTCCAATACATACAAAAAAACAAACGTGTGTATAACAAAACATGTGTAACCTCAATAATGTTCTGGGAGAAATATTTCATTTTCTGGAACAATTTAAAGGGTGCCAACACCTTTGGTCATTATATTTAGGACATTTCAGCCAGGTTGAAGTTTGCTACGTCGGCAGATAGAGACAAATGTTGGAAGCGTTATCTTAATAACTAGGAAGCTACACTGTATAAACATTGTGCCGCCCAGGCAATTTGCGTAGCATGGCTTCTAATCATGCAAAGTAAATGAGCAGCCGCCTACAGGAATAGTGGAGGCGAGCTGCGAGGTTTCGCGCCACAGCTGTTAGTTTGAGCATAGCTACATGTAGATGCATAGAAATAGATGGATACAGATAGATCACGTATCTACGCTGGTGTAGAGCGCTGCAACAAATGTCATCACGGGTCGGATCAGTGGCTTAGAATCACTAAAATACCTATTGTATGTCTATCTATAAGTCTATCATTCTGCGCTGAATCATTCTGTGATATTGAATATTTGTAGCGTTATGAGCTTCTTTTTTATGCAGAGAAATAGGAACAATTTATCATGCGGCACATTTAGTTGTCACAACTTTGAATATGTCTGCCGAAGGTTTTTTTTTTAAAGTTTTTACTTTTACTTTAAAAAAAATTGTAAAAGAATTGTGAAACATGACATCCATCAATGTATCTAATTCCTGGCCAAGCATCAAGTGAAGCCCGACGTTCACTTAAGTTTTACAAACTAACTAGCTCTAAATTTTGGCTAAAAATGCCTTATTAATGTGTCACAGAGCAGATCAGACATTATTTTGGAGTAAAATGCCCTAAAAATGGGCAAAATACATAATTTTTAGCCTTGAAAGTTCACTGATATAAAGTTTTGACTGCCGTTCACCACCACTAGGGGGCGCTCACTGCATACTGTGCTACTATTGGGACTGCAAATTTCAAGCAGGGCTTTCGATATGAATTATTGATCTTTCGATTAGGTCCTCAATATCAGATCTGAGGGGCCCCACCAATCTGCTGTTTTCAGCTTCGACACAAGTCCATTAAGTGTGTAGTGGCCATTTTGGTTCTGCAGCTCAGTCCCTATTGAAGTGTATGTGATCTGAGCTGCAGTACCTAAGAACGGCCACTACGCAAATTGTTTTTTTGGATCCAGCTGGGGCTGGAAACAGCTGAATGGTCGGGGTGCTGGGTGTCGGATCCCTGATCTGATATTGATGACTAAACCCTAAGGACATCATAGATCATCAATGTCATTAGCCTGGACATTCCCTTTAAGAAATGGAAGAAATGGCAGTTTGGCAAACATGCAGTTCTGTCTATAAAACAACTGCAAAAAATTTGCCTTTAGTACAATTTGACTAATTCAACTCAGCTTCATCAGGGAGGCAAAAATAATATGCAGCAGAGCTGAAGTTGTCATTAAAGGGTTATCATCCCCCCCAAAAAAAATAAAAAAATAAAAAAAATAAAGATATGATATCATCTATCCTAGGGATAAAGAATAATTTGTTTGTCCAACTTCAAGACCCCCCACTGACCCTAAAAAAGAGGTTTTGCAGCCCTATGTTGAGTAGAGTAGAGATGCGCATGCTCGACTGCGTATGCTCAGCTTCCATTCCACCATTCATTGTCTAGGGAACTGTCGGAAATAGCCATCCCATAGACAATGAATGGAATGGAGTGCACCTCTGCTCCATTCATCATGAGACTGCAGAGACCCCTGGGGGTCCCAGTAATAAGACCACCAGGGATCAACAAGGCTTATTGATGGGAAATCACTTTTTTGGGGAGAGGGATTATCCCTTTAACAATTTAACCTCACTGAATTGGGTTTAGCTGCAGTCCCATGTAAAAACAAAGGGAAGACATTATGTGAGAGTTGTACAGAGTGCTGGAGGAATGCTACGTATGTAAGTAGCAGGAGCCTAGCTCCGGGGCTGCATTCACCTTCACTGTTTCTTCTCTTCTCAGACACTATTACATATTCCGAGTCCCCATCCTCCGCAGTGGAAACACTTTGTCGGATAAAAACATAAAATGTGATAAATGTTGCGAGCAATCAAAGACGATAGACATTGTTACACCTGCATTAACAATTGTATCTAATGTATCTGCCGTCTCCCTCTTCAATGTCCTGTAGTTGCTAGGCAACGCTATCGGTGCCGCGCCGAATGATCTTCTATCAAATTTATTTTTATTGTCCAGAAGGGAACAAAAAAACAGATAAAATAACCAAAATATTGATTGTATTAAGGGAAAAATCGAGAAAATAACGTATTCGCCGGGAAAGAGTCATAAACCCAAAGGGCGGAAATCCACTATAATAAAGTCTATTGTATCTTTAGATATCTGCAGGGATCAAGGCTGTAATGGGGGTCACATCAGCGATGGAGATAAGTCAACCGTCAACCGTTTCACCATTTTTTGCAATTGCAGTAACAGTTGTGGCCAAATCTAAAAGTTTAGCAAAAAGTCAAACTTTTTATTTTAACTAATGGGGAAACTATATCAGCCAATCATAATCCTCCGTTCAGGGCATGTCATAGGAGATCTGTCTCAGTAATCTCGGCAAGGTCAACACTAAGCTCAGCAGCTTAACCCCTTAGATGCCAGGATCATTACCAATCACAGCATCTAAGAAGTTTAACAGAAGACGGCCTTCTCTGTCACATTCTTCATCCAGCCATCGGTCCTTGTGTTGCATAGTTTGGTCGCAGAAGAAACTTGTGAGAGTAGATTATATGGGGTAATACAACTTTTATCTACACAGAACTTGAGGTACATGCATTAGCTTCTTAATACAGCATAACAGGAAGTGTGAAGGTACATGCATCAGCTTCTTAATACAGCATAACAGGAAGTGTGAAGGACCTTTTACCAGAGAGAAAGTGAAATCAAAGTACAACAAGTATATGCATTACATTCAACTAAGCATATAACAGTAACAACATAGCCATCTACTGTCAGAAAAGTGTAATCTCCTCCAGCACACAAATAAGTCTGTATCCGTTGCATATCTGCCAACAGGATCAAGACTGGTTCACAAGCCGGTGGTCTCCAATAACTCATCGTAGAACCCCCTAATGTCTACAATCCCACTGTGATGATGAACTATGGGATTTGTGAAGATCTGCATGAAACAAAGGTGCACGGACAAGATGGGTGTGGGGGTGATGGTAGCGCTCACCTGTAATGGCTGCGCGAGGAGATGACACCTGTATCAGCCTGATGTGCCGTAGCTGCGGAGAGCGTTTTCCAGATAGCCGTCTAGCCCAAATGTACAGGATAAATTAGACACGTAGATTGTAAGGGATATGGCCCCTATAGAAATTGCCCCTTTGTTTAAATTGCTAACGCCATTGTGAATAAACTGAAGCTTAATTCAATATGCTAATTAGTCTGTTTAACGCACTATGGGTGTGGCTACGAGGCTCAGTGCACCATTCCACCCACTGGTTTTGCTCCGCCTCCCCCACTTATAATTGACAGCGGTCTTGCCTGTAGTAAGCACTTACCGCATTGCGGACTATAAGACTCCCGAGATCTTGACGTACACATGCATTGGCTCCGGCGGCCATTTTCCTGAAGCCCACAGCAAGGAAACTGATGGGAAAGGGGACTCTGTTCACCGGCGCCGACATTTTATGGGAGCTCAAGGCCGCCACCGCCGGCTTCCTGAAACAGTGACTCTGCCTTCTACTTCCCACCACAACCGCCCTCCAGGGAAGCTAGCTACCTTCGGATTATAAGACGCACCTCCATTTTCCTCCCAAATTTGGGGGCAAAAAGTGCGTCTTATAATCTGAAAAATATGGTATGTGCTTAGTTTATACAGTCAGATTTGGCTAACGGACCCCATATATAGCATTGACTTGTGTCTATATATTACCCACTGTATAAATAACAAATATTGGAACAATTTAGAAGGATGTGATCAGCGAGTTAAGTGTTTTTCACCTATTGATACCTGAGTTGACTTTCAGAATATAATCGCCTCCATCTAAATATCATCTTCCTCTTACCCATGACATGAGCATGGTCGTCTGGTTTATACACATGGGTCATGTCAACACTTAACCTGCACCTGATAATGTATCTATACAAAAAGTATAGAAGCTTAAAGGATATGTTATTAGAGTATCCAGATATTCATCTTTTGCCTCTGTGCATATCCCAAGATGAGCGACGAGAGACGAGAAAGAATAAATAAAAACCACGATTTGGCGATACTATATCGGGAGACGTTTATGGTTCATGTGTCTATGTGAGGCCATCTGGTGGTCATGACATGAACTGCAGCTTGCCCAGGGTTTCCATAATGTATTGAATTTCTACTGTGGGACATTGGAGTAAATTAATTTTGTGGGAAGGTGACATGGACACATCTGTAGCTCCTGCTCTCTGTTCTCAGTGCCCTGTTTCATTTTTCTCAGCCATAAAGGGCATTAACAACAGCTGGATTTTGATCATGCAGACAGGTTCTCTATAAAGTGGATGTCGGGGGGGATTAGTAAATCTGCTTTCTATTAGAAACCTCACATCACATGTGAATGGTTGTATCTGATATTGCAGATGTTACATCAAAGCTGCAATACCACAATCAACCTGTGGATAGGAGTAGCGCTGTTCTTACAAAAAAAAACCTGCATTTACAATAAGAATTACTTTACATTTGAAGGGTTGAGTTTGTTATTTTGAAATAACACCCCCCAATATTCTCCAGTGAGTCATGTTGGTGTATGTTCTGTACATGATGGCAAATCGCACCGTCCTGCGCATTGTTTCTGTGCACAGTGATTCAGAGATTGCTTTACAGCAGCCAGTTACCATAGGAACCAGTATTTTGGATATTATTTATTGACTTCTATGCTAGAGCTCTGTGGGCATTGTGCCGAGCGGGGGAAAGTATCAGTTGTTGCCATTGGCTATTATTTTATTTTAAAGGAGAGCATAGCTAGCATGCTCTGTGAGCTGTGCAGAGGTCATTGTGCAGAGAAGGATAGGAGGTGATTTGCGATGTCACTTCAATGGGAGAGTCCTATGGCCATGCCCTGTGACCTGTGTAGAGAAAGATAGGAGGTGATCTGTGACATTACCTGTCACTTCAATAGGAGAATACTGTGGCCATGCTCTGTGACCTGTGCAGAGGTCATTGTGCAGAGAAGGATAGGAGGTGATTTGCAATGTCAATTCAATGGGAGAGTCCTATGGCCATGCTCTGTGACCTGTGCAGAGGTCATTGTGCAGAGTAGGATAGGAGGTGATCTGCAGCATTACCTGTCACTTCAATTTGAGAGTAAAATGGTGCTATGCTCTGTGACCTGTGCAGAGGTCATTGCAAAGGGAGGGGAGGAGGTGAGCTGTGACATCTTCTATTATCTTCTTTTGGACAGTGTGGTGAGCACGGTCTGTGACATGTGCAAAGGTCATTGTGTAGGTAAAGGGGTGAGGTGAGCATGAAATCTATCGCTTGCATGATCTTTGAAAGGTACACAACTGATTATACAGAGAAGAAAGGGGATAATCTGTGACATCACCAATCACTTTTGTGGGAGACATTCGTGGGCACCCTCTGTGACCTGCGCAGAGGTTACTGTGGAGGGGGATGAGCAGTGATCATCACCTGGATCCTATTGAGAGTTGAGTAAATATAATTGTAAGTGATGCTGGCAGTGCGGGGCAGCCGGACCAGAACTCTGCCAATCACCTCTTATCTGCCGGCATCTCCGACACTTTTTCTTTGCAAGATTTCAGGATTATTTCTAATATACGTAATGATACATTATGGAAAATAAAAATCTATATAAACAAAGACACGAACATAGGTTTAACATTCACACCTGATGATATATTTCCTTTAAGGAACCCAAAGCAAATCCTATAATTGTCCTGTAGCCAAAGGCTGACATTATAAGTCCAGAGTTCTAGCACCATAATTACAGATAAGTGTTTACTTAGTTAGTATAATTGCTACTTGGAGCTGAGATTAAGACTTCTATTAATATCTGGTTGTAATTAACACCATATAAAGGTCTGGGGGATAATTAGATCAATCTACGTCTGTATAAATATAAATACAATTCTCTATAACCTAATTATGGCAGTGTTAGGAATGTGTGAACTGGAAGTATACAGATATTCTGTTACGGCGGGCTGCCGATGGAGAATGCATGTGATACAGCTCGTTAATGGGATATAATACCCTCTTGCAGGTTTTCTGCGCTACATTGAAAGCCGCTTCCAGATTGATCCTGTTATTTCTCAGACGCTCGGCCTCCTGGTGCAGAGTCATTTTAGCTTCTTGCATGCATTTATACCAGAAACTTTATAACTATATTAATGTCAAAGTGATCTCATCATATCTGGCTGCGGGTAAATGGGCGATAACTCTTTTCGCTCTTCACTACTGGACTGTCACATACTATCCGTTCACTTTCTTCCCTCGCTGTCTCTATTGTTAAGCTGTGAATTGTTATGTCCTCATTTTCCACATTCACCACAAATTAGCTGCTGCATTCCCTGCATCTGCTTTTAAACAGGCTCCGATAGTCCTTCCGTATTGGCTGTGCTATACCATGTGACAGCTGCAAGGCTTAAGCCCAGAAACTCTTGTGGTCATGAGATGTTTCTCTGACTGATGCGATCTTCTGCATCCTGTAAAAATTGCAACAATCATTTTAGCCGAACAAATCGAATCATAAACTGTTCAAATTTGCCGAATTCCTAAAAATATGATGTGAACTTGATTTGCATTGATTTGATTTGTTCATCTCTAGTTTCAGCTGATGGATTAGTGTTTGTCTTTCTTGGCTGTGATGACTCCAAAATTGTATTATTGGGGCAGCACAGATCATTTTATTAATTAGTTATTGCACATTTAAAAGACGTGCAGTTTCCAAGTATATTTTTTACTTAGCATTTTTTCCACAAATCAATGGAGGAAAAATTAAATAAAAGTTGCACAGATTATAATTATGTGATATATAATATTATATATACTACTTTGTGCTTCAGCATCTTCTTTTTCACTTCTTAGAATCTAACATGATTTTCAGACTTCACCTTGCATTTTATTCCTCTTTTCTTTGCTATAAATCCCATGATGCATCAGCATGCGATCTCATTTTCAGCTGCAGGGACAGTGTGATCATCCTCCCCTCTATATCCTAGTAAATAAACTTAGAGACCAGTAGTAAACAGCCAGAGAGGCTGAACTGTGATTTCATACATTATATCTGTGTTACAGGAGCTGTGCAGTCATCATCAGGAACTGTAATAGGAGTTGATGACCCCTTGACTAAACATAAAGTCATGTAATTCCCACTGGGTTTTACCATGAAACCAAATGACTTAACTGAAGAGAAGTAACCCATGAATATTCAGATGGAAAGGCGCCACTAAATAAGAAGGCGCTATTTTCACGCAGACTTCCAATATATAAAAAAAGCAAAATGCTAGATGGAATAATAGAATAGTGTCATCAGGGGGGAGAGGTAGAAGGAATGGGATTGCAAAATCCAACAAAGTGATCCTTTTAACCCCTTATTGACCTCTGCTGTACATCTTCATCACAGGCCGTGTTTGGGGTATCTGGAATGGGCTCAGGAACTGGATACCGCTCGATACCAAGCAGGTGCTGGCTGTGCTACACATGCAGCATCTGCAACAGCAGCAACTGGAGCAAGCTCTGATCACTGCTGCTTAACTATTTAAGTTGGCACCCTCAACTTAATATTTGGTTGCACCCTTCAAAATAAATAACTGCAATCAGTCACTTCCTGTAACCATCAACAAGCTTTTTACACCTCTCAAGTAGAATTTTGGACCCCTCTCCTTTTGCAAACTGCTCCAGGTCTCACATATATGAAGGTGCCTTCTCCCAAAAGCAATTGTAAGATCTCTCCACAGGTGATCAATTGGATTTAGATCCAAACTCATTACTACCACTTCAGAACTCTCCAGTCCATTTCTGGGACTTCTTGAAACATGCTTGGGTCATTGCCCTGTTAGAGGACCCGTGACCTAGGACGCAAAGCCAGCTTTCTGACCCCGGGCACTACATTGTGACCTAAAATCTTTTGGTAATCTTCTGATTTCATGATGCCTTGCACACAGTCAAGGCTCCCAGTGCCAGAGGCAGCAAAAAATATATATCTTTAAATCTCCACCATATTTGATTGTAGGTACTGTGTTCTTTTCTTTGTAGTCCTCATTCCGTTATCTGTAAATGGTGGAGTGATATGCTTTACCAAACAGCTCTATCTTGGTCTTCAAGGAAAGGGAAATGAGCGGCACATACATCCACAATATGCAAAAATTTAGTTCGTACTTTATTGAAGATTCATTAAAAACATGGAATCCAAAAATATATATAAAAAACTTGACGCGTTTCTGGCGTCCAAGCGCCCTTAGTCATAAGACAGGATAGGACGATTTCATGTTTTTAATGAAATCTTCAATAAAGTATGAATTAAACTTTTACATATTGTGGATGGATGTGCCACTTATTTCCCTTTCCTTGAATCTATGGCTGAACTTCACCAACAGGAGCGGCACCCGACCACACATTCCAGCCTTCAATATCGGATGACATGGTGTGGTGAGCTTCAAAGGTGAGTGTGCACAAGCATCACCTGCTTGAAACCAAGTTGTTTACCCATAATTTTGGAAAGGTGACAACATTTTTGACTGACCCATTTTTGGGGTTTAGTATGAAATTATGTCTAATTTGCCTTTTTTCTTTGTTTTTTTTGTGCTGCTACAATACACAAAATGGAACTAAATATGTGTATAACAAACCATGTGCAAATGTAATAATTTTCTGTGAGAAATACTTCATTTTCTGGAACAATTTCAAGGGTGTCAACACTTTCGGCCATGACTGTATATACTGGAATTCCATAGTATCGCAGTATATGATAAAAGCAATTAAGCATTGGTTTATTTTTGCCAGAGGGACTAAAAATACAAAAATTAATTAAAAATATGGAGAAGAATAAAATATTTGATAACATTCAATTAATGAAAATATTACATTATTTAAAGCAAATGTTAAGCGCTGTAAAGAAAAATAAATGAAATGCATGAATCTGCAGATTTCTTATAAAAAGCAACAGGAATGTCATATTTAACCCTAAAATAGTATCAATGAAAACTATCCCCTGGCCTACATAAAACAAGCCCTGATATTGCTTCTTTGATGGTAAAATACACACATTGCAGATATCAGAAGATGGTGACATTGTTTTTTTTTTTAAAGGTTCTGAATTTTTTTAACTTCTAAAATGTAAAAAACAAAATCCTTATAAGTTTGGTATCGCTGTAATTGTACTTACCTAGAGAAACACGCTGCCTGGTCACTTATACTGCACAAAAAAAAATACAATGACGGAATTATGTCTTTTGTAACATTTCTTCCAATTTTTTTTGCAGTTTTTTTTTCTATATTATATGGTAAACTGAATGATCTCATTGGAAATTAAAACTTACGTATCACATTAGACCTCGTATATTGGAAAAACAAAAGTTATGTCTTTTGAATGAAAAGGATGCAAAAATAGCAAAGAACAAAAATGAAAAAAAATGGGCCGGTCTTAAAAGGTTTAAATGTAGCAAAATGTTTGCAAATCTACTGAACTTTCTATGCAGATTTATCCAGTAAAGTAAAGTTCTAAACTTAATACTAGTCTCCATAGAGATCATTTTCCAGCACATTTTTGGCTCATTGAATCCTACCTTGACGTGTGTAACCTGATTTAGGCTGACAAGAACATTAAATAAAGGTGTGAATCGCGAGCTTCACACCATCCACCAGCACGAATCCGCCTTCATCTTCAGCTGAAAGAAAACATAAACATTGTTGCAACCTGTTTGGTAAATACCTGTCACTAAGTAACACCTTTGGTAACAAGCTGCGGGTTTGATTGAATCATTTATTTCACGCACACAAGAAAAAAAAGCGCTGAAAATGTAATTGTTAACGCGAACTCCCCGGCAGATGGAGCGTCAGCTCCTGATGATGAGAAATGACTGACACGTTTCTGCTGAGCGGCGGAATCTGTGAACCGAGATGTGAGAATTTGCTGCATTCACATCTGAAATTAATTTTAGACGCAATGATGTTAAATATTTGATATTAATTGGAAACATGATCCACTAATGAAGCTTCCAGAGGATCGATTACACCGGGCTCAGAAACATTAAAGGGGTTGTCTCTAGTGATGAGCGAATCTGACCAATTCCTGCAGATTCGCTGAGGAATTTGAATTCTTATTAAAATTATTTGATGCAAATCAAATGTTCATTATTATCCTCTGACGTCTCTCTGAACCCCAGAGCACAATAAACATCGAACAAAAAAATACTCAACTTTGTACCGTCTTCATCCGGTCCTCACAGCTTTCATGGACAGCATACGTGCAACATCTTCTTTGGCTCTTTTGCGATATTCACAGACTACTTTTGGTGCGGAGTAAGGGCCTGTGCACGCGTTGCAGATTTATAGAGTTTTTGTTGTGTTTTTTTCAGTGCAGATTTGTCACAAAACTTGAAAAGTTTCCTGATGCAGCAAAGTGAATAAGGATCATCTCGTGCACACCTTGTTTATTTTTTTCCTTGCAGATTTGGTGCAGATTTAAATCTGCAGCATCAATGCTTTCAACATTTTTGCTGCAGATTTTACCAGTACTAAGGAGTGGGGAAAAATTCTGCAACACAACAGCCAGTAAACTATGCAGCAAAAACGCCTATTTTATGGAACCTTTTTTGCTGCCAAGAGATGCAAAAATGGCGCAGAAATTTCTGCTGCAAAAACTTAGCAAGTGCA
This sequence comes from Ranitomeya variabilis, assembly GCF_051348905.1. Taxonomy (NCBI): domain Eukaryota; kingdom Metazoa; phylum Chordata; class Amphibia; order Anura; family Dendrobatidae; genus Ranitomeya; species Ranitomeya variabilis. The sequence goes on from NC_135235.1 coordinate 20,004,324, forward strand.
CATACCCTAAAGATACTGGAGGAGCCGAAGAGGACGTCACTTGTTTGCTGGGCGTAGGACTGGACAGGGGTGACCAGTTAGAGACAAGGGTATATTTTTCACCCCTTTTTCTGCACAGATACAAATCAGTAAAACTTAAACTGGCTGATCCCCATTTTCCTGAATTCGCACAAAATGGATCACAAAAATCTAGAGTCTGGAACCGATTTGTTCATCTCTAATTCTCCAATGAGAACAACTCCTTTTGTAAGGACCCCATTGGTTCAGCCACAGATCAGGCTCCTGGAAGTTTGGGGTAAGTCATAAAGGGTGAACCACAAACTTGGATGCTCCCTGCTATGATCCCTATATGCCCTGATAGAGCATGTGAACAGATAGTCTCCTTCATAACATATTCCCCCTTAATATACTGTATTATAAAGTATTTGATAGAAATCTTGTCATGATCATAAGTGGGAAGAGTGAATGAAACATTCTGAAAATCTTTAAAAAATGTACAAAATCTGCAAATATAAAAAAAGAAAAAGCTCCAATATATATTTGTTATGACACCTACAGAAAACATTATAAAGTATTTGTACCATAAAGGACATTACAATGGATGTGTCTCTGAATATTCTATTTTTGTTTTTTTTGTTTGGCTTTTTTTTCTTCAAATCCGCCATATGGTTTACAATATATTGACCTTTTTATTTAGTGATGATTTTACTGTCCTTACTAAGGGGGCGTTGCTTACTGGGTAATTATCCAGAGAGGCCTAAACACACACCCCTGAAGATCCTGTTAGCCACCCCCACTTAGTTATGATCACAAAAATTAGCCCTAAAAAAAATCTGTATCTCTGGATTCACATGGCAGGTTTAAAAAAAAAAAAAATGTCATATTTAGAGGAGCAGCGGGAATAAAGTATGGATGAAAACTGTCCACTTTTGACTTAGCAACAGGTCCCCTTTGTAGCATATGGACAGGATAAGTCATTAATTTCCAAAAATGCAGGTCTCAATTTCGACTTTTTGTGTCCATAAATATTTATAAAGCTTCAAGAAAAATAAATGGAGAGAGACAAGTCTCCATTCCTGACGTCCAGCCGTTCTCTTGGCAGAAACATTGATGGGACTTGTATCTGTATCTATGTACATAGAACCTGTCCTTTCTATATGCCATAAATTCTCCAAGCATGAAATCTTCTATAACAACAACTTGACCTTTTTACATCAGGGTGAGGCCAAATTGCATCCAAAAACCTGCAAAACCACAATTATTTGCACTAAAACACCAGCACTCCATGCTGCCTAACTCCCAACATCGTGATTCCCTAACAACAGAGCAACAGTGGGGGGAAACATATATTTACCAAATGTGTCTTCTACATTCACAATTATTCATACAGGAGTTTTGGCTTTTCAGAAATTCTTCTTCCCTAGTCGCTTAAACAACTGTCCCCAAGTCCTGCGCTCAGTCACCACCGCTGCTCCTGGTGACTGAGGAGTCAAATGACTGTTGCTCCTAAGCACCGCTCCTTCTTGATGCAAAGCAGTGAGTGCCAAACTAAAGCTGGTCATGCAGAGCAAGATGAGTTTTCCATTGGTCGCTGTGTAATATAGGGAATGGTGCTTTATCTTCTTGGTTACTGCCTATGAGGAGCACAGCAGATGATAGCAAACCCATATTCACTGCTGTGCTCTGCATAAGCAGTTGTTGGATTACAGAAGGTAAGCGGTTAATGAACGTAATGGCCATGATTCAATACCTGTCTTCATTCCTCAACAATAGCTGCCTTTACAGATTTACACTTTTTCTAACCCTAACTAGGGTTAGTGCTTGGAATTGAGTCAGGTTAGGGTTAAGTGTTGGGCTTGGCAAAGAGACTGGAGTTAGACTGGAAGTTAGACTTGAGGCTTGAGTAAAAAAAAAGTAAAAAATTTAAAAACATTAAAATGTTAATTGTGAAAAAATGTAACAAAAAATAAAAAGCAAGCATGTATATATAGCAATGTATAACTTTTCATTTTAATGTTGCATATTTCAGCAAAAGGCAGAAAAAATTAGGAGGTGAAAGCACAAGCTGGAATCACACCAGGAAATTCCTAAAATAACATTAGATGGGCTTAGGGTATAAGGGGTTTAATACTGGACTGACGGAAGAAACTCAGGGAGCGCTAATGGTTCACGCACTAAGGGGCACAAAATACTTTAGTTGCCCAACAACCCATGCCAAGGAACGGTTGCTAAAATTCTGATAATTTTGCCTAATCTTGTGCACAAAACCGTGGCTGCCTTAACATCTGCATTTTGTTGATGCTCTTTATGCCATTTTGTATTTTTTTTTGCTTTCCTATTTTTTATCAATCAACCATTGATTTTTATTTTTATTTTTTATTAATATAGTTGATCCTCAAACACCAGTGACTTATTCTGGGGGTAAATAACGATATAACATGTTTGGGGTCGCAAAGATCGAACAATAGAAAGAAAGAAATTTGCTATTGGAGGAACCTCTTTATGTCACCGCGTCACGGAGGTCAGAGGGGTCAGGATCTCTTCAGCTTCACAATTCGATTCCTGTCTTTGTTTTGTGAGGATGTGACTTTTCTGCAGAACTTTGATGAAATGGCTTTAATTAAAAAAATCAGTTCAGAACCTTTAAAGTCTCAGCGGATAAAGGACGTATTGATTCCCTTGCCAGATTGTCCAGTGGCTTCTATTTGTGCGTTAGCCTTAAACTGCTCCCTTTCATTGAAACGAAATGAGAGAGATGCCTCCACATATTTAACTGTCACGCCGTCCTTTACGTCTCCTTGGGGGTCAATATTGATACTGTGCACTCTGCTCAACCCTATTTACTTCTCTTACAAATCTCCTTCATTTTGCTCTTTATAACTGAAGTAATTCACCGACTTATGGAAGCTCAAAGACGTCTCGAAATAACCTCAAGGTGAACAAGTCGTCCTCTGCTTTCTAGCCCAACAGGGTATATGTAGGGATGTAAATTGTAGCTCCTGTTCACACTACCATACTTGTACCTGACCACTTCCTACCATTTGTCAGGGTAGAAAGCCCTTTTGGAAAAACCCTCGCAAACCAGGACGTTGTGCAACTCTGCGCCCCCTTTGACCATGGCAAGATGTTCCAATTTCTGTAACAATATGGAGTAGGGAGAGAGATTAGCAATGATGGAAGTGATAGCTCTGCATCTCCTACACCCATGAGCAAAATTGGGTCTTCCAATTTTTGGAGCCATATGGTAGAGGATGAGGGTTACTATTGCATAAATCGGCAATTTTGCTTTTCCAGGCTGTAGTAAATGTCTAAGGTTGTTATGTATTGGATATCAGCATTATTGGTGTATTTCCCAGTTGGACACCATTTTTTTTAGTTTTAGGATGAGCCAAAGTGATCCGTTAATAAAAAGAAAAAAGAACAGATACTCCCTACCAGACCCCTCCTCTCCATTCCCTTCGGGGGGCATATGTTGGCCATTGCAGTCAATTATCATCCACTGATTGGCTGCAGCAGTCAAGATCTGTCACAACAGGAAGAAAGAACCAGGAGAGGGAACGAGAGAGCTGCAGCCAATCAGATCCAGCTAGAATAGGAAGCCAGAAGACTAGGAGACTGTCAATGGACACCAGCAGTTGTATAGAGGAGTGACAGAGTCCGGTAGGTTTTCCTTAGTTACGACCACCAAGGGCACATTCTTAAACTATGAGTTGGACAATTCCTTTTAAGGGACTGAGGTCAAACGGGCCATGAATTTTATAGACATGCAATGAACTTTGTAGAAATTATTGTCCATGTTCCTATTTGCCTAGAAGTCAGTTCAACTACACGGAGGAGTCCAACGCTGGTTCCCGATACTCCAAATCTCCAGAAATGTGATTCAGAAAGGTTCCTTCAACTCACCCGACAGATTAGATTTGGTCAAATAAAATTTGGTCAAAAGTTGGTACCTCGAGTGTCGTACACTGAGTTCACTCCTGACCCCAAAGTATAATAAACTTAGGTCCAAGAAGTGATTGAAAATAACGATTATATTCACCTTTCCTTGACCTGCCCCTCACGTGACCTGCCACTGCAGCTCCCCTCCTCACGGCATCATTGATGCGCATTGCGTATTATGCAACTATGTTGTGAGTCCTAGTCAGCAACAAAAGATCCCAGAGAGGAAACCAAAGACCTGATGTGAGCAAGGACTGAGCAGGGAACTGCTGGGTCAGACAGGTGAATACAATTTATTATTTCATAGTTAACAAAGGTTAAAAAAAGACCTTGGTCCATCAAGTTCAACCCTTTATTTATTTTAAACCGTTCTTAGCCGAAAAAAGAATCCAGCAAAATGCCGAGCAGATGGCCACCATTTTACTGGATTCTTACAAAACTGATGAATGTAAAACTTGGAGGAAAATTTGTAAAAAACTAGTTTTGTTACAAGCTGGTTGACTCATTTTTAGATACAACTATCCCGGGCTGTGTCCCTTCCCTTTTGTAGGACCCCATATCCACCGCTAGGTCTATCTTTCTGGTATGTGCCCTTGGGTAAATGGGGCGTAATTGATGGAACGTGCAAATAAATTCAGTCGTTTTCCAAAGTAATGAAGAATAATCTGTTAAATAAGAAGCGTGCCTGGTAATGAGCTTATCAGTTCGGCTCTTCTGGTCAGCCAACACTGTCTGGGCAATCGGGGTCTTGTCGCGGCGGACAATGCCTGCAGTATGGAAAGTAATCTGCGTAATGCAATTATGTAGTTATTGCTCCGGTACATGGGGACAAGGAGTGGAGGAACGCCTCAATGTGCTGTCCTGGGGGGTGAACCAGTCTTCTCTTTCCCCATGCTTTTCGGCAGGCCTTACCTAATCCATTACGATGGCACCAAGGAGCTTAGATGAAGACTTCTTGTTATGGAATGTTATTTTTGACCCCAGAGATGTTTTTCTGCGCCATCGTCATATTATCACTCGTGACAGTTTTTTTCTCTTGATTAGTTTTTCCCGATGACATTAACACCAATCCAGAATGTCAGGACGGATCCTTTTCTTTTTGCTCGGTAAGCTGTACAATATTCATGTTTCTTCGTGAGTTTGCCAAGTTATAAACCCAGCAAAGTGTACAAGGTCTTTAAATGCAGAATCATAGCGTTGCGTCTGACCTTATACCGTACCAGATACATCATTAAAATTCCCTGTTACCAAAAAGAAGCTGCACTGAATAATGATACGGTCCGCTCTGAAAATCCATATTCATGAGGTTTAATCGCAAACCCTTCAATACGAGGTGCTCTGGAGTAAATGACATTAAATGGCTTCGTCGTTTTGCAAACTTTTCAGAAAAGAGACGTGAAGAGTTTGGAGCTATTAATTATCAATTGAAGCAAACATTTGTGTTATGACAGCGCCGCTGATTTATCTCGTGAGACGTTTTACAGGCAGGCGGGAATCCGCGCAATTAGGAAAGGTTATAATTATCTTGTAAAGTTTCAAAAATATTAGAAAGGGATAAAGACACTCAGTGGGATGGAGGGGCTAAAGGATGGCACTGACATTTTTGCAATTATCCTTGTGAAATTTTGAGAACGTTCAGGAGCCGCGGTATTATTATAGTTTTATGCGAGAATTAAAAGCCCGGATTGCTGACACGCGTCACCCACATTCTATAGTAAATTATGTTTTTGATGGCTATGAATGGCTGAAAGCTCCCTGTCGAAAGCAAACTGCAAAATCAGTCACTAGAATGTTAGACTTATAAAAGATCTGTCACTTGCTCAAAGAATTTGAATGATACATTGTAGAAATCTTTGCTCTCTCCTGATTCTGCCGCTATTTTCAGTTTTGCGCTGTATTTCTCCATTGCAGAGATATTCACATTTGTTGCTTTCAGTGCGCAGTATGTGAAATCTCTGCTTTTAGTTTAACTGGGTGTTTTCTCAGAGTCTTTTTTGGAGATGTGCGCTTAATCCCCTCCCCGGTGCCAATTGCAGCTCACAGCTCATCTAGCAGTCTCAAATGCTGCCAAGCTGTGATTGAAAGCATCTGGGAGTAAGAGCCGAAAGCGCCCTCTCCCAATAAAAACTGGAGAAATGCTCAGTTAAACCGCATCCAGAGATTTCACATACTGCGCTCTAAAAGCAATGAATGTTAATGTCTGCTTTGGTGCCATTTAGTGTAAAACAGAAAATAGTGGCAGAATTAGGAGTGCTCTGGGATTTTTACAAGGCAATTAATTACATTTTTTTGAGCAATTGACACGTTCTTTTTAAAGGGGTATTCTCCAGTTAATAAATTACTTTAGCTAGTTAGACTGCATGAAAATAAGCAAGTTTGCAATTGACTTGCTTTTTTCTATCTGGTGTCAATTTCCTGTTGTGAGAACTTTTATCATACATAGTGTACAGCTTTTTTCCATGGAGTGGCTGGGCGATAATGCGCAGTAGTCACATTACAGGAGAGGAGTTAACTCCTCAAATACCAGTCAACTTTCTCCAGTCCACTGATCTCAATACAGCAGTTATATTACCTCCTAACATACTAAGTTCTGCTGCATCGCTTGGCTCTGCTACAATGCAATTGTGTGCCTCCTGGCATACCCAGATCTGCTACGTTGTAGGGATCTGTTATATTGCTTTAGGTTTCCTCCTGACATTCTCAGCTCTTCTACGTTGCTTGGACTCTGATAAATCACTTCAATGAGTCTACTTATCACTGAACCATCTCTTCTGTGCCATTTAGTAAATTCTGCCTCGTTAGTTTTTCTGTGCTGAGTCTCCAGCCTGTGCACAGAACCTGTTCCTCCAGTGGCCATCCAGCCGCCGCAGCCTCCATTCTTCTATAGCCTCTATTACTTAAACTGCCATCTTGTTTCTACACCAGCTAACCCTCCAGCTGTCTTTCAGCCTCTTCTGTTACGTCACTCTTACTAGTTCACCTTGGTTGATCAGCTTCATCTGTCTATGCTGCATTACAACTGCTCATCTAGGCCAAGGACTTTTAGGCGCCGACTCACTAGATGAAACTTGTCATAGTTTATCCTGAATGCTGATATCTGGTAGTTCACCGAGCTACTCAACTGGTTTACTGGTAGATAAAAGTATGGAGAACAGGTGAGGAGTGGGAGAAGTTGGAGTGGTGGTCTACTAATGGACGACACCATCTTAATTATGTCAACAGTGTATACTCCCCTCCTGTGCTGTGCTGCTCCGGTGATGCTGTAGCTGCTACTTCCGGTAGTGACTTGACATTATTGTGTGACACACCGGCTGCAACCATTGAGCAGCCACAATCTGGAGGTCCAAAAAATTGGTGGAGAACATCCGCACTGATGAAATAGTAAAGTGGGCACTCATAGGCTGCACCGGCACATGACGCAATAATGTCACTTCGCCACCGGAGCAGTGCTGACACTTCTGGAGCCATGCCACTGGAGGAGGTGAGTATCTGCTGTTTTTATTTGACTATGGGTCCTGAATTGATTAAGGGTGGGTTGTCTTGAAGTGGAAAATTGCTTTAAGTTTGCTACACTTTGTTCCGAGCAACATGGCAGCTATTTACTATGGCTACGGTGGTGCAGGCAGCCATATTGCCATTGGGTTTAGTAATGGATGTGATGAAAAAGTATTCCTACGTACTGGTGGTATGAATGCCAGAATGGCCATGTTGCTGTTTTTCAGATAAGACCATCCGATTCCTCATCGCTTTATAAATTCCTTAGCATCGTCCTTCAGAGAGACACGATGTTTGTGCAACCATCAAGAAGGAGAATTCACAGCTTCTTCACTGTCTTCAGATCTGTCAGAAAGGATTTAATTCCACAAAAAGTTACTGACAAAGTAAGAAGCTGAGTGCTGCTGCCAACCTGTGATCTCAGCCTATGGAGACCTCGGCAGGAGCTTCCTCACTTTGCCCTACGGCATGGGTGCAGCACAACAGCTCTTGCCTTGGGTGCCAAAACTCCTTGTTCTGCCGCTCGAGGATAAAAGGTTAAAATACTCTAAACTCTTTAGTCAATAAATAAGAAACAAAGTATCAAATATAAAACCTCTTCTTTATTGTGCATCACTTTCCCATGCTGCTAATGCCGCCAACGCTGAAGACGATGGACGGTAAACGTTCGTTCTCCGCGAGTATATATCCAGGTTCTAAGCTACATTGTAACTGTATATATATATAAAGTATCTGATTTACTCATTTTGTAATTTTTTTGGGACAAAAGGAATAAATGGAAAAAACATCAAATCTGCCATCTTTTGGCGTCTGTTACTTTCTTTAATGCTATACCCCATAAAATATTTTCATCAATACTGAAAGAATGTATTTTTAATCTGTCTTGATAAATTGTAGAGTCGATTTATTAATCCTATCCTATATTTGGACAGTGTAAACTTATCCTAGAACATATTAAAATGCTCCAATTTTATCACAGTGGCTCATTCTGTCATCAACTTGGTCCAAATTAATACGTTTGTCTACGGCGCCCCCATACACAGTAGATAGCTATCGGGCGATGTTTGGCCGACAACTCTCCCCTAACTCCGCCATACGCAGGAGCACTGAGTTCTCTATGAGAGCGGCACTGCAGGATTAACAAAAGGATTACCGATCCAAAATCAGACATGGTGGATCCTTACCTCTCCGATATCATTTGCTCCCGTACAAGTCGGCTGAGCTCCACAGTACCGGAGGTTTTACACATATTAGTCTAATATGTATGGGAGCTTAACTTTACATCACCCGTTGGTTTCTTACTTTGTATCAATCGTAAAGATTGGTCCAATTTTGTGTAAGCTTTCCATTTTAAGTCTCACTCCTTTCCAGCTAAATTCTTAATAATTCCTAAAAATCTACATCTCGTTTTGAGAAAATCACAAACTTTGGTTTAAACGCATCATAAATAGGTCTAAAATAAGAATCGGCAAGTTGCGCCAAAGTCATGATTTGGTCACAATAGTAAATCTATCCCCACAGGGGTGAAAATTTATGAAGAATCTTGTATCGTTTTTTGGGGGTCATTGTATTTCAAACCACTTTTTAGAACAAATTTTGTGGCTTCTTATGATTTTTATGCCTCATTTGAACCTTTGAAAGTGGGTTAGTTTTGCAAATAGGGTTCAAGACAAACTTTTTAAAAGTTGCAAAAAAAGTTGCAACTTTCACTGCAATAGGAAGGTGACGTTTAAAGTGGGGGGAAAAAAAAGAAGCTTTGGACAATGGGCACATACAATTTTACTGAGGCGTTACAAAATTATGAGTTTTAAGTGAAAACTGCTTCAGGACATTCTCCTTCTTCGAGATTTTTTGGAGGATTTTTTTTGTGTATTGAAGCAGTGTTGGGCTCAGCGGATGAGGCGGATTCACAAAGCTGAAGGTCAGGATGGACACACGGACCCAGAGAGTCTGCACTAAAGGCCAGGAGGCAGGTGATACATTGAGGACTTGGACACTTGGCTATGCTGGACTGCAGAAAAAAAGCCACAGAACTAGAATGGCTGGTGGAAAAACGCAGGATTGAAGCAAGAACATAGACGCACCCAATGAGATCAGATTCCTATTACGGTAACGGTAACGGTAACGGTAACGGTAACGGTGACCACTCTCTGCTCATTCTCCTCGATCTTTCTGCAGCTTTCGACACTGTTGACCACCCTCTCCTACTCTCTAGGCTCCAGTCACTAGGCATTAAGGACACTGCTCTCTCCTGGTTCTCTTCCTATCTTTCTGAACGCTCCTTCAGTGTTCTGTTCTCCGGCTCCACTTCATCTCCTCTTCCTCTCACTGTCGGGGTACCTCAGGGCTCAGTCCTTGGCCCCCTTCTCTTCTCCCTCTACACGGCCCCAATTGGACAGACCATCAGCAGATTTGGCTTTCAGTACCATCTTTATGCTGATGACACACAACTATACACGTCAGCCCCTGACCTTACCCCCGCTGTACTACAGAACGCCACTGACTGTCTGTCTGCAGTCTCTAACATCATGTCCGCTCTCTATCTGAAGCTCAACCTCTCCAAAACTGAACTTCTTCTGCTCCCGCCTTCTACTAACCTCCCTAAATCTGACATTTCCCTCTCTGTGGGTGGCACCATAATAACACCCCGGCAGCAGCCGCGCTGTCTGGGTGTTATGTTTGACTCCAATCTCTCCTTCACCTCCCATATACAATCTCTTGCTCGCTCGTGCCGCTTACACCTAAAGAACATCTCTAGAATCCGCCCTTTTCTCACCATGGAGACAACAAAAACTCTCACTGTCGCCCTAATCCACTCCCGTCTGGACTACTGTAACTCTCTTTTAATTGGCCTCCCCCTCACGCGACTTTCCCCTCTCCAGTCTATCCTTAATGCAGCAGCCAGGGTCGTCCATCTGGCTAATCGTTACTCGGACGTGTCCGCTCTTCGCCAGTCATTACACTGGCTGCCCATTCATTACAGGATACAATTCAAAGTACTTGTTCTCACCCACAAAGCTCTCCACAGTGCGGCACCCCCTTACATCTCCTCCCTCATTTCTGTCTATCGGCCTAACCGACCTCTGCGCTCTGCAAACGACTTTCGACTAACCTCTGCACTAATCCGTACCTCCCACTCCCGACTCCAAGACTTCTCCCGTGCTGCGCCAATCCTCTGGAATGCTCTACCCCAAGATATTAGGACCATCCACAACTTGCATAGCTTTAGGCGCTCGCTCAAAACTCATTTGTTCAGAGCGGCCTATCGTGTTCCCTAATCAGTCATTTTATGTTTGTGTGTGTGTGTGTAGCCCATTCACTATCTCACCTACCCCCCACCCCCTGAAGATGGCTGGACCATCATTGTAAATACATCATTGTAAATACACACCTGTACTTTGTATCTCCCCACCTCATTGTAGATTGTAAGCTCTCACGAGCAGGGTCGTCTTATTTTGCTTTATTGCTGTATTGTTAACATTGTTACCTATGACTGTTGTGTTTGAAACTGTTAAACTGTAAAGCGCTGCGGAATATGTTGGCGCTATATAAATAAAGATTATTATTATTATTATTATTATTACGGTACATGTTGTTTGTAGCAATCAATGGGTTAAACGGAAGCAGATGCATGTTAATGTGAACAGACCCTAATAATTGGATAAGTTAACCAGCTGGTAATGTGCAGAGTTCACAGACGTCTGAGGAGATAGCAGGAGCAAGGACTTGGAAATAATCTACAAACACATGTCTGTAGCACACAGTCCTGAATTAACGCTCAGACACCCGTGTCCAAACGGGGAAGAAAAGGCTTAGGGAGATCATGTCATAGAGACACGCCGGGTCACATGTATAAAACCCAATGTGGAGCACCACAGAGAGCAGGGGCCATAAGGTAAGGGAGCAGAGCCCACACCAATCAAGGCAGGTGTGTAACAAGCAGTTTTGAAGAGTTTTCGAAAACTTTTGAAAATGTTTTTTCAAAAGTATTTTCTTGCAGATTTCGGATTGGACAGTGTCTAATTTGGAATTGATTTAATTAGGAGTTCTGCACTTTTTCTCTCCCACAAGAAGTTTTTTCAAATTCTATAGGGCGAATAAAACATTGAAAAGACTGAACATGTGAACTGCAAAGTGATTGCACAATATAAACAGGAACTTTCTTTCAAGTATTTTTTAAGCACTTCTTCAGGAATTTTTTAAGCTGATTCTCAAAAAAAAACCTTTTGTGTTTATGTAGCTTTATATATATATACAGTGACAAGAAGAAGGGTAACAATGCTCTGACCTTCTGACTTTCGGGCTCCATATCTCACCGTCCACTACTGCTTTGAACATGAGACCACCATCATTTTATAGACAATCATCTTTTCTATCTCATACATAAAGGTGACTTGTGACTATTTAGCATATGATTAGTTATGCAGATTCAAGTAATGTCTCTACATGTTTACTGTTTTGCTCCTGGTGGTGGAAAAACCTTACACATATTACAACCAGTTCTCACATTCCCTAATAGCTTAGTGTGTTATTAGGTCGAATCCCAAGTGAAAGGTGTCTGGTTCGAATCGAGGAGCAGCCATGAAGATTTCCCAAGAAAAGAGAATCCGCATCATCCAACTCATCGATAGCGGTCTCTCCATGATGAAAATTGCGAAACTGCATCAAGCGAGCGTTGACAGCTGGAAGAATACGAGGTGAAGTCCATCCATTCAGAAGCCAAGAGATGGAAGTCCGCGCAAAATATCGGAGTCAACAAGTCGGCTCTTCACAAGGTCTATCAGTTCTGGATTGGAAATGGTGATTTGGAGCGATGAGACAAAAGTCAGTAGATGGCTCTGATGGGTGCAAATGTGTCTGGAAGAAACAAGAGGAAAAGGGGCTAACAGATCGAGAAATTGAAGAAACTCTGAAGTTTGGTGGAGTAAGCCTGATGATATGAGGATGTTTCACAGCCAATGGCGTTGGATACTTGCCCAGGATCGATGGTGGTCTCAATGCAGAGCTATATGTGAGTGTCCTACAAGATGAGTTACTTCATACACTTGAGTACTATGGGTATGAAAAGGACAGTGTTCCAGCAGGACCACAACACAAAGCATACATCAAGATTGGTGAAAAAATGGTTCAAGGACAATGAAGTAGAGATGCTGGATTGTCCTCCACATTCCCCAGATTTCTACCCAATCCAGCACTTGTGGGCTGAGGTGAAGAAAAAGCTGTATGCAGACGCAAGTGAGGCGACCAGGGTGCACCAACTTTGGGAATGGGTAGAAGAGACCTGAGACCTGAGATCAGATTTCGGTTCAGCCATGCTTGAATATGATCGAGATCAGTCCAAAGGATTCAGGCCGTGGTGAAAGCCAAAGGTGGATTTACAAAATAATAAAAATGTTCATTTTTTTAGGAGCAAAAGAGTAACCATGCAGTGACGTGGTAAGAATCTGCATAACTATTCATATGCTAACTAGTCACAAGTCACATTTATGTATGACATATCCAAGATGATTGTCTATAAAATGATGGTGGTCTCACGTCTGAAGCAGATGTGGATGATGAGATATGGAGCCTGAAAGTAAAAAGTTTAAAACATAGTTACCCTTCTACTCGTCACTGTTTATGTATGTACATCAAATTATTAAAAAATTATAACTTTGGCAGGAAAAGAAGTAGCACAGCCAAAAGCAAATCAGACTGCAAAAATGACCTTGCTCTGTGAAAGTCATGGAACTATTAGCCCAAACTAGTTACTGGTGGCCCGACCTACAATTCTGGTGATGGCTCTTCCTAAGCTGAGGAGCTTACAATCTACTGGGCTCAACCACCAGTTTTGCTGATTGGGAGAAGTCATGTTGTCGCCCTCAGCACCAGCACGGATGTGTTCACCTTTGCACTTTCCATGAAATTCAAGTCTCTAATTTTTCACTTTGCAAATTTTGTGCAAGAAGAGGTAACGATTCACATCACAAACATTGTATCGCTACTTATAGACACATATAGCTGAAAGAACATCCGGCAGAACATCAGAAAATCATATTTTCTTCTTTAAAGTTGGACATCTCACTCCATTTATCTCCGGATATGTGAAACCAAGAAGAAAGGGAAGAACAGATACATTTGACATCGATCCATGTCTTATTCGTTATCATGTAACAGAAAAGAAAAAAAATAAATGACTTAAAAAATAAGAAACTAAACCGATCTGAAGACAGCGCCATTGTGCGGACTCAGCGCCATCCCTGTCAGTCAGGTGGTTGTAAATGCCAAATTATCCCAATAATGCCTTAATGACACGCGCTCCCCTCATCTGTAATGGCCAATTTAGATTACAGGGCCCAGTGTTCCCAAGCTGAACTGGAAAAACACATAATTACACCGTCATTTTCTAGTCGTGCAGAAGAGAAATTGATGGAAAATTACAGCTTGGCAAACGTCTGATCTGATGTAATTACTCCGCAGCGAAGACTAACGTTACCTGGGGCAGTAGAGGCTACTGACGGAGGAGAATGCCGAGCCTCGCAGCGGAGACACAGGCGGATAACCCAAAAACATTGCAGCTGTGGTCGAGCGAGTGATTATAGTCATCGCGTGTCCACGCATGTTCTGGATACGGCAATTATTCCGCCTTTGTGGCTCTCGTATCATTCTACTTACCGAAAAGGTCTCTGAAATCAGAGAAATCAATATCAGCAGCAAAGACGAGGACTCTGAGCCTCCACCGCTCGCCCCTTACATGATGGCTCAGGAAATGCTCAGAAATGTCTACCTACAAGGAAAAGTGTGTGGTGCATGCTAGCAGCCCAGACTATGATTTCAGGGGCTCGAAGAGCAAAGGACGAAGCTATCTGGTGTCCATGAAGAAATGCTCCACTTTTACTCTTAGGAAAGTATTTGTCCTAGGAACTGGACATAAAAGATGAAAAATAGATAGATAGATAATAGATAGATAATAGATAGATAGATAATAGATAGGTAAATAGATAGATAGATAGATAGATAGATAGATACTAGACAATATATAGATGGATAGATAATAGACAATAGATAATAGATAGATAGATAATATATAGCAGTCCCAGCTCCTACCATCACAAAACCTTCCTACACCAGGAAGCCCCAGGAAGCCTCCCAAGAAAAAGTACCCAAAGCCAGTCTGACCAAGCCATCAACCTCCATGGCCTGACAAAAGGTGAAATCCAGAAGATGGTACACAAAGTCAAAGAGGAATATCTCAGCATGTGGAGGAACGACATAAACAAATCCAAGAAACTGACAATATACCAGAATCTACAGAGGGAGTACAAACTGGCCCCATATCTAGAGAAACTAAAAAACCCCAAAGATCGACAGATCCTGAGCGGGTACAGACTGAGCGTCCACACCCTGCTCATCGAATCCGGGCGGCACCGACAGAACTACAAGCCCCGAGAGAGCAGACTCTGCCAGCAGTGCCCCCAGGAGGCCGTGGAGGATGAGGCCCACTTCCTGCTGAGGTGCCCCAAATACTCCGCAGTGAGGGACACTCACTTCAAGAGACTGTCTGATCTCCTCCCAGACTTCACCTCCATGGAGGAGGAAGAGAAACTGCCGATAACACTGGGGGAAGAGGAAAGTGCAGCGGCCATAGCAGCGGAATATATCAGTGCCTGCCACAGACTAAGAGGAGCCTGATATGTCATGGACTCCTGTACCCCAACACTGGACATGTCCCTATCCCCCGACTAAAGAGCCTGATATGTCATGGACTCCTATACACCACCCTGGAAACATCCCCTATCCTCTAAAAGGAGTCTGATATATCCTGGACCTCTATATGCCTCCCTCCCCCACCCCCGGATTTTTACCCTATGCTTTGGCAATGCTAACGGGTACTTAGTCCTGCCAATAAAGCTCATTTGAATTTGAATTTATATAGATAATAGATAGTTGATAGATAGATAGATAGATAGATAATAGATATAATAGATATATAATAGATAGATGATAGATACAGTAGAGAAATAGATAATAGATAGATAATAAATAGATAATAGATAGATAAATAATATATGGATAGATAATAGATGATAGATACCATAACAGATAGATAATAGATAGATAATAGATAATAGATAATAGATAGATAATAGATAATAGATAGATAATAGATATATAATAGATAGACAGATAATAAATAGATAATATATAGATAGATAGATAGATAGATAGATAGATAGATAGTAGATAGTTAAAAGAAAACAATAAATTAGCACCAATCTCCCAATACAGTTGCAGACTTTTGGATCCCTTGGCAATCAGATCCCAAAATAATATTATTGAAGGATGCACAGTCTCAATTTTTTTTACTTAGATAACTAATCAAATAGATCAAAATCTAGCTATCTATGTTCTTGTTTTGTTATTAGTAGGGATTAAAAAAAAAATCCAGGCAGATAAATGGCGTCTGATAATATGTTAATCTCTTAAGCACATACTGTATGAGATCTGCTCTTCGGTCCCCTAATATCTTGAAGATGATCACTGTATGTCATTCTCATAATTACACTGTCCGCTCATTTAAAGAAACATGGCCTCAGAACAAGAAGCAGAAAATCTGTGACTTATGTCTATTTCCCTTGGACTTGAAATGTTTTTTGTGTGATTTTCGCGGTGCCTATTTTCTGTGCACCCTGCGCTCTCCATCATTGGCCATAAATAACTCTGAAATGGATGATGATACTATTCATACATCTGTCGCCTGACATACACAGACACCGCAGAGGGAATCACAAACTCCATTTGTTACTTATTCCGGTGCTGAGAGTCATTTCTAAATTTTCTTTTGGTTTCTCAAATAGATTGTGTGAAGCATTAGATGGGATCAATCAGCCGTCAGGGTTTAGCCGACTGTGTAAATACACTTAGGGGCCTTAACTGGGAATCATTTTCAGAGCCCCGGGTGGTCATTACATTGTTTGGCTGGTCACAACATGTGAAGAAAAAGACAGACACTTGTTCTTTTATCTTCCGAGAGGGAAGCTGAAAATCAGATCTTAAAAACATCATTAAATGGCTTATGAGAGTAATGACGCGCTTTGAGCCACAACAGTCTCCAAGAAGTTGATTTGAAGCCCGATACAAAGATCTTTACAGAACTAAAATACTCAAGAATAATTTGTTGATTATAAAACTTAGATACTGGAGAACCCAGGAACAGACCATCCGTTTAATATCCTTTATAGCTTCAAGTAAAAATTGTGATGGTCCAAAGAATATTCCACCCACTCCCCCAGTGGTCCACATTTGTTCAACAGAGAGCCAACAACTAGCCATTGGGCAAATATCTTTAGATGCCCAAAATATGCCACATGACTGTTGATGCCATAACCCAGGAGTAGAAAATCACTTTTAATAATTAATTTACTCCTAACAATGTTTCCTAGTGAAGAAAAAGTCACTTGTGGTGATCACAAGAATGATTTCTGAGTAATTTACTTTTGAGCATCAAGAAGTCATCATCGACTTTCTGCTGAGCATCAAGAAGTCATCATCTACTTACTGTTGAGAATCAAGAAGTCATCATTGACTTACTGTGGAGCATGGAGAAGTCATTATCAACTTACTGTTGAACGTCGAGAAATCATCACTGACTTACTGTTGAGCTTGGAGCAGTCATCATCAACTTACTGTTGAGCATCGAGAAGTCATCATCGACTTACTATTGAGCATCAAGAAGTCATCATCGACTTACTGTTGAGTGTCGAGAAGTCATCATCAACTTACTGTTGAGCGTCGAGAAGTCATCATCGATTTACGGTTGGACGTCGAGAAATCATCATCAACTTACTGTTGAACGTCGAAAAATCATCACTGACTTACTGTTGAGCTTCGAGAAGTCATCATCAACTTACTGTTGAGCGTCGAGAAGTCATCATCGATTTACTGTTGAGCATCGAGAAGTCATCATCGACTTACTGTTGAGTGTCGAGAAGTCATCAACTTACTGTTGAGCGTTGAGAAGTCATCATCAACTTACTGTTGAGCGTTGAGAAGTCATCATCGACTTACTGTTGATTGTCGAGAAGTCATCATCGACTTACTGTTGAGCATCAAGAAGTCATCATCGACTTACTGTTGAGCTTCGAGAAGTCATCATCGACTTACTGTTGAGTGTTGAGAAGTCATCATCGACTTACTGTTGAGCATCAAGAAGTCATCATCGACTTACTGTTGAGCTTCGAGAAGTCATCATCGACTTACTGTTGATTGTCGAGAAGTCATCATCGACTTACTGTTGAGCGGTGAGAAGTCATTATTGACGTACTGCTGAGCATCAAGAAGTCATCATTGAGCCCTAACCTGAAGACCAAAGACATAAAAATCATCAGGCATATGTTGGTACTAAGGACTAGCCATTGGGGAACCCAAACGAAGAAAAAGGTCTCTGTATCAAGGACATTCTATTTATTATACATAATGTTTCTCAATGAAGAAAAAAGTCACTGATGACTTGTGGTGATCACAGGAATGATTATTGAGTAATGCTTCTCCAATTTAGGTGCATTCCAGTTGTAGTAGTCACATTTTGACAAAAAGACCAAAGACCTCAATTTCATCAGCTGACTGTTGATAGCAAGAGAGAAATATTTGAGAACCCATGATTAGAAGAAGGGCCTCCCCCTCAATATCAAAGTTCCTTGACATTCTAAGAGCTGCATAATCTTAGGCTCATTTCACTGCTAACACTAAAGCCAACCATTGCCCTATAGAATATGTGAAATAATTCATGGCAAGTCTTACATGTCATTGTCTTACATGAATGAGGTCCAGGATACGATCATCAGAAATATTGGTCTGCAAAGCTAAGGTGCCAAACAACTTAGTAACTAGTAAAGTGTATTACACATGGATGATGGATGCCAAGCACAGACCTGCACAAATAATAAGCTTCTTCCATTACCCTGCAATTAATTGCAAGATGCCACATTTGCAGCTACAGTGGAAGCTTTGTGAGAGAATGGAGGGAAATGAGAAAACGAATTAAAGGAAAGGGAAACAATGATTTCATGTAAGGAAATTAGTTCAGAGAGAGAGCTGACTAATTTAGTCCCTACTGTAATTACTGAACAAAGCTGAAAGAAGAAAGAAAATAATAATAAAATAAAAAAAATCTCCATCCATGAAACGCGTCCAGCCTGTGCAATAATGAAGTGCTCTTTGGAGGATCGAATGTATTTAGTTCAGCCATTCATTTCCTGATAATTGACTATTCCTATAATGACAGAACACGGAAACATCAGTCCAATTAGATCATATTAACGATGACAGATCAGTCAGGGGGATCAATACTTTTATTACTGGGATTACAACAACGACACCTTGTTATTTGTCTAAAAGCTCTTTGCAGGTAATTAAGCTTTTCGAAAAATGTCTCCAGCACATAATGAGGATGTCCGGTGGTGGCCTTATATAATGCAAGTTATGATATAAGTCAATATCATTGGGGGAGTCTTCCCTTCTACTAACAATCGGCAGTTTTTGCTGTTTTAATATTTTTTCTACTAATATATTGCTTTGATAAGATACTACAACTTAGAGGCATTAATAAACCTATACAGAAACTGTGGACATATATCAAAACAATTTGCACACGTAAAGATGATATATTAAAGTAAAGGCACTATAGAGTGAAATATAATATTAATATGAGAAAAAAATCAAACATTCAGATGCCTTACAGCTAAAGTGCATAGGATTTAGGCAGACATAAAGTCCTGTGAAGTCCAGTATCTCGTTATATACATTGGGTTCAGTAGCAAAGTGATGTGCAGAAACTATATACAATGCAATAGAGAAGGTATAAGGTGCAATAGATACTCAGCATTAGAATATGCTAGATAGAGGGAATGGAGGAAACAATCTGAGAGTGTAGTACAGGCCCCGACGCGCGTTTTGCATTTTAGCTTCTTCCTGGGAGGTATCAATGACTCAGCTATCAGCTATGATCAATGACTCCAACTTAGCCTATGGTGGTCTGTAATCTGCCTTGTGCCTCACTAGATGCTCAGGCTGCTCTTCTTTCCATTTCCATTTCCCATGCTATATACAGTATACACCATAGGTATAGTACACCACAGCTGTGATCAGTGGCTACAATATCAGTGCATTGGTATTTGGAGTCTATGGTAGTCTGAAATTGGCTTCTTTTCTTATAAGAGGCTCGGACTGTTCTTCTAATCCTTCTCCATGTTACATATGTCAGCTCTAGTCCAGATTGGATGAGTGACTCCAGCTTAGCTGAATAATCTGTTGGAGTCTATGGTAGTCTGAAATTCACCCCTTGTCTCATCAAAGTTTCAGACTTTATTTTTCATTTGCCCACCCTATGTACTGAAGCTCTTCACTAGGCCACAGATGTGATCAGTGACTACAGTATAAAAGGGTTAGCTGGGACTTAGGGCATTTTTCCATTGGGCTAAGAACTTACAGGCTGGTTGTTGCTAACTGTTCAGTCCTGGGACAAATTTTCCGGTCACAGGGGCAATTAATTCTCCTTTTCCGGTGACACAGTCAGAGCAATTCCTTCTCGTCTGCTCTGCTGATGATGCGGCTTTGCTGATGTCATGCCGATTGACAGTCGGCTCTCTGCTGCCTAGCTGCGGGGAGCCAGCTGTCAATTGACATGACGTTAGTGGTGACTCACCGTCAACAGAGCACAGCAAAGGAAGAAGAGCTGATCTGTTCACGTAAAGTCATAAAATGCAGGAGAGTCACCGACTGAGCTGTGAGAGCTCTCTGCGGGGCTAAAAAATTAGGTAGGTAGCAGCATTGCCCAAAAGAAAAAAACTCAGCCCCAGATAACCCCTATAAGTGCATGGTCTATTAGTATCTGTGGTAGTCTGAAATCCACCCCAAGCTGCTCTGTTATCCTTCCCGATAATACAGAGTTCAGCTCTAGTCCATTATTTCACACCTACGATGAATGACTGTATATTAGCTGCAATGTTCGCTGGAGTCAATGGTAGTCTGAAAAAGTCACAGAGCAATGGGTAATACTTCATTTACCCCGTGGGGGATATCTAAAGTATAGTAACGCTTACAATAAGGATACTCCACGTATTAGAAATGATTGCTGGGGGTCTGCGCCGGAAAATTAGCACACTGAAATACTCTGTGCTGCTGGCCAAAATTGCTCCTTTTATGCAATCAAGCAAAATGGAGGAGTTAAGTTTTGTATTTTTTCTTTATTCCAAATGTTTTTGTAATGATGTTTTTAAGCTTCCAGCCATGGAGAGTTCAGCCTCCGGATCGTACGGATGAGTCCTGTGTTCCCGTGTGGCGATATATTACTAATGAAAGACCCATCAGCTGCTCCGATAATATACGATGGCATCCAGCTCTGCTGACGGCCATAAATAACCGTCCTCAGTCATCCTTTAATGCACAGGACGGCCCCTCACAAAATCCAGCCGAGGTCTGATACCTGCCAGATGACATTGTAAAATATGTCTTGTGAACTGTAATCTTCTCTTATATGAGGGGAAAAAAAAATAATTTAGTCTTTAAAGACCATAAATTATCACAGGTGTCTCCCTGGGAAATAAATGGTTTCATATCGTCTATCACTGGAGAATTATTCTGAGCTGGACGTTTGTTTGAGGCCAAGGAAAAAGCTTGTCAGGAATTCATCCAGAATGGAGGAATAAAAGAAAAATTGCGCAAAATGATAATATTCTGTACAGTAAATTATAGTCAGTATATATCTGATTTTTTTTTTTGGTTTCATTTCTCCTGTAGAAAAACTCATGAAAGCATTTAGCGCATACAGATACATTGTGACATTACTTATAGTGTTGAAAAAAATGGTAATTAATGTGCAAAAAATGCAACAAAATTGAAAAATTGTTACATTTTTGTAAATTGTATTTGGTGACTGTAATCTAAGATTTGATTGAGTTGAAATAAATGTACAACTATGTGAATAATATTTACTAATAGAGCAAAGATAAGTGGTCTTCAGCTGTGATCCCTGCTGTCCTGTCTGTATACACGTTTTATTGTGTCCTCCCCTGCCCAGGAGATGTGGTATGATCAAACCATGTTCCTGCATGGTCGGACGCGACCATTACACAGTACAAAGCAGGGGCACATTTATAAGATTATCTCAGCACAGGAACATTTTATTTAAACACATCCAATTGTGGAAATTATGATTATTCCAAGATCTATTGATTAAAATCAACTTTTGTTAGTGGGAAAAACCCTTTAAGGGCTCATTCAGACAATGATTTTTCTTGTATGCAAAAAAAAAAATATTTGTTTTTCATCAGTGTTTTGGATCAGATATTCCATCAGTTTGGTCAATATTAGTTTTTAACATCAGAGTTTTACTCTGGTGAAGATGAAGGTTTCTCATACTTCTCCTGTCACTCATTAAATATTAAATATGGCCAACAAGTACTGTAAAGACTCCAATCTCCCAGAAATACATATGACACTATTCTTTTTTTCTTCTTCCCACATTAATCTTTTCCACGGTCATACACTATGTGTACTTATTCTCCAGTGTTTTATGGTTTTCTCTCTCTTTCTCTATGGCTAAGAGATGAGCTGTGACTCACCATTCAGATTAACCACACAATGGCTGCTGCATTCCCGACCTCGGCTTTTTTACTGGCTCCGATAGTCTCACCTGATTGGCCGTGCTACACCACGTGATGTGATCGCTGCAGGAGATTATGGTGAAGCCTGTCTGGCTGTGCCTAGAGGTCATGTCAATCTTCTTTGCTGATGCAATCTTCTGTAATATGATAAATGGCATTTAGGTGATTTGCACAAACCAAATTGATTTTTTTTAATTTGTCAGATTCTTAAAATTTTGTCTTGAATTCAAATAAAATTCATGTATAATAAAAAAATACTCAAATTTAAAATGTTTTGCTTTTGTTTTTTTATTTTTAATGCATTGTTTTTGGATTAACTTTTATGTGTGTTTTATCTTAAGGGCTCAGGACTCGCACTCATCTGCATTTAAAACATCACTCCGATGTTGATGCAGAAAAGTAGGATGAGTGCTATGCGAGTATAATGCAATATTTCTTATCCGTATGACATGCGTTTTTTTTTCTGCAACTATTATTCTACAACCATTTACAGTATTCTATGCTACAGAATGGTAATGTATCAATAAAAATCAGCATGTGGTGGTCCGTGTGCCGCCGTTTTTTTTCTTGCATTCATTGACTTGTATTCGTGAGTTTCGTCCGATATACGCGGCCACTCGCACCATGCTGACATTTTTTCCTCAACCAGATTTCAGCTAAGAAAAAAATTCCAGATGAGCAGTAAATCAGTGAATAACATTAGTCAGAGTCCAATCTGATTTTTTTATCAGATTCCACTCGTCCGATTTCTACGCAGATGAGTGTGAGCCGTTATAATAATTTCCTGATTATAACTTTACGAGATGGTGGCCCGATTCTAACGCATCGGGTATTCTAGAATATGTATGTAGTTTATTTATGAAGATGCAATGAATACACAGGATTCGGCCTGCCGAGCACGACCAATTAGCGAAGCGTGGTTTCAATTCCACGCCAATTCGAAGCCGGACTGCGCCTGTTGCTGATTGTTCGCGGCCGGCCACTTAGTATATAGCACAGCCACGTAATATATAGTACAACCACTTAGTATATAGCACAGCCCATGCAGTATACAACAGTCCACGTAGTATAGAGCACAGCCCACGTAGTATATAGCACAGTCCACGCAGTATATAACACAGCCCACGTAGTATATTACACAGCCACGTAGTATATAGCACAGTCATGTAGTATATAGCACAGCCATGTAGTATATAGCACAGCCCAAGTTGTATAGAGCACAGCCCACATAGTATATAGCACAGCCCACATAGTATATAGCACAGTCACATAGTATATTGCACAGCCCACGCAGTATATAGCACAGCTACGAAGTATATAGCACAGCTACCTAGTATATAGCACAGCCAAGTAGTATATAGCATAGCCATGTAGTATATAGCACAGCCCACTTAGTATATAGCGCAGCCCATGCAGTATATAACACAGCCCACATAGTATATAACACAGCCACGTAGTATATAGCACAGCCACGCAGTATGTAGCACAGCCACATAGTATATAGCACAGCCATGTAGTATATAGCATAGCTCACGCAGTATATAGCACAGCTACATAGTACATAGCACAGCTATGTAGTATACATAGCACAGCCCACATAGTATAGAGCACAGCCCACATAGAATATAGCACAGCCCACACAGTATACAGCACAGCCCACGTAGTACATAGCACAGCTACGTAGTATATAGCACAGTCATGTAGTATATAGCACAGCCAACATAGTATATAGCACAGCCACGTATTATATAGCACAGCCACGTAGTATATAGCACAGCCCATGCAGTATACAACAGTCCACGTAGTATAGAGCACAGCCCACGTAGTAGATAGCACAGCCCATGCAGTATATAACACAGCCCACGTAGTATATAACACAGCCACGTAGTATATAGCACAGTCAAGTAGGATATTGCACAGCCCACGCAGTATATAGCACGGCTACGTAGTATATAGCACAGCTACATAGTATATAGCACAGCTACGTAGTATATAGCACAGCCATGTAGTATATAGCACAGCCCAAGTAGTATAGAGCACAGCCCACATAGCATATAGCACAGCCCACATAGTATATAGCACAGCCCACGTAGTATATAGCACAGCCACATAGTATATTGCACAGCCCACACAGTATATAGCACAGCTACCTAGTATATAGCACAGCCAAGTAGTATATAGCATAGCCACGTAGTATATAGCACAGCCCACGCAGTATATAACACAGCCCACGTAGTATATAACACAGCCACGTAGTATATAACACAGCCACGTAGTATATAGCACAGCCACATAGTATATAGCACAGCCACATAGTATATAGCACAGCCACGTAGTATATAGCATAGCCCACGCAGTATATAGCACAGCTATGTAGTATATAGCACAGCCATGTAGTATATAGCACAGCCCACATAGTATAGAGCACAGCCCACATAGTATATAGCACAGACACATAGTATATAGCACAGCCACGTAGTATATAGCACAGCCCACATAGTATATAGCACAGCCACATATTACATAGCACAGCCACGTAGTATATAGCACAGCCCATGCAGTATACAACAGTCCACGTAGTATAGAGCACAGCCCACGTAGTATATAGCACAGCCCACGCAGTATATAACACAGCCCACATAGTATATAACACAGCCACATAGTATATAGCACAGTCACGTAGGATATTGCACAGCCCACGCAGTATATAGCACAGCCATGTAGTATATAGCACAGCCCACATAGTATAGAGCAGAGCCCACACAGTATATAGCACAGACACATAGTATATAGCACAGCCACATAGTATATAGCACAACCATGTAGTATATAGCACAGCCCACGTAGTATATAGCACAGCCACGTAGTATATTGCACAGCCCACACAGTATATAGCACAGCTACATAGTATATAGCACAGCTACTTAGTATATAGCACAGCCACGTAGTATATAGCATAGCCACGTAGTATATAGCACAGCCCACTTAGTATATAGCACAGCCCACGCAGTATATAACACAGCCCACGTAGTATATAACACAGCCACGTAGTATATAGCACAGCCACATAGTATATAGCACAGCCACATAGTATATAGCATAGCCCACGCAGTATATAGCACAGCTATGTAGTATATAGCACAGCCATGTAGTATATAGCACAGCCCACATAGTATAGAGCACAGCCCACATAGTATATAGCACAGACACATAGTATATAGCACAGCCACGTAGTATATAGCATAGTCCACGCAGTATATAGCACAGCCACGTAGTATATAGCACAACCATGTAGTATATAGCACAGCCCACATAGTATAGTCACAGCCCACATAGTATAGAGCACAGCCCACATAGTATATAGCACAGCCCACGTAGTATATAGCACAGCCCACGTAGTACATAGCACAGCTACGTAGTATATAGCACAGTCATGTAGTATATATCACAGCCCACATAGTATATAGCACAGCTACATAGTATATAGCACAGCCATGTAGTATATAGAACAGCCACATAGTATATAGCACAGCCTACATAGTATATAGCACAGCCCACACAGTATATAACACAGCCCACGCAGTATATAACACAGCCCACGCAGTATATAACA
This sequence comes from Ranitomeya variabilis, assembly GCF_051348905.1. NCBI lineage: Eukaryota > Metazoa > Chordata > Amphibia > Anura > Dendrobatidae > Ranitomeya > Ranitomeya variabilis. The sequence goes on from NC_135235.1 coordinate 20,030,013, forward strand.
CAGCCCATGTAGTATAGAGCACAGCCCACGTAGTATATAGCACAGCCCATGTAGTATATAGCACAGCCATGTAGTATATTGCACAGCCCATGCAGTATATAACACAGACCACGTAGTATATAGCACAGCCACATAGTATATAGCACAGCCATGTAGTATATTGCACAGCCACGTAGTATATAGCACAGCCCACGTAGTATATAGCACAGCAAGGTAGTATATAACACAGCCCACGCAGTATATAACACAGCCCACGCAGAATGTAACACAGCCCACGTAGAATATAACACAGCCCACGTAGTATATAGCAATGTGGGCACCATATCCCCGTTAAAAAAAGAATAAAAATAAAAATTAGTTATATACTCACCTTCTGGCGGCCCCTGGATCAAGCCCAGGCCTTTAGCGATGCTCCTGGTGACGCTCCGTTCCCAGTAATGCCTTGTGGCAATAACTCGTGATGATGTAGCGGTCTCGCGAGATTGCTACGTCATCTGGGGTCATTGCCGCAAGGCATTACTGGGAACAGAGCATCGTGAGGAGCGGGAAAGGCTGCCGCGGACACCGGAAGGTGAGAATATAATGTTTTTTTTAAATTATTTTTAACATTATATGTTTTTACTATTGATGCTGCATAGGCGGCATCAATAGTAAAACGTTGGTCAGTGGTCACACTTACAGGGTTAATGGCAGCGTTAACGGACTGCTAACGCTATGTGGGCGCTGACTGGAGGGAGTATGGAGGGGCCAATTCGTGGCCGCACTGTGCCTGTTGCTGATTGGTCGCGCCCTAGCCGGCCGCTGCCAATCAGCGACGTGGGATTTCCGTGACAGACAAACAGACAGAAGTGGACCTTAGGCAATTATATATATAGATTGTCAAATAAAAAAAAAGTTAAATGTTTGTGTTTTGCTTTTGCTCTTGAATTCTTCATATGTTTCTTTTATTTACTATGTGCATTTTACTTTAGCAATAGTTCCCTGATTATACCTTTATTTCCAGCACTGTAGCTCTCACCTCCGGGAGCACGCTACATGTTATTACAATGTTACTTTGCCGGAATAGAAGGAGATTGAGTACGACAGTCGGATTAGATAACATGGTGTTATATCTAATGACTTTTCTGTATTATTTAGTTATTTCCTTTTGTTATACCCAACTTATTATTATGTCCGTTTACATTATGCTGCCCGGGAAAATGCATTGCTATGGAAAGTTTTGCAACACAAATGAATGGAAAGGTATCTACACAATGGCCGAGAATAATCCGAAATATGGAGCTAAATCTTCTGCTACTGGAATATGTGCAATGTGGCATCACCTCCTGATTGATGAATTGCATTGATGAGAAGAAGCAGCACATTCTAGACATCACGTATACCGATAATGTCTGCGCTCACGTATGCGCCAAAGATATGTATTAGGGCTGATGGAACATTTTTGCACGGAAACTTCCATTAACTTGTTCACCATGAATGTAGTCAAAATATTAGAAGCAAACATGATATACACTCACCGGCCACTTTATTAGGTACACCATGCTAGTAACGGGTTGGACCCCCTTTTGCCTTCAGAACTGCCTCAATTCTTCGTGGCATAGATTCAACAAGGTGCTGGAAGCATTCCTCAGAGATTTTGGTCCATATTGACATGATGGCATCACACAGTTGCCGCAGATTTGTCGGCTGCACATCCCAAAGATGCTCCATACAAGGCAGGATGGATCCATGCTTTCATGTTGTTTACGCCAAATTCTGACCCTACCATCCGAATGTCGCAGCAGAAATCGAGACTCATCAGACCAAGCAACGTTTTTCCAATCTTCTACTGTCCAATTTCGATGAGCTTGTACAAATTGTAGCCTCAGTTTCCTGTTCTTAGCTGAAAGGAGTGGTACCCGGTGTGGTCTTCTGCTGCTGTAGCCCATCTGCCTCAAAGTTCGACGCACTGTGCGTTCAGAGATGCTCTTAGGCCTACCTTGGTTGTAACGGGTGGCGATTTGAGTCACTGTTGCCTTTCTATCAGCTCGAACCAGTCTGCCCATTCTCCTCTGACCTCTGGCATCAACAAGGCATTTCCGCCCACAGAACTGCCGCTCACTGGATTTTTTTTCTTTTTCGGACCATTCTCTGTAAACCCTAGAGATGGTTGTGCGTGAAAATCCCAGTAGATCAGCAGTTTCTGAAATACTCAGACCAGCCCTTCTGGCACCAACAACCATGCCACGTTCAAAGGCACTCAAATCACCTTTCTTCCCCATACTGATGCTCGGTTTGAACTGCAGGAGATTGTCTTGACCATGTCTACATGCCTAAATGCACTGAGTTGCCGCCATGTGATTGGCTGATTAGAAATTAAGTGTTAACAAGAAGTTGGACAGGTGTACCTAATAAAGTGGCCGGTGAGTGTATTTGCATTATTTAGGACCGTGCCCATTACAAATGAGAAAATTAATAATTGACTTCTATGGGGGGAGTATAGTGAGCATGCTCTGTGCAATGTGCCGAGGTTGTTGTACCACAGCGGGGTGGATTAATAAAGTAAGAAAATCGATTTTAGGTAAATCAGATTTGTTTAGAATTTATTGTGATTTATTTCGGCCGAATCCCGCAAAATCTTGTTTGGGTGTTAATTTACTGAATTTTAAAGACAAGGAAGGGGTTAAAAAATAAAAATATAATACCACCGCTCATTTTCTGGCATTTAAGTGGCCTTTGGTGCCCGATTAGCGCTCGCAACGTCAAGATGTATGTCGGCTCACAACATCGTTGAAAGAAAGTAGAGAAAGAAAAGAATCAGAGGAGCGGCAGGGAGCTGTGCAAGGGGACAGGGAAGGGCTGAAAATAGGTATATGACAATAGACATATTTTTTTCAAACCCTGCATAAATTATTACACTCTGGGGTCTGGATAAATCTCATAAAAATATTGGTGCAAATCAAATTTCGTAAGATTTGTTCATCTCGAGAAACTAACCATGCATTTTTACAGCCTCCTTTCTTTTTATAGAAGATTCAAGAATAGAAATCAGCTAATCAAAATTACATGAGGAATTTTTAAACCAAAAATTTGCAATTTGATTTGCACCAACCTTTTAAAAATGGTCAATGCCATTTTATGCAATGCAGTAGACTTTATCAGCCAGAGAAGGCTGACATGACCTCCGGCATGGCAAGGTAAGCTTCTCAATAATGTTGTGCAGCTATCACATCACATGGTACAGTGCAGCCAATCAGGAGGGACTATCATAGCCTGTATAAAAGCCAAGGAAAGGAATGCAGCAGCCGTTGTGGGGTTATTCTGGATAGTGAGAGGACATCATAGCTCATAGCTGAGCAATGCAGATAGTGAGAGAAAGCCATAAATATTGAGGAAACATTACAGATAGTAGGTGAGAGCACAACAATGAACCATCCGGTTGCACATAGCCATATGTACTGATGTCATCTGGACATTATTAATGATGAGTTTGTGTTGGATATAGGTCTAGGAGACCTCATCTTTTCAGGGCAATTGGAGTATGTTCACCTTTGGCAAATAACTATATTTTGGACAGTGACAGAACAATATTTGAGCCCATTGCTCCAAAGTAATGTCATTCACCATGAAGTCTTATATTTGTAACATAAGATCCCCATTTGTTTCCTGCAAGGCTCTTCTCGGTCTAACAAGATGTAATTTATCAGTTGGAGACAGAGCGAGGATTTCACCAGGTAATGAGCAGCTGGAGGAGATAACACCTGGATCTGCAAACACCTTGTGAAAAATGGACAAATATTGGCTAATAAGGTATCCAGGCTGCGGAGCGATCCACCGCTCTCGAGGCTTAGGAGAAAACCTGCTCTATTTTTACACGCAGTCTGCTCTTATTGTTAACTACCAGGAAATCAATGATGTAAGATGGCAAGTTACCGGAACCATAAATAAAGTGACGAGCGAACCTCCCACCGCTCGGCTCACTGAACAGTAGTCAGGACTCAGGACGTCTTCCAATTAATCTTCGGTTCTCTTATTTTTATCTATTTTTAGCACAGAAATAAGAAAAATAAACTGCAAAAACAGCGTTGCAAAATATCTTTTATCCACCCCTACTTATCAAATGTTGCATTTTTATATATTTTTTTTAATTAATAGTTTCTAATCTTTAAAGAAAGTTATCTCTAAAACTCTTTATGTGTTACTTGTCGGGAACCTGGCAGCTAATTCATAGTGCCTGAACTACGGGCAGCATAAATCAGAGGCCGGCTTCCTAAATGCAGCCATGCTTTACTGGAAATAATGCTCTCACACTCCCCTTTGACTGACAGGTCTCTCATTAAACACACGCACTTACGGAGATACCTGTCAGTCAAGGGGAGCAGGGCGGAGTCAAGCCACTAAGGTTTTTCTCTGCCTCTCTTGAAAGGGACTCTGTCACCCCAAAATCGTATATGAGGTAAGCCCACCGAGATCAGGGGCTTATCTCCAGCATTCTGTAATGCATTCTGTAATGCTGTAGATAAGCCCCCAAGTATCCTGAAAGATGAGAAAAACAGGTTATATTATACTCACCCAGGGGCGGTCCCGCTGCGGTCCGGCGCCTCCCATCTTCATAGGATGACGTCCTCTTCTTGTCTTCTTGCCGCGGCTCCTGCGCAGGCGTACTTTGTCTTCCCTGATAAGGGCAGAGCAAAGTACTGCAGTGTGCAGGCGTCGGGAAAGGTCAGAGAGGCCCAGCGCCTGCGCACTGCAGTACTTTACACTGCCCTCAACAGGGAGATAAAGTACAACTGCGCCAGAGCTGCGGCATGAAGACAAGAAGAGGACGTGATCGTAAGAAGATGGGAGGCACCGGACCGGACCGCGACGCCCATCGGACCGGACCGCCCCCCCCCAGGCGAGTATATCCTTACCTCTTTTTCTCATCTTTCAGGTTACATCGGGGGCTTATCTACAGCATTCCAGAATGCATTACAGAAGGCTGTAGATAAGCCCCTGATGACGGTGGGCTTACCTCATATACGATTTTGGGGGTGACAGAGTCCCTTTAACTTAGTAACATTACAGCTGATCGGTCGCCATTTTGCTGAATTCGGAAAAATTTGAATTCAGGAGATTCAGATTTTTTTTTGTAAAATTCAAGGCAATTTCTATTAAATTTGGACAGATTCTGCCATTTCTATGTGTCACATTTTTAACACCAACCTCATCTATTCCCAGGCTATAAAAACTCCCTATCGTACTGATACCCCAAATACTGAGTTTGTTGTTGCCCTGCCAGACAGTAATAAGCCCATTTTGTGCCTATTGTAAGGTAATAATTCCCTTTAATGCTCCAGGTTGTCCAGGGTTTTAACATTGATGGCATATCCTTAGGATAGGATATGCCATCAATGCTGATCAGCTGTTCCCGATGTTGGTGGAGGCCTAAACTGCTCAACTATGGAGCGGCAGGGCACTGCTCTGTAGACTGTATTGTGGCCGCGGCCAGGTACTGCTCATCAGCTCCCTAAGCAAATCAATTGGGGTAAGACGTGCAGTGCCTGGCAGCCGCCACTATTATGTTGCAACTGCGCAGTTCTGCCAAACACCCACACCGGGAATATCGCTGATTTGTGAGGCTCCCAACCCCACTGATCAGACATTAATGACCTATCCAAAGATAGGTCATCATCAATATTAAAGCTCTGGACAACCCCTTTAAAAAGTAATAATGCATGTAGCTACCTCTTAACCGATAATAATGCCCAGGATGCCCCATTCATGAGTAAAAATACCCAGAGTGATGAGGAATAACAATAATAATAATAATAATAATAATATTAGCCAAAGTGCCTCAAGAGCAACAATGCTGTTGGAGTTCCCTTCAAAAACTAATAATGCCCTTATTAAAAGTAGTAATGACCTAGAAAAAAAATATGAAAAGTTATACTTGCCTAACCCTGAGTCCTAACCCAACCCAGACCTCCTCTGGGCACTCAGTGTTCAAATGTAGGAGGTGCACGGTGGTGATGTCATCACGTCGCCTGCAACAAAACATTGCGTAAAGCAGGGTGTCCATGTCTACATGTTCTACCAAAGGTCTCAATTGTACAGATGCCCTGTGGACCCCAATACAGATGGAACTTCTATTCATCCGAAGATCAGGGTGGGACCCACCATGCGAGTGAACTCAGGAAAAACTCATCCTCTGCTCCCCTGATCACTATTACTCTGGTCAGTGAGCTCTTTCTCATGGAGAGTTTGCAATTCTCCTTCCTTCTAACCTCAGTTCACAGCTGATTTTTGACCACATTGAATCTTAGCTTATCTTTGATGTGGTCTACAGTCACGCATCAGCAAAGAGGAGTTCGGAAAAAGATAGATACAAGAGGTCTGCATTACTACCTGTCATTGGAAGGCTCCTTAAAGATGATTATTTAGAAGTGAGTGACCTCTACAGAAAAGAATGTATCAGCCTTCTGTCAGGCTCAGCAGTCAGTAAAAACTGCAAGATTTCAGGAGTGTTCTCCAATGTAGAAACAACAAGGAAAATTAGAAAAAAAAATGAATAGAAAAAGCTGAAAGACCTATAAACATAACATAAAGAATTACTTTAAACAATGGTGAAACATTGTCATTAATGAAATCGCTCTCTGTTAAGAAGTGTAACAATCAAACACCTTTTGATGTGAACCCAACTAAAATATCCGTTTCGGATGCCGCTATCCCATTCATCTCTTTGTCCTTACTTCACATGAGATAATTTACCAAGGTAATCATCTTGTTTTTGCACTTAATATGATACATATTTACAAGAGACGGGAACGAAAAAAATGAGTTTGTGTTCAGCGTCTGGATGAGATCATGGATGTAATGTATCGCGCTGTGCATTAAAATTCAACATAATTATGCAAAAATAATAATAATAAAAACTCACGGCAGTGCCGTGCACATTGCAGCTTCTTGCTAATATCCTTTAATGCGGAGCAAATAGCGAAGAGCGGAACATAATTTTTTTGCTATTTTGAAAGGAGCGGCTGAATCTATCACACGCAAATTTCCATCTATATTCCTGTTCTATGCAAATGAAAAATATAAACAATCAGTAAATTTATGAACATGGTGCCGGGCATAATAATGCTCATTAGGACTAATCGTTTTCATTGACAACATCACACAGTCCGACCGGCTGTACCGCGCCGGCTGATTACAGACTTTTATGAGGAAGGTGTTGATGAGATCCAACTTTAGAGAGAAAAGTTTGTTTTCAGTGCCTGATAATGAGAATGATCACACGGGCCAGGCGCGTCATTAGCAAGCTTAGCGTTAACAAACACGTCCAATTAACTTGGTGATACTAATTTTAAATTAGCATATTTAATCATCACGAATGTACACAGATAGCTCGCTGTTCAAAGCAACACATTCGGGAAAGATACAGTAACATGGATTTGAAGGAAACTGGGAGATGATTGCGTATTTTATTTTGGCCACTAATTGGACACTAATTGGGTGATTTTAAAGTAATTCCAACTTAATAGATTTTACCACAGACTTCCGAAAATTGGAACATTTTTTTTCTTACATTCTCAGGAATAGACATAGTCCATGTAAGTCATCCTACTGTGAAGGTCATCCTACTGTAAAGGTCATCCTACTGTGAAGGTCATCCTACTGTAAAGGTCATCCTACTGTAAAGGTCATTCTACTGTGAAGGTCATCCTACTGTGAAGGTCATCCTACTGTAAAGGTCATCCTACTGTGAAGGTCATCCTACTGTGAAGGCCATCCTACTGTGAAGGTCATCCTACTGTGAAGGTCATCCTACTGTGGGGTCATAGACCAAGCTGGATGATGATGTATCAAACATGGTCTATAGTGGTAGTCATTCTATGATTGGTCAGTCTGTATAATGATGTCACACAGTCAATATAGGAGGTCACGTCATAAAGTGAGTACGGTGAGGTCATAATCATATATGTAGCAGGTCAACCAATCATTCAATAATGATGTCACAGACATGATAACACAGTCAGTATTGCAGGTCATTCTGTGATTGGTTGATGAGTGCAGTGATGTCACCACAGTCTGTGTAGGAGCTGATGTCGCATAGAGTGCAATGAGGTCACTATCATAAATGTAGCAAGTCAATCGATACAGGAAAGATATATATTTTTATTTGTTAGCCAGTAGATAGAAAAATATTTGGAATTGAGAGTCCTCAGTGGTTGATACCTTTTAATGGCTAACTGAGAAGATGGTAGCAAATTGCAAGCTTTCGAGACTACACAGGTCTCTTCATCAGGTATAGACTAATACAAAATCTGAAGAATCACATATTTATACACAACACAGCACAGAATTGTCATTATGGAAGAGTGATAAACAGTTGTGTCCATAAAAATTGGAACAGTTCATAGATAAGGAGATAAAGTTTTATTGTCCTCTGATTGGGGTCTGGTTCTGTGTTGTGATGCCCCCAGAAGGTCTGAAGAGCAAATTCCTTAATTGATGTAAAAAGATATAAAGGAATTTGCTCTTCAGACCTTCTGGGGGCATCACAACACAGAACCAGGCCCCAATCAGAGGACAATAAAACTTTCTCTCCTTATTTACGAACTGTTCCAATATTTATGGACACAACTGTTTATCACTCTTCCATAATGACCGTTCTGTGCTGTGCTGTGTATAAATATGTGATTCTTCAGATTTTGTATTAGTCTATGCCTGATGAAGAGACCTATGTAGTCTCGAAAGCTTGCAATTTGTTACCATCTTCTCAGTTAGCCATTAAAAGGTATCAACCACTGAGGACTGTCAATTCCAAATATTTTGCAAGTCAATCGGTCATTGATTGGTGATGTCACAGACACGATAATACAGTAGGTATTGGAGGTTATTTTGTGATTGGCTGGTGCTCTCGAAGAGCGAGTACAATGAGGTCACACAGTCTATGTAGGATAGTATTGTATGTTTTGGCAGGTGATAATATCCCAAAGTAAATGTTGTCAAGTTCCAGAATTTATGTACAGGAAAGATATATATCTTGGTACCGTGTTAGCCAGTAGATAGAAAAATATTTAGAATTGAGAGTCCTCAGTGGTTGCTACCTTTTAATGGCTAACTGAAAAGATGGTAACAAATTGCAAACTTTCAAGATTACGCAGGTCCCTTCATCAGGCATAGACTAAAAGAAATTCTGAAAAAACACATATTTATGCACAATACAGCCCAGAAAAAAATGCCATAGATAATGCAGGTGACGTGAAGCAGAACTACCATGGTGTGAGAGTGCTAAAATGTTTATGTCCATAAATATTGGAACAATATTTTCCAATATGTTCCAATAATGGATGATGATGTCACATTGATAAATAGGAGGACTTGCTGTGGATGACACAGACTGAGTGTTGTGATTTCACACAGTCGATGTAGAAAGTCAATCAGTGGCTGATGTTATAGAGGGAGACCAGTGATGTCACAGTCTATGTAGAAGATCAATCAGTGACTGATGTTCTAGCTGTTTTCCAGTGATGTCACATAGTAGAAGATCAATCAGTGACTGATGGTCTAGCGGTAGACCAGTGATGTCGCATAGTCTATGTAGAAGGTCAATCAGTGACCGATGATCTAGCGGTTGGCCAGTGATGTCACATAATCTATGTAGTAGGCCAATCAGTGACTGATGGTCTAGCGGTTGGCCAGTGATGTCACATAGTCTATGTAGAAGGTCAATCAGTGACTGATGCACTAACGGTTGAGCACTGATGTCACATAGTCTATGTAGAAGGTCAATCAGTGGCTTATGTTATAGAGGGAGGCCAATGGTGTCAAAAAATTGATGTAGTAGGTCAATCAGTGATTGATGGTCTAGCGGTTGACCAGTGATGTCACATAGTTTATGTACTAGGTCAATCAGTAACTGATGTACTAGGGGTTGAGCAGTGATGTAACATAGTCTATGTAGAAGGTCAATCAGTGGCTTATGTTATAGAGGGAGGCCACTGATGTCACATAGTCGATGTAGTAGATCAATTGGTGATTGATGGTCTAGCGGTTGACCAGTGATGCCACATAGCCTATATAGTAGGTCAATCAGTGACTGATGTTATAGAGGGGGACCAGTGATGTCACATAGTCTATGTAGAAGGCCAATCAGTAACTGATGGTCTAGCGGTTGACCAGTGATGTCATATAGTAGAAGGTCAATCATTGACTGATGGTCTAGCGGTTGACCAGTGATGTCACATAGTCGATGTAGTAGATCAATTGTTGTTTGATGGTCTAGCGGTTGACCACTGATGTCATATAGCCTAAGTAATAGGTCAATCAGTGACTGATGTTATAGAGGAACAGTGACCTCACACAACTCAGTTTGTTCTTGAAGATGCCTCTGTAGCATCGGAGGATTTCAGCGGCACGAAAGTTGGTTTGATCCAAAAATCCTGTCAACTGGCCAACTGTACAGCAAACTGGGTTGTAAGCACTGTGCTGCTTACCTATGAAACCAGCCACCTCTGAGACAACCAGGTGTTCACGGAAGAATTAAAAATCTTCTCGTTCTTGATAACAGCAGTTTTTCTAAAGAGGAAAAATTGCAAAGTTGGTTGCTTTTGTATTATTATATCACATGGTATTTTATTCCTTAGTAATATTTTGTATTCAGTGATTTTTTTTTTCTGGAAATCATCAGCCTTCATCGGAGACGGATCACACAACCAGTTGTATGGAGCTCCAGTACATGATGTATATATTGTGCAGATGGCTCTGTAGCGTTTTATAAGACTGATATTTCTTGCTGTATTATCTCTTCTGTTTCCCTTCTGCATAGCATCATACTAATGAGGACATCAGTCAGACAGACGCCCAATGCTACAGCGAAACCGCAAGGATAACCCGCCTCCTGCAGATCGCGACTGCTGTTCTTAATATATAACAGCAGCTTGACTAAAAATACAAATAGCCTGAGGGATTGTGGGAGCCCGATGCAGCATATGTGGGTCTCACTGGTGTAAAACAATTCACTTTATCACTGTCAGCCAAATGGGATAGTGCAACCATCAAGCACAGAATATTCTCTTCAGCCTTAACACTGTCAGTGCCAGGAGTCACAATGTAACAAATAAGTAGCATGAGATGTGCACAGGTCCGAAGGTTCCATTACTGTTCTCACTGGAGCTGTGGAGTCCAATCAAGGCAAATTATCCAGTTGTGGCCAAAAGTTTTCAGATTTACACAAATTTTTGTTTTAAGCAACTTTTCTCCAGTCCTCTGCAGTCTGATCCCTGGACTCCCTGCAAAGTTATTTTCTCTGATGAAGACCCTTCAGATTGTTTGGGACATCCGGAAGAATGAACGTCCAGATGAGAAGAGATGACGCTGCCATGAGTCCTGTGTCTCCCAACAGTAAAGCCTCCTGAGACCACTCATGTGTTAGGTCTTCTCATCCATGGAGGGGCTCACTCATGATGTCCGAGGACTTCTGATCCATGGAGGGGCTCACAACTCAAAAGGTGACAAATCAAAATCCAGAAATTGTGATAAACTCTGAGCCCTGATGAGAAAAGAACGGGCGGCCATCAGTCAGGATCTGCCCAGAAGCCGATATCCAGCTGCCAGAGCGAAGGGCAAAAGTCTGGGGAAATAAGAGGCAGCGCTGGGAATATTGAGGCATCACAGAAACTTTGTGTATTTGTCAATAAAAGTATAAAAAACTTATGAAATGTTTATAATTGTATGACAATAAACATAGCAACATCCAACTAAAGGAGCAAAAAACACTAAAGACGCAAAATGTGAAAATCGAAAATTGTGTCAGTCTCAAAACTTTTTTCTATGCCTATACATACAGTTTTATATCACCCATAGAAAAGTGACAAATAATACTTGCTGCACAATTAGCTGGTCACTGGCTACTGCAGCTCCATCTCCCTCCTCCCCCTCTATATCTTACTCTGCTGACCACTTTTGTCTCTCACATCATTAGTTTTACACAGAAAGAGACAGCTCCATCTCCCTTCACCCTCTAAAGAATGCAATACCTCTTACTCCTCCTTTTCTCTCACAACATGGATCTCACACACTCATTGAGTCAAAGAGGTTGAAGCTCCATCTCCCTCCTTCCCCTCTGTAACCTATTGCCTTCTGCTTCTCTGCAGCTCCATCTCCCTCCTTCCCCTCTGTAACTTATTTCCTCCTACTCCTCTGCAGCTCCATCTCCCTCCTTCCCCTCTGTAACTTATTGCCTTCTGCTCCTCTGCAGCTTCTTACCCCTTATTCCCCTCTGTAACTTATTGCCTTCCACTCCTCTGCAGATCCATTTCCCTTCTTCCTCCCTGTAACTTATTACCTTTTACTCCTCTGCAGATCCATCTCCCTCCTTCCCCTCTGTAACTTATTACCTCCTACTTCTCTGCAGATCCATCTCCCTTTTTCCCCTATGTAACTTATTGCCTTCTGCTCCTCTGCAGCTCCTTACCCCTTATTCCCCTCTGTAACTTATTGCCTTCCACTCCTCTGCAGATCCATCTCCCTTTTTCTTCCCTGTAACTTATTACCTTCTACTTCTCTGCAGCTCCATCTCCTTCTTCCCTCTCCCTGCCACTACTCTGCTACTCCTTATTCCCGTCTCACACACAGGCTGAGACAGTGAGATTGCTGCTCCATTTCCTTTCACCCTCTAAAGAACATATTCCCTACTGCTCCATTTTCCTCTCACACACTGACTGAGCCAAAGAGGCTGCAGCTCCATCTCCCTCTTCCCTCTCCCTTTCTAATTCAGTCTGTTTTTATTTACAGGTAAAAAAAAAAAGAAAATTGAGCTAACTTATTTACGAGAAGTGTATCCAAGTGACATGGATGAAATGATTCTTGATTGATGGAGTCGGCCAACAGGCAATTGTGGACTCCTGTTAATGCATTAGTCTGTGCCTCTGACTAGTCGCAATGTCTATCAGCAGATGGGCAGTAAATGGTCACCAATTTGTGCCTCAACGAATAAATGAAGTATAATCACAAAGTAAACTTGTTCACTTAAAAAAAAAAGCGTGGAGAGGAGGGGGATGGTGCTTGACGTCCATGGTCTGCAAATAATAGGCTCCAGACTCATCTGCTCTCATTATCTATAAGTGTCCATTAGATTTCATAACTCTTCGGTTTTTTTACAACAACAAAGTAACGGTCATTAAAAGCTTTGTTGTTGAAACCTAATGCGGCTTTTACAGAGAAATGAGCAGAAGATCCTCAGGAAATGGCTAGAACAAACAACGGACAATTCCAAGAACTCTAATCGCTTCACAATTGGGAGATTGGAGGGTTTTTCTTTCTGTAATTATTATCTGTTTTGAACATTAGATTGGGGGCTGTTGCTGCAACAGTATTGTGTTATGATATACAGATAGATGATAGATAATAAATAATAGATAGATAGATAGATAGATAATAGATAGATAATAGATATATAGGTAATAGATAGATAGACAGATAATAGATTATAGATAGAGAGATAGATAACAATGCTAATAATAATAACAATGATAAATGTAAGGTTATACACATGGGAAGAAGGAATCACCATTACACACTGAACGGGAAACCACTGGGTAAACCTGACATGGAGAAGGACTTGGGGATCCTAGATAATGATAAACTTACCTGGAGGGGCCTGTACTACACTCTCAGGTTGTATCCTCTATTCCTTCTACCTATTACTTTCTAATGCACAGTCTATATTGCACCTTATACGTTCTCTATTGTATTGTATACTTTCTGCACTATACTAAGCACTTTTCATTCACCCAAGAAGAGGTGCGAAACCGGCTAAATAAGATTAAAATAAATAAATCTCCGGATCCGGATGGCATACAAACACAAGAACTAAGTAATGTAATAGACAAGCCATTATTTCTTATATTTAGGGACTCTCTATAGTGACGGGGTCTGTTCCGCAGGACTGGCACACAGCAAATGTGATACCATTATTCAAAAAGGGCTCTAAAAGTGAACCTGGAAATTATAGGCCAGTAAGTCTAACCTCTACTGTTGGTAAAATATTTGAAGGGTTTCTGAAGGATGTTATTCTGGATTATCTCAATGAGAATAACTGTTTAACTCCATATCAGCATGGGTTTATGAGAAATCGCTCCTGTCAAACCAATCTAATCAGTTTTTATGAAGAGGTAAGCTATAGGCTGGACCACGGTGAGTCATTAGACGTGGTATATCTCGATTTTTCCAAAGCGTTTGATACCGTGCCGCACAAGAGGTTGGTACACAAAATGAGAATGCTTGGTCTGGGGGAAAATGTGTGTAAATGGGTTAGTAACTGGCTTAGTGATAGAAAGCAGAGGGTGGTTATAAATGGTATAGTCTCTAACTGGGTCGCTGTGACCAGTGGGGTACCGCAGGGGTCCATGTTGGGACCTGTTCTCTTCAACATATTTATTAATGATCTGGTAGAAGGTTTACACAGTAAAATATTGATATTTGCAGATGATACAAAACTATGTAAAGCAGTCAATACAAGAGAAGATAGTATTCTGCTACAGATGGATCTGGATAAATTGAAAACTTGGGCTGAAAGGTGGCAGATGAGGTTTAACAATGATAAATGTAAGGTTATACACATGGGAAGAAGGAATCAATGTCACCATTACACACTGAATGGGAAACCACTGGGTAAATCTGACAGGGAGAAGGACTTGGGGATCCTAGTTAATGATAAACTTACCTGGAGCAGCCAGTGCCAGGCAGCAGCTGCCAAGGCAAACAGGATCATGGGGTGCATTAAAAGAGGTCTGGATACACATGATGAGAGCATTATACTGCCTCTGTACAAATCCCTGGTTAGACCGCACACGGAGTACTGTGTCCAGTTTTGGGCACCGGTGCTCAGGAAGGATATAATGGAACTAGAAAGAGTACAAAGGAGGGCAACAAAATTAATAAAGGGGATGGGAGAACTACAATACCCAGATAGATTACCAAAATTAGGATTATTCAATCTTGAAAAAAGACGACTGAGGGGCGATCTAATAACCATGTATAAGTATATAAGGGGACAATACAAATATCTCGCTGAGGATCTGTTTATACCAAGGAAGGTGACGGGCACAAGGGGGCATTCTTTACGTCTGGAGGAGAGAAGGTTTTTCCACCAACATAGAAGAGGATTCTTTACTGTTAGGGCAGTGAGAATCTGGAATTGCTTGCCTGAGGAGGTGGTGATGGCAAACTCAGTCGAGGGGTTCAAGAGACGCCTGGAGCAGAACAATATTGTATCATACAATTATTAGGTTCTTTAGAAGGACGTAGATCTGGGGATTTATTCTCTCTATAGGCTGAACTGGACGGACTCTCTCCCAGACTCTGTGGCCATGAGCCATATGTAAGATCTGGGCTGGAAGAAAAGGACCGGCCCCACTACCTTCCTGCAGTCCTTTTAAAAAATAAAAGTCCAAACCGGTTTTCTTAAACAATTTTTTGGTCAAATAGCTTGATACTTTTATTCTGCCTTGCGACTCACAGGCACCCTGCTGTGAACATAAGGCACTCCAGCGGATCTGAGCACATCCTGGGGGACACATAGCGACCCTCACATATGACACCGGTCACTGCCTCACAATAGATAGATAGATAAATAATAGATAGATAAATAATAGATAGATGATAGATAATAGATAGATAGATAGATAGATAGATAGATAGATAGATAGATAGATAGATAGATACTGTAGATAGATAGATAGATAGATAGATAGATGATAGATAATATATGTATAGATAGATAGATGATAGATAATAGATAGATGTATAGATAGATAGATAGATAGATAGATAGATAGATAGATAGATAGATAGATAGATAGATAGATAGATAGATAGATAGATAGGATCCAATTGTTTCAACGCAAACAAAATTTCTATTCAATTTTATGAAATGTTCAGGCCCCAAGGAATACAATTTGATTTATGTGAACTACAAAAATAATGCCAACTGCAATATAACATAAAGCAGAAGACTGAGTCAGAGAAGGCTCATGTGACCTCAGGAGCATCCACTTCTCATATTGCTGTCACATCACATGGTATAGCACAGCCAATCAGGAGTGACTGTCACAGCCAATATAATAGCAGAAAAGAAAGGAAGACTAGAAGATAGGAAGAAAGCAAAAAAGAAATAAAGAAAGATTGATAGAAAAGAGGGAGGTATAAAAGTAAGGAAAAAAGAAAAAGAAAAAAAGAGAGAAATAATAAAAGAAAGAGGGAAAGGAAAAAAGCAAGAAAGAGAGAAAGGAGGAAAGAAAGAAAGAAAGAAAGAAAGAAAGAAAGAAAGAAAGAAAGAAAGAAACAGGCAAAAAAAAGAGAAATAAAGAAAAATAGAAAGAATGGAAACTGTTTTGTGTTTTCCTTTTTCAAGTGAAGTTCTATTGATATGGTATAATATGTGTTTTTTGGAGGGATTTTTCTTACCCCTTAAATCTCTTCCTGCTCCAGAGTTGTGGCTCCAGTGATTTTGGAAGTGAAGACATCCCATCCATTATGCTTGTTACGGCTGATCAATGTCCTCAGTAGTAATAATATGACTGCTGATGTCAGTGATTGGCTGCAGCGGTCATGAGAATGATGCATGGGTTCTCCTCACTTCTGTTACTAGCGAGTACTGAAGTGATTTGAAATTTATGCCTTTTTTTTCTTACAGGACGAGTTGTAGTTTTGAATGAAATTCCAAATGGGTTAAAATGGTGAGAAAGATGCAATTCTCTCTTTGGCTCTTGGGTTTTAAAGTGGCCTGGCAAAGTGATTCTTCAGGTGAGTAAGATTACGTCGATGTCAAACTTTAAGGTTTCTTATTTACATTTTTATTTAATCCTTTTACCCCCGAAGACGGTTTGCACATGAATGACCCGGAAAATGTATACAATTCTGACCACTGTCCCTTTAAGAGGTTATAACTCTAAAACACTTCAACGGATCCTGGTGATTCTGAGAATGTTTTTTCGAGACATATTGTTCTTCATGATAGTGGTAACATTTCTTTCATATGATTTGTGTTTATTTGTGAAAAAAAACACATTTGTCGAAAATTTTGAAAATGTTTATTTTCCAAATTGAATTTTCATGGCCTTAAAGAAGATATGTCACACAAAATACTTAATACGTAACATTTCCCACATGTCTACTTTACATCATCACAATTTTGGAGCCAACCATTTTTTTGTTAGAAAATTATAAGGGTTAAAAGTTGAACAAAATTTACATTTTTGAGACCACCTCGCATTTGAAGTGACTTTGACAGGCCTATATGATAGAAAATTCTCAAAAGTGACACTATTCTAAAAACTGCAACCCTCAAGGTGCAGAAAACTACATTCAAGAAGTTTATTAACTCTTCATGTGCGTCACAGGAATTTTTGGAATGTGAAAAACAATGAACATTTAACTTTTTTCCACAAAAAAATGTACTTCAGATCCAATTTTTTTTATTTTGACAAGGGTAACAGGAAAACCCCAAAATTTGTGCTATAATTTCTCCTAAATACGCCGATACCTCATATGAGGGGGAAAACCACTGTTTGGGCGCACGGCAGAGCTCGGAAGCGAAGTAGTGCCATTTGACTTTTTGAATGCAAAATTTGATGGAGACTCTGATGTGCTTAAACAGTGAAAATCCCCACAAGTGACCCCATTTTGGAAAATAGACCCATCAGGGAACTGATCTAGATTTGAGGTGAGCACATTAAACTCTCAGGTGCTTCACAGAAGTTTATAACGTTGAGGCATAAAAATAATTAAAAAAAATGTCCCCACAAATATGATTTTAGCACAAAATATTGCATTTTCATAAGGGTAACAGGAGAAATTGCACCATACAATTTGTAGTGCAACTGCTACTGAATACGTTGATACCCAATATGAGGGAGAAAACTACTGTTTGGGCGCACGGCAGGGCTCGGACTTTTTGAAAGTAAAATTTCCTGGAATCATTAGCGGACGTCATGTCCCATTTGGAGAGCCCCTGATGTGCCTAAACAGTGGAAACCCCTCACAAGTGACCCCATTTTGAAAACTAGACCACTCAAGGAATGTATTTCAATGTGTGGTGAGCACCTTGAGCTCCCAGGTGCTTGATGGAAGTTTATAACACTGAGCCGTGAAAATAATAAAAAAATCACATTTTCCCGACAAAAATGTTATTTTGGCCACCAGATTTTGCATTTTCATAAGGGTAACAGAAAAAATTGCACCATAAAATTTGTTGTGCAATTCCTCCTGAGTATGCTGATACCCCACATGTGGGGGAAAACTACTTTTGAGGAACAATGCAAAGCGCAGAAGGGGAGAGGCGCCATGCTGGAGTTCAGAGTTTGCTGAATGGTTTGAAGGTGCGATGTAACATTGGCAGAGCCCCTGAGGTGCCAGAACGACAGAACCCCCCTATATGTGAACTCATTTTACAAACTACACTCCCCAAAGAATTCATCTAGGGGTGCAGTGATCATATTGACACCACATGTGCTTCACAGAATTTTATACCATTGAGTGGTAAAGAAAGAATAAATTACATTTTTACCACTAACATTATGTTGTTTTAGCCTCAAGTTTTTAATTTTTTTAAGGGCTAATAGCAAAATATTTTCACAACAAACTGAGCTCCATTTTTTCCTGAGTGCACCAATACCCTACATGTAATCGGGAAATATTTTTCAGGCACATTGCAACACTCAGAAGGCAACAAGCGCCAGATTTTATTGCTATGGTTGCAGGTACCATGACCCACTGGGAGAGCCCACGAGGTGCCAGAATAGTAGAACCCCCCATGATTCACCCCATTTTACAAACTATACTCCCCAATGAATTCATCTAGGGGTGCAGTGATCATATTGACACCATGGGTGTGACAGGGAATTTTATACCATTAGAAAGTGAAGAAAAAATAACTACATATTTACCACCAAAATTTTGTTTTAGCCCCAGATTTTACATTTTCACATAAGAAGTGGGGAAAATGGCAGCAAAATTTGTCCCACAATTTCTACTGAACGTGGCAATACCCCATATATGGTTGTAAAGTGCTAATTAGTCATACAGAAACATCCGGAGGAATTGAGTGCTATTTGCCTCCGGAGGTGCAGATTTCTTAGAACAGTTTGCGGACTCCCTATACAGAGCCGTTAATTGCTAGAAGAGCAGAATCCCCCCCTCAAGTGACCCCATTTTGGAAACTGTTCCCCTTGTTTCTGAGTGAAAATTGCAAACTGCCGTTATAGTGACCAGTACGTTGTAGTGACCAGTACGTTGTAGTGACCAATACGTTGTAGTGACCAGTACGTGGCAGTCACCAGTATGTTGTAGTCACCAGTACATTGTAGTGACCAGTACATTGTAGTGACCAGTACGTGGCACTGCCACGTATTGGTCACTACAACGTACTGGTCACTACAACGTACTAGTGACTACAACATACTGGTAACTGTCACGGTGGCAGTCACCAGTATGTTGTAGTCACCAGTACGTTGTAGTGACCAGTACGTTGTAGTGACCAGTACGCTGTAGTGACCAGTACGTTGTAGTGACCAGTACGTTGTAGTCACCAGTACGTTGTAGTGACCAGTACGTTGTAGTGACCAGTACGTTGTAGTGACCAGTACGTTGTAGTGACCAGTACGCTGTAGTGACCAGTACATTGTAGTCACCAGTACATTATGCCCACCCCTTGCTTCTTGAGGCATGCACCCATAAGTTAGGCGGGCTCTCATCACTCCAGAAATGCCAAATGTGGATGCAATATGTGGTTTAGGTACACTGTGGAGCTCAGATGGGAGGGCGCATTTGGATTTGAGAGCGGAGAATTTGCTGAATTTATTTTTGTGGGTGATTAGTAAAAATGGGTGGACACCTGGATATTTGGGTCCGGCGAGTTCGGCCGAACAGTTACAAAAAGTTTGTGTTCGGGTACCAGAACAGTACCCGGACCCAAACCTGAACCCGGACTGCATTAAACTTGAATGGGGGGCCCGAACATCCAGTGTTTGCCACGATTTCATGTGCAAAAAATGTAGACATTTAACTGTGCATCTCTGCTTTCCACACTTTTTTTTAGCCCAATTTGATACTCATATACACCTCACCTATTCTTT
Source organism: Ranitomeya variabilis (assembly GCF_051348905.1). Classification (NCBI taxonomy): domain Eukaryota; kingdom Metazoa; phylum Chordata; class Amphibia; order Anura; family Dendrobatidae; genus Ranitomeya; species Ranitomeya variabilis. The sequence goes on from NC_135235.1 coordinate 20,050,112, forward strand.
GACCCACTGCCACATTTTGCTTTCAGAGCGTTTATCTACCTGCCTAGGATTTCTTATGTCTGTTTGGAAGGGATAGAATAATTGTCATTTGCCATAGGTTAATTATGGTGCTATCCAAAATGTCTGGAAAGAAAAAAAAATGGCAGAAGCAATGGACGGGGTCATGCAAAAAAGATGAACCCATTCCAGATCTAAGAGTGTGTGAGCCGCTAGATATAGTAGAAGTAGTACCACCACCGCCACCACCGCCACGGCTGGTACCAGCTATCTGGGCAGCACTACTGCAGAATCCATGTCACAAATAAAGTCCTTTTGCCACAAATTGGATGGATGTTGTGGAATATTTGCCTCACTTGTCTCAGTCACAGCAGGATGATGTTGTGACACCGTCAGTTTACTTCAATATACTGCAGAGAACTGACTGCCTCATCCCAAATGACTGTGGGGGATAATTTTTGGACTTTTTATTTAATTTCTTTTAAAAAAAAAAGAAAAATATTTTTGTAAGTGCATTGTGTAATTAAATGCATTCTTGGTTACTACCTGGTTACCATCTGTTTCTATGGCGATGTTACTTTAAAATTATTGCATTAAATTGAGTAAAAGGGGTTGAATATGGTCGTATGAGACCTCAGACTGTTCAACACATCTTTTCAAGGAAATTGGTGTACCTGCAACTTGCGGAACATTTTATAGCCGCAAATCAATTTAAAAAAAAAACAACGAAATTGTCTGAAGATGGCAAGTGTAGTCACAGGTCTTTAAGGGTTAATAATGTATTTGAATATATTATTTATATTTGTTTATTTCTGTACTTTGAGCTGCCGTCATTGCCCTTTGTCACCCTCTCTGGGGGGCAGCTCGCTGATTGTATAAGTGAGGTCGATGTATACAGTAATGGAGTTACTTAGTAACAGATTTGCAATCACTTCATCATTATCTTCAGATTTGCCGCTGTTAATGCTCCCGGACCACACTCCCATTCTGGATACTGTGATGCTGAGATTTTTACTAAACGATTATGACACAATCCTGTATTCACCTCGTTCTTTTCACTCGCTAAATCTCGTACAATTACACTTCGGAGGCATTCAGGCAGCCACCTCTGCAGTGGAATCCTGCCAACACCTCGCTGTTTCCATGGTGTTATACGGAGATCTCCGCTACAGAGAGAGCGGCTTTATTTTGATAGCTCAATTAGAAGCAGGTAAACAAGAGAAGACAGGAGTTTATTAGGACCGCGAGCACTTTATTGCACTGACTTTACTGGAGTGCGGTGCATCGGTGTATATGGGGTGTATATCATAATTAATACAGACACAGAGTTACACATTATGGGGAGCGTCATTAGCGGAATGTAACAGCTATCACATGCAGCTCATGGTGACATTGCACAGTCTGCGGTCTTATATAGGACTGCAAGTGAAACAATTACATTTTATCCCCTTTTCCCTTTTAACATTTACATTTAACCCCCTTTCCGACAACGGGCATAATAGTACACCGATGTCAGACTTCCCAAGTTTTGGTGCGGGCTCCGGCGCTGAGCCCACACCTTTCTAGCACATGTCAGCTGATTTATACAGCTGACATGTGCCTGCAACAGCCACAGGTGGAATCGCCATCCACCCACGGCTGTTAATTAGTTAAATCCCACTGTCAATTTCTGACAGCGGAATTTAGCTTGCGCTTACCGGAAGGGAGTCACTAATCCCGCCCATTGGTGACCCCATCACATGACCACGGGTCACCGATGGGTCTATATGACAACCAAACATCTCCAGCAGCAATGACGAATTGCCTGGTGGTCGGTGTGCAGCGCCCCAGAGTCCTGGTCATTGCAGTAATGTCGTTCTTCCACCAGGGGGAGTGATATTATGTCTGAAGGTAATAAAGGAGATCTTCCTACCAGGTATCACAAACCATACACCACACTTCACACTCCAGACCACCAGGGGGAGCTACGCTCCTATCTACTAGGGCACTCCTCACAGAAGGGTAAAACTGGTGGGCTGGATAGAGAGTTAGAGAGAAGCTGACTGGGCTTTGCCCAGACAACACCTGTCAGGCAGACAGGGGGAAAGGAGGAACATCGGAGCTGCAGACAGAGGGTCCCTGACAGGGGTTTGATCCTGTCAGAGGCCTAGCTAGACAGAAAGCTACGGAGCTGCACCTTCCCCACGTGCGGCAGCATCCTAAGAAAGGACACGAAGAGAACTGTGTTGTAGAGGGTGAGAAACGAAGTCACAGCACAAGGAGAAAACACCAGGAGGAGTTCTGCCCTGTAAAAGGCTGCCTCCTTCTGAGGCGCGAAGCCGGTGGCCGGAACACCAAGGGAGCAACTGTCTCCAAGCCTTGCTCCGGAGACCGGCAGGACAGTCAATTCCAAGTTGGCTGCCCAACCTTAGTACCCAAGAAGACACGGTGGCAACTTGTAGGGGTCGGGGCGTCTCTAGGGTCCCTATAAACAAGCCTCAGGCCATCAGTCATATGGGTTTGTCCTATCCACCCCATCTGGGGGACAGAGAGGAAGAAATAACATCTAGAACATCTACAATAGTTGTGAGGACCTTACCGGGAAGCTCAGCAGGGAGGTACTACAACACACAGGCGCTAGTAGGAAGGCTACTGATTTCCAACTGGATAGGAGACTCTGAATTTGCCTTCGGACCGGCCGGACTCTGACTGCCCTGTGATCTGTACTCTGGACTGTGGATGCTGAAGCCTCCAGTAAAGGTAAAGAGATTGCAACCTTGTGTCCTCGTTCTTCACTGCGCCATCCATCCACCATCCACACACTGGGAAGCCCTGGGGACATACTTCACCTGTGGGAAGGTATACCATCTAGCTGCCATCACATCACCCCAGCGGACCCCTAAGCAGCGTCGGTCACCCTGACCGAATACCACAGGTGGCGTCACGAACTTCCCCTTTAAAGACCTTTCCCAAAACCATAAAAACTCTTTCCTTTTATTGGACGCCCCTCAAAGGGCCACGGACCGGGTCAGGCCACCGTGACATCCCCCGAACTGAGGGACCCGGTACCGAGTACCCCATTGCCCTAACCTGGGGGCGATCCAGGTGCTCATAGCAAGTGAGTATTTCTGCTTCACACAGGCAATCTGATTATCGCCTTTGTGTAGCAGATCCGATTGGATTATCGCTGCTTTTAGTCTCCCATGGACAATATTAAAGCATTCAAAAAGTTACAAAAAATTTTTTAAAAAAATATTAAATAAATAAAAAAATTTAAAGTTCAATTCACCCCCACTTTTGCCCCATTCAAAACAAAACAGTAAAAAAATCAAATATACACATATTTGGTATTGCTGCGCTCAGAATTGCCCGATCTATCAATATAAAAAAGAATTAACCCAATCGCTAAATGGTGTAACGAGAATAAAATTCAAAACATCAGAATTGCGTTTTTTTGGTCGCCGCTACATTGCAATAAAATGCAATAACAGGCGATCAAAAGATCGTATCTGCACTAAAATGGTATCAATAAAAATGTCAGCTCAGGCCACAAAAAATAAACCCCCACTCAGTACAAGAAAACAAAAAATGGAGACGTTACAGGTCTTGGAAAATCGCACCATTTATTTATTTTTGCAACCAAATTTTGGATTTTTGTTTCATCACTTAAATAATAAAGAGCCTAGAAGTGTTTGGTGTCTATCAACTCCTAATGACCTGGAGAATCATAATGGCAGGTCAGTTTTAGCATTTAGTGAAAATGGTAAGAAAAACAAAAACAGAAAAAAACTGTGGAATTGCACTTTGTTTTGCAATTTCACCGCACTTGGAATTTTTTCCCGTTTTCTAGTACACGATATGAAAACCAATGGTGCCGTTCAAAAGTACAACTCATCCAGCAAAAAACAAGCCCTCACATGGCCATCTGGTCATTAAGGGGTTAAATACAGCTATCATGAGAGAACAATTTAATTGCAAATTCAGCTCTCCTACATATTTCATGTTGCAAACCATCTATATACAGTAACAATTTTGCCAACACTTTTTCCAATGTGTGATTGCAGTAATTTGCATTTATTCCAACTGCCAGGTATTGCAGTTTACATCCAGAGCTGCACTCACCATTCTGCTGGTGCAGTCACTGTGTACATATATAACATTACTGATCCTGAGTTACATCCTGTATTATACTCCAGAGCTGCACTCACTATTCTGCTGGTGCAGTCACTGTGTACATACATTACATTACTGATCCTGAGTTACATCCTGTATTATACTCCAGAGCTGCACTCACTATTCTGCTGGTGCAGTCACTGTGTACATACATTACTGATCCTGAGTTACATCCTGTATAATATCCCAGAGCTGCACTCACTATTCTGCTGGTGCAGTCACTGTGTACATACATAACATTACTGATCCTGAGTTACATCCTGTATTATACTCCAGAGCTGCACTCACTATTATGCTGGTGCAGTCACTGTGTACATACATTACTGATCCTAAGTTACATCCTGTATTATACCCCAGAGCTGCACTCACTATTCTGCTGGTGCAGTCACTGTGTACATACATTACATTACTGATCCTGAGTTACCTCCTGTATTATACTCCAGAGCTGCACTCACTATTCTGCTGGTGCAATCACTGTGTACATACATTACATCATACCTCCCAACTTTTGAAGATGGGAAAGAGGGACAAAGAGGGGAAAGAGGGCTGCAAATTTTAGGCCACACCTCTTACCACACCCATTCATAATTAGTCACACCCATATCCACGTCCCAACCACACCCATTTAGCACTGCTGATCACACTGTTTCATATACAATAATTATAAACAAAAAAATATGGCCACACAGTGCTCCATACTGTATAATGACCGCACATGATGCTCCATACTGTATAATGGCCACACATGATGCTCCATACTGTATAATGACCGCACATGATGCTCCATACTGTATAATGGCCCCACATGATGCTCCATACTGTATAATGACCACACATGATGCTCCATACTTTATAATGGCCACACATGATGCTCCATACTGTATAATGGCCACACGTGATGCTCCATACTGTATAATGACCGCACATGATGCTCCATACTGTATGATGACCGCACATGATGCTCCATACTGTATAATGACCGCACATGATGCTCCATACTGTATAATGACTGCACATGATGCTCCATACTGTATAATGACTGCACATGATGCTCCATACTGTATAATGGCTGCACATGATGCTCCATACTGTATATTGGCTGCACATGATGCTCCATACTGTATAATGGCCCCACATGATGCTCCATACTGTATAATGACCCCACATGATGCCCCATACTGTATAATGACTGCACATGATGCTCCATACTGTATAATGACTGCACATGATGCTCCATACTGTATAATGACTGGACATGATGCTCCATACTGTATAATGACTGGACATGATGCTCCATACTGTATAATGGCTGCACATGATGACCCATGCTGTATATTGGCTGCACATGATGCTCCATACTCTATAATGGCCCCACATGATGCTCCATACTGTATAATGACCCCACATGATGCTCCATACTGTATAATGACCGCACATGATGCTCCATACTGTATAATGACCACACATGATGCTCCATACTGTATAATGACTGCACATGATGCTCCATACTGTATAATGACTGCACATGATGCTCCATACTGTATAATGACCGCACATGATGCTCCATACTGTATAATGGCTGCACATGATGCTCCATGCTGTATATTGGCTGCACATGATGCTCCATACTCTATAATGGCCCCACATGATGCTCCATACTGTATAATGACCGCACATGATGCTCCATACTGTATAATGACCGCACATGATGCTCCATACTGTATAATGACCGCACATGATGCTCCATACTGTATATTGGCCGCACATGATGCTCCATACTGTATAATGACCACGCATGATGCTCCATACTGTATAATGGCCCCACATGATGCTCCATACTGTATAATGACCACACATGATGCTCCATACTGTATATTGGCCGCACATGATACTTTGTACCGCATAATGGCCACACATAGCTACTCCTACACACGCGGCTGCGCTCCGTACACTTTGCACACACGGCTCCACTCCGTACACACGCGCTCCGCTCCATACACCTCGTACACACGCGGCTCCGCTCCGTACACCTCGTACACACGCGGCTCTGCTCCGTACACCTCGTACACACACAGCTCCGCTCCATACACCTCGTACACACACGGCTTCACTCCATACACCTCGTACACACACGGCTCTGCTCCGTACACCTCATACACACACGGCTCCACTCCATACACCTCGTACACATTCAGCTCCACTCCATACACCTCATACACACACGGCTCCTCTCCATACACCTCGTACACACACGGCTCTGCTCCGTACACCTCATACACACACGGCTTCGCTCCATACACCTCGTACACACACGGCTTCGCTCCATACACCTTGTACACATGGCTCAGCTACATCCACACTGTACACCTCCTGACCCCACACAAGGCAGCTTACCTCATCCAGCAGCACCATCAAGTTGGCAACCAGCACAGCTGTCCTGCAATCCACAGAGGTCCCGATCATGTGACCCGCTGACTCCTCCCCCTGTGACCTCATCACAGGTCCTCCTCTCCTGTGAGCAGGGAGCAGCCAATATGTTGTGTGCTGTGCTCAGGCAGCTCTGCGGGTGCAGCGATGAGGCTGACCGGCTGATATTGCACGCACACCTCCCAACCACTGCGGGACAACTAATGTCCCGCCCGGGATCGCAGAGCTGACAGTCAAAATCGGGACAGTCCCGCTGGATCCCGGATGGTTGGGAGGTATGCATTACATTACTAATCCTGAGTTACATCCTGTATTATACTCCAGAGCTGCACTCACTATTCTACTGGTGCAGTCACTGTGTTCATACAATACATTACTGCTCCTGAGTTACATCCTGTATTATACCCCAGAGCTGCACTCACTATTCTGCTGGTGCAGTCACTGTGTACATACATTACATTACTGATCCTGAGTTACCTCCTGTATTATACCCCAGAGCTGCACTCACTGTTCTGCTGGTGCAGTCACTGTGTACATACAATACATTACTGATCCTGAGTTGCATCCTGTATTATACCCCAGAGCTGCACTCACTATTCTGCTGGTGCAGTCACTGTGTACATACATTACATTACTGATCCTGAGTTACCTCCTGTATTATACTCCAGAGCTGCACTCACTATTCTGCTGCTGCAGTCACTGTGTACATACATTACTGATTCTGAGTTACATCCTGTATTATACTCCAGAGCTGCACTCACTATTCTGCTGGTGCAGTCACTGTGTACATACATTACATTACTGATCCTGAGTTACATCCTGTATTATACCCCAGAGCTGCACTCACTGTTCTGCTGGTGCAGTCACTGTGTACATACATTACATTACTGATCCTGAGTTGCATCCTGTATTATACCCCAGAGCTGCACTCACTATTCTGCTGGTGCAGTCACTGTGTACATACAATACTGATCCTGAGTTACCTCCTGTATTATACCCCAGAGCTGCACTCACTATTCTGCTGGTGCAGTCACTGTGTACATACATTACATTACTGATCCTGAGTTACATCCTGTATTATACTCCAGAGCTACACTCACTATTCTGCTGGTGCAGTCACTGTGTACATACATTACATTACTGATTCTGAGTTACATCCTGTATTATACTCCAGAGCTGCACTCACTATTCTGCTGGTGCAGTCACTGTGTACATACATTACATTACTGATTCTGAGTTACATCCTGTATTATACTCCAGAGCTGCACTCACTATTCTGCTGGTGCAGTCACTGTGTACATACATTACATTACTGATCCTGAGTTACCTCCTGTATTATACCCCAGAGCTGCACTCACTATTCTGCTGGTGCAGTCACTGTGTACATACATTACATTACTAATTCTGAGTTACATCCTGTATTATACTCCAGAGCTGCACTCACTATTCTGCTGGTGCAGTCACTGTGTACATACATTACATTACTGATTCTGAGTTACATCCTGTATTATACTCCAGAGCTGCACTCACTATTCTGCTGGTGCAGTCACTGTGTACATACATTACATTACTGATTCTGAGTTATATCCTGTATTATACTCCAGAGCTGCACTCACTATTCTGCTGGTGCAGTCACTGTGTACATACATTACATTACTGATTCTGAGTTACATCCTGTATTATACTCCAGAGCTGCAGCCTGCACTCACTGTTCTGCTGCTGGAGTCACAGTTACATTGCCTATTATGGCAGCAGGGTAGGTCCCTTTGGCACTGACTTACATAGGAGGCATGGAGTGATTCGGAAAGGGGATTTTAGGCTTCTCAGCAGATGGTGACAATGACCATGAGGACAGAAGACCACTGCACAATTCTGGGATTTCCAGCTATGATTATAATGTCTTCTTTCTGGAGGATGAGGAGCTCTTGAGTGTAAACTGTGCACCTTGTGGAGGGCACTTTTTAGTCCTCTGGACCTATTGCTAATAACCTTTTAGTGGACATCCCCTTTAAATGCACCCTATTAGTGACTTGTTGGAAACCTATGTAAATCTCATTTATCATCCCCATTTGTGCTTAGAAAATACCCATAAATCTCGGTGACAGAAGCGGTTTATTTCCTGGTAGCGGCCTTTCTATGCTCTTTCTACATCCCTAATGGTATTTTTTATTCTCAGTGTCTACTAAATGCTCAGAGAAGTAGAAATCTGCATTTTATTGGTGAGCGCAGTATCCAGGGAAGGGGAGAGGCAAAGATTAAACTGCGAACTTTGGAAAGAAGTCAAGTTAAAGTTCGAAATGATAAAATACTGGGACGGCTGGAGAATGTGACCTTTAAGTGGAAGCCAACGGTTTTGAGTCCCAAATTATCTAGTATCTACTGTGTTCTGTGTGACCTAAGGAAGTTCATTGTTAGAGAAGAAGGAAACTAGATTCCAGCTTCCTTTTATCCCACCTTCTTAAAAATGTAATTAAAAAAATCATGTCCCCCAAAATGCTACCGATAAATACGTGGAGGAAAAAAATCCTCATCTTATAATATGTCGTTATTGTGAAAAAGTAATAATGCATAAAAAAGATATACAATTGCTATAACTGTCACAAATCGACTCTCGGAATAAAGTTATCGTACAGAATTGCTGTTTTTTATTTTTTCTTTGCTTTCACTAAAAATTTGGAAACGGTCTCATAGGGATCTGTGGACTGATTGTTTTTAGTATTGAAGTCATGCAAAAATGACAACATTACTGTTGCTTCACCAGTCAACACCTTAAAAGAGCGACATCCTCAAGGGATTAAAGAAGTATTCCAGCCCTAGCAAGGTGGTATCTGTCCACTGGAAAAGGTTTCCTACTAGTGATGAGCGGATGTTCTTGGATAAAGTGTTATTGGAGCATGTTCGGGTGCTAACCGAGTGTCTTCACCGTGCTTGAAAGATGTATTCAAGTCTGCATGTCTCATGCCTGTTCAACTACCTGCTTGTTAGGCAATCCATGCATCTGTTGTGGCTGTCGGACAGTTGCGAGACATGCAGCCGCAGGGACTCGCACAGATTTTTCGAGCACGCTCAGATAACACCTTATCCGAAAACGTTCGCTCACCACTAATTCCTACCAAGAGCTTTCAATGGAAGACTGTTTTCTTGTGCACTTGACTGGCTGCAAGACGAGGAGAATGAATGGAGCAGCATGTTGCACATGCGCCCGCTTTTTTCAAGCCAATCTCTAGGATAGAGAACTTGTGATTTCTATTCTTCCCTGGTTCTCTTTTAATAAACCCAAAGCGTTGTAAGAGGTTAATTGAATATTCCAGCTTTATCCATGGGATAAGTGACAACTGCTTGACTGCTGATCCTCAGAATGGTGGGCTTGCATCTCCTGAAATTGTAACTAATAGTAGAGTGCACATGCGCCCCACTGCTCCATTCAAGTATATGACACTGGGGACACCCGAAAGTAGTCAAGAGCAGTTCTCACTCGGATCTTTATCAGAGTCATAGACTTGAATGAAAAATCAGTGTACGTGCTCAACATGCTGCTCCAGTCACTCGCCTTCTGGCCTCAGGCTTGGGAGATACAAGTCAACCATTCTGATGATCAGCAGTCCCAATCAAACAATTATCACTTATCCTGTGACAAAGGCTGGAATGTTCATTTAACTCATTGCAACTCTTTTGGATCATAGGGAATAACCAGGGAAGAATGGAAATTACAACTTCTATATCCTAGTGATTGGTTGGAATGAGGCAGAGTGCAGGCGCAACAAGATGCTCCATTCAAGTTCTCCGAGCTACGGAATGGGACGAGTGATTTTATTATCCTGGCGATCAGTGGGCGACCCAGTGATGGAATTCACACTGATCCAATAGTTAGAGGTGATAACTAGTAAAGGTCAGAATACCACGTAAACATCTTGAGGATGGAGCTCTTTTTATATTGTGGCAACAATGGCCAACGGAGAATGTAGGACAAAAATTCCACCTCTCCTCCACCAGTTCTTGCGACTGGCAAGGGAAGAGGCAGGGTGCGTGCGCAACTCGTTGCTCCATTTAAGTTTTACCGCTAGAGAAGGACAGTAGAGGGAGAGGTCTATTTGGGCAGTAGGTTAGGGTCTCAACAACGGGACCCGCATTGATATAATCGTTAACACTAGAGATGAGCAAACCGGGATATATTCGAATTCCCGTGATTGTTTGGATTTTCCCAGGAAATTCAGTTTGCAGAGAAGTTATTGTCCATGAATTTAAAGTCGCTTATTATGCCCTAAGGTCTCTGCAGATCTCAGACAATAATAAATGTAAGATGGAAAAAAATCCTTATATTCAGCTGACCGTTCACCTCTACAGACCCTCCACTGTCCCTTCCTCACCGCATCCACTCATCGCGGCCTTTCAGGCAGCGTTCATGTAGTTGATCAGATTATGCAACAAGGAACGGATGTGTGACTGTGAGCAGCATAAGGACCGGAGAGGTGACAGTAAGGTGAGTATAAGAATTTTTTTTTTATTTTATAGCCTTTTGATGGCCCACTACAGTCCAGAATAAATGGCATCCAGTCTTTGCCATTTTGTTGAATCTGCATTAAAGCAAATGACTAAAAAATTCACATTTGTGGATTTTGGTAAAATTTTTGAAAAAATTAAATTCCACTCGAATATATTTGCTCATCAGTAGTTAACACTTATCCAGTGGATAGTTGGAATACCTTATAATGAAATGTTTACTTATAACACAAGCAATAAAAAAACATATTTTGTAAATGTGTCGAATAAAACTACAGTTTCCCGGGACAGACAATGAGTCTTTTCCATGAGGAGCCAAGAAGGAAAAGGTTGATGCAATATCCGATAGTTGGCGCTTCCATTATTAAGAAGTTTCTCCAGAGTCATGTTTTGGGGACACGAGTAAATATTGATTTGAAGATTCTCGTTTTGTAAGAAGTCGCCAGTGTTATCTGAGACAGTACAGATATCCCGGGAAGAGCGAGAGCGAGAAGAGCCGAGACGGTGCCACTCTGAATCCTGATGAGATGATTAATAAACTCACACCGTGAGGTTGGGAGAGACTATTACCACAACGATGCGCGCAGCTTAAACCTGGGCTGAATTATTGAATTTACTTCCCGCAGTCAAAGACAACAACAACTCTACTCATTGAAATCAGATAAAGTATATTACAGACTCCCGGCAGGAAATTCCACTGACGGCAGACTGTCGCTTCATGAGATAAGTTTGTATAAAAGAAAAGCCTACAAAAAATATCATCAATCAATTCTGGAATCATATAGCTCGAAGCTGTACATGTGACAGCAACAATGTATCAGCATCAGGTGGTGCTACATACATGTATTCCGAAGCTAAATATACAATACTCATATATAGCAGGTGTGTCACTGTGATGGCTTATCTGGTGAGGTGGACATGTTAAGCCATAGGCCTGGATGTACAGCTTGGACAAGAGATGTTGGTGTGTGAGATGGTGGTGAATGGACCTGCAATGATGGTCTCCGGCCACAAGAGGTCACTGTCACCTGTTGCATAGACTCTATTGTAGACCACATGGTGTTTGTCAAAACTTGGAGAGAGCTGAAAGGAGGAGGACGGATGATTGGGAGATCCACTGCCATCCTTGGAGCTCGGAGTTCGTAGTGTTCCGGAAACTGGCCTGATTTCTGGAGAAACGTGTACCTGTTCCCATGATGCCTGCTAGAGGGAGAGAAGTACTTTGGGCGGATGACTACAGTTTAATTTAGGGATACATTCCCCCTAAGCCATCTGCTGTGACATGGAGGGCCTCCTGCTACTCTTTTGGGCTCAAACCACACTTCACGCGACAAGTCCACCATCCACTCCTTGGCCTCCTTGCTAACGGCCGAATAGACAATCAACCACCCTACTCATTGACCAGGTTACGGTCAGTAAGTCCTCAGCTCAGGCTCCACCACAGTGATCATGGTGGGAGCTTGCACGTAGACATAGAGAGAGAGGTTTGCGCCAAACAAAGATTCTCAAGCAGAGAGATTGTTTGCTAACAGAAATATATAAAAACGAGCTAATTGCTCACAGTATTAGACAGACCCATATATACAGTGCCTACAAGTAGTATTCAACCCCCTGCAGATTTAGCAGGTTTACACATTTGGAATTAACTTGGCATTGTGACATTTGGACTGTAGATCAGCCTGGAAGTGTGAAATGCACTGCAGCAAAAAAGAATGTTATTTCCTTGTTTATTTTTTTTTTAAATTGTGAAAAGTCTTTTCAGAGGGTCATTTAGTATTCAACCCACCAGAATACTGTTTGGTTCCCCTAAAGTATTAAGAAGTAGTTCAGGCACAAAGAACAATGAGCTTCACATGTTTGGATTAATTATCTCTTTTTCCAGCCTTTTCTGACTATTTAAGACCCTCCCCAAACTTGTGAACAGCACTCAAACATGGTCAACATGGGAAAGACAAAGGAGCATTCCAAGGCCATCAGAGACAAGATCGTGGAGGGTCACAAGGCTGGCAAGGGGTACAAAACCCTTTCCAAGGAGTTGGGCCTACCTGTCTCCACTGTTGGGAGCATCATCCGGAAGTGGAAGGCTTATGGAACTACTGTTAGCCTTCCATGGCCTGGACAGCCTTTGACCTGCCGAGGCCAGGCTTGTCCAAAGAGTCAAGGCTAACCCAAGGACAACAAGGAAGGAGTTCCGGGAAGATCTCATGGCAGTGGGGACATTGGTTTCAGTCAATACCATAAGTAACGTACTCCACCGCAATGGTCTCCGTTCCAGATGAGCCCGTAAGGTACCTTTACTTTCAAAGCGTCATGTCAAGGCTCGTCTACAGTTTGCTCATGATCACTTGGAGGACTGTGAGACTCACTGGTTCAAGGTTCTCTGGTCTGATGAGACCAAGATCGAGATCTTTGGTGCCAACCACACACGTGACGTTTGGAGACTGGATGGCACTGCATACGACCCCAAGAATAGCATCCCTACAGTCAAGCATGGTGGTGGCAGCATCATGCTGTGGGGCTGTTTCTCAGCCAAGGGGCCTGGCCATCTGGTCCGCATCCATGGGAAGATGGATAGCACGGCCTACCTGGAGATTTTGGCCAAGAACCTCCGCTCCTCCATCAAGGATCTTAAGATGGGTCGTCATTTCATCTTCCAACAAGACAACGACCCAAAGCGCACAGCCAAGAAAACCAAGGCCTGGTTCAAGAGGCAAAAAATCAAGGTGTTGCAGTGGCCTAGTCAGTCTCCTGACATTAACCCAATTGAAAACTTGTGGAAGGAGCTCAAGATTAAAGTCCACATGAGACACCCAAAGAACCTAGATAACTTGGAGAAGATCTGCATGGAGGAGTGGGCCAAGATAACTCCAGAGACCTGTGCCGGCCTGATCAGGTCTAATAAAAGACGATTATTAGCTGTAATTGCAAACAAAGGTTATTCCACAAAATATTAAACCTAGGGGTTGAATAATAATTGACCCACACTTTTATGTTTAAAATTTATAAAAATTTAACTGTGCAACAAAACTTTTTAGTTTGTAAGATTTATGCATCTGTTAATAAATCCTGCTCTTGTTTGAAGGCTCTAACTTATTTGCATCTTATTAAACCTGCTAAATCTGCAGGGGGTTGAATACTACTTGTAGGCACTGTATGCACTCTGAACAAAACCCTCCCCGCAGAGAATCACCTGTGAGTGGGAGGAAAGGTGAGTTAGAAAATTGTTACGTTTGTGAACTGCTGTGCTGCACCACTGCTGGTTCGGACCCTTGCACTAATCAAATTTCTTTTTTTTCCTTGGTTAACGCCTCCATTCTCACTTTAGGCGGAAGTATAAGTCAGGCAAATTATAGTGCATTTCATAGAACATTCCGGGCCTATAGGTTGTGCAGCACTGGGGTCCTAGTTGACTCTGACTGATGTATGTGAAACTTTACGGTGTTTTCCTTTGTGTTGTTAGAAGAACTCAGTTTTCGTTTGCTGTAAAGAATAATTCCTTCACGAGTTGTCTGGTCGTGTTCTGTAAACATGGTCCACAGTATCCTGGGGAGAACACCCCAGTACAGGGTCTATAGGTGCAGAAAGATACAGTGAAATTGAGTAATCCGGATGGTATGTGGAACAGCAGACCTGGATATGCAAGTCAGCACCTGAATGGCATGGAACAGCAGAAATGAGTAAGCTGGTCAGCACATGGAACAGCATAGAATGTTGGAGCTGGATAGGCTGGTGGCACCTGAGGCCTGGAACAGGAAAGCTGAAAATGCCAGATGGCGCATTTATAGTCAAATGGCAGATCTGAAAATATTGGACAATGCAATGTTCATGGAACACCTGGTCTAAGCATGTTTGATGGCACCTTGGTTATGAAACAACAAAAATGAGCATGATAGATGACAACACAGAGAATCAATGCCAAATATGAAGACTATCACCTTAGAACAGCAAAGTTGTGTATGCAGACATGCTCATTGAGTGTGAAGACAAATTCCTTGGCTCAAACCTATTGTTAGTGGAGACAGAAGAGTAGAGTTTGTCACAAGACCCATAAAGTACATGCAGTGGGACTATTACCCAACTGAATACTCAGGCAGCGCGCCATAAAAGATTGAAGCGAGTGACATCATTGGTGCGTGCTGGGTTACAATAATAACCTGACCGTCACTACTCATTAACCGCTCTAGCATCAGTGTACTCTGGATGCTCGTTAATCGGTGAGTATTTTTTTTAATGTTCCAGCGGGAGCTTGAGTCCCCGCCTCACATGTTTAGTGCTTTTTAGACAGCCAATGAACATGTGTGGATTACCTGCCAGTCATTGTAATGCCGTAGCCATCTTGCTTGTGGCATTACTGTGATTGGCTGGCCACATAGCGTCATCAAGTCTATTCTATATAAGACCCGTGATGCCGTGCTCATCACACTGTACCCCAGACACATGCAGTGCAGGGAGAGGTGCTGAGGAGAGAGGGACAGAATTGCAGCTGAGTATTAGCTAGTGATTCAACCACATTTATATTTCTGTAAAGTACAACAGTCCTTCTTAGGGCTAATGATAATAGTATTACTGCTTTTAGCAACACTTAAGGAGAGATTGTGCTGAAGGGATCATGTAGGACAGGATAGGGTGAATCGTACGTCCTTTACGCTGCAGCCTGCAACTCATACCAGAAGCCCTTCTCAGGGCTAATAATATTTTTTTTCATTCTTAATTCTGCAAATTGTTCTGAGCAGGGAAATATTATACACCATTTTTACTGCAACAGTTGTACATCAAAAGCATACAGCCAAACTTGGTTGGATGTCGATAACATCCCTATATTGATACTGCAGAATTATACGTCCATCTCAAATGGGCAAATTTGCCAGGCATTGTAATACTGCAGTTTTTTTGAGCAGTGAAATTCTATATGGTATGTAGCGTACTAGAGATGGACCTCGAAAGTCCCCAAAACAATTGTCTAAAAAATCGCATTGCTTTATTTATACTGCATTCTGATACGTCTGTCTGAGATATGCAAATTTGCCTGGCATTGTAATACAGCCTTTTTTTTAGCTGTGACATTTTATACAGCATTTATCATGCTATAGTTGACCTCAAAAGCTCCCCCACAAAAAATAAACCTTTGTTAAATAAATCGCATTGGTATGTTGATACTGCAGTCTTATACATCCATCTGAAGTCAGCACATTTCGCTGGCATTGTAATGCTGCAATTTATTTCAGCAGTGACATTTTATATGGAATTTATTACAAAAGAGTTGAGGCTCAAAGCACACACACACAAAAATTGCTTTCAAATAGCATTGCTATATTGATACTACAGTCTTATGCGCCCATCTGTAGTGGGCAAATTCTGCTGGTATTGTAATACTGTTTGCAGCGTTTTCTCAACAGGGATATATCATACCGTCTGTTCAGAATGGATGGCCTGAAGACGAGGAGGAAAGGAAGAAGGAGGACAATATGGACAGTCACCCTCTTGGTGGGGACAGGGAAGTCTTGGCTGTTGGCAGTCTGGCACACATGGCTAAGTTTATGTTCTGCTGCAGTTCCCTTGACCCTCGTTGTACGCATTTTGGCCAACACTAATTATTAGTTGGTCACCCTTCTAGACCCACGCTACAAGGAGAACTTTATATCTCTCCTTCCAAAGGTGGAGAGGTCTAATAAAATGTTACAGTACCAGAAGGCCCTAGTTGAAGAATTATGAAAAAATCCCATCTGAAAACTCTGACGGTGGAGGCCACAGTTCTTTGGACAATCAAGGAGTAGAGACTAGGGAAACACACACAAGAACCAGCAGAGGCAGGGGAACACTCTCAAAGGTCTGGGACAGTTTTATTAAACCCTCCCAGTGCCCAGGCACTGATGTGCAGGCTACTCTCACATGGAGAGAACATTTTTGGAAGATGCTGAAGGAGTACCTTGATGACCATACCACTATCATCAATGACTCTTTTGTATCTTGCTACTATTGGATATCCAAGCTAGACATGTGGCATGAACTGTCTCTACACCTTGGAGGTCTTGGCCTGCCCTGCCACCAGGGTTTTCTCACAGTGGGTTTTTAACACTGCCGGGGGTATTATAAACAATAGGCACATCCGCCTGTTAACTGAAAATGCTGACAGGCTGACTCTTATCAGAATGAACAAGGACTGGATTGGGTCAGACTTCTGTACACCACTGAATGACAGCAGCAGAACATAAACTTAAATCCAGTGTGTTTTTTTTCTGGTCTATTCACATGCACGCCTTCCCAACCAAACATGGGTATGTGTTTCAGAACTTTGTCTTTTTTGTGTCACCCTCCTCCTTCTCCTCCACCCCCATATCAATGATCATGCTACCCTTGCTATCATTTTTTAAAGGGTGTTGTTGATGCCACTTTAACAATTTTTATAAGTCTACTTATAGCATTCTTTTATGCATATGTAAGACCCCCAGGCGGAAATGTTTTTTTCAGCCTATGCTCTTAGTGCAGGTGCATGACCAGTCTAGCATACCCACTCATTAATAATGGGAAGAAAATGCTTTCTGAGGCCCTCTACTACATCTCTTCAAAGGGGTATTGGAGTTCCTCCTTCTAATTTTTGCACTTAGTGCCTACACTTTGCCAGTGTAGGAGACCCACTACTTATTAATGGGAAAAAATGTTTTTCTGTGGATCCACATTCAAGCTGAGGGAACATTTTTTGAAACAAAAAAAAAACAGGTTCTAATAGTGTATGATCCAGTGCCTTGCTGTGGGCTGTCAGGTGGTCTTCGTATAGGGAGTTCTTACACTGAATACAGGATTTCACAGATGTGACAGGAAAGTTTGTATAGTAAGCATAGAAGATCCTGGTATCCTCCATATCAGGCTGAGTAGATACGAAACGCTCCACTATATTCACCAGCATGGTTGATGAAATAACAGTCTTTGATGCTGCTAAGTTAAACTAACCACTGTTTTCAGGGCTAATTCAAATAGGTTCTGTAGCGCCCCCACTGCCGCAGGGCCGAGGGGTACCCGGTACCGGGCCTCTGAGTCTCTGATCTGGGGTTGTCACGGTGGCTAGACCCGGTCCGTGACCCTGCTGAGGGGCGTACAATGATAGGTGTGCGTGATGGTGATGATGTCGTGGTGGTGCGGTGCAGGTTGCAGTAAATAACGAGGACACCAGGTTGCAGTCTCTTTACCTCTTTACTGAAGGCTTCAGGATCCTCAATCCGGAAAACGGTTAACTGGGCTGCGCAAGCCTGGCCGGTCCGATGGCACATCCAGAGCTCCCTTTGCAGGTGGAAATCTGTGCCTACCTTCTAGCGCTTGTGTGTTGTAGTCCTTCCCTGCTGAGCACCACGGGATAGTCCTCACAACTGTTGTGTCTGTTTCTCGTGTTCCCTCACAACTCGATTCTGATGTTCTTCCACGTCCCCCAGATCTTATGGTTAGGACGCACCCGTATGACGGGGAGGCTCGGAGCTCTTCCGGGACTCTAGCGTCGCCCCACTCCTGTTGTTACCCCCCTGTGTCTTCCTAGGTCAATTGGGTGAGACAGCCCGCCTATAACTGACTGTCCTGCCGTAGGTTTGAAGTTTGGCTTGGAGCTCTATACTTCCTCGGCGTTCCGGCCACCGGTTATGTGCCTCAGTAGGATGTTGCCTCGTCTCACAGCACGACTCCTACTGGTATTCTCCTTGTTGCGTTGATCTCGTTTCTCACTCAGCACAATATACCTCGCTTCTTGTCCTTTCTTAGGGTACCGCCGCTATATCGTGCAGGCGCGGTCCCGTAACGTTCTCTCTGGTTGCTAGGCCTCTGTCAGGATCCCACCCCTGACAGGGACCCCTCTGAATCTTCCCCTACAACACCCTCTGCCACAAGGTGTTGCCTGGTTCCAACCCAGTCAACTTTCTGAACTAACTTCCTATCCAACCCCCAGTTTTACCAGATTGTGAGGAGTGGCCTAATAAATAGAACCCTTAGCTCCCCCTGGAGGCCAGACTGTGAAATGTATTGGTGTCTGTGATACCTGGTCAGATGAACTCTGTTGTGATTTTGCTTTTTGCTCCCTCTAGTGGTCATTAGTGATTTGACTCTGGAGCTTCTGTCTTTTCCTATATCCTCACCTGGGCCGTTAGTTCAGGGGCGTTGCTATATAAGCTCCCTGGACCTTCAGTTCTATGCCTGGCATCGTTGAAATCAGAGCTAATCTGTTGTGCTCTTGTCCTATGATCCTGGTTCCTGTATTTCAAGCTAAGTGCTTCCTTGCTTTTTGCTTTTGTTTTGTTATTTTTGTCCAGCTTGTTCCAATCTGTATCCTGACCTTTGCTGGAAGCTCTAGGGGGCTGGTGTTCTCCCCCCGGACCGTTAGACGGTTCAGGGGTTCTTGAATCTCCAGCGTGGATTTTTATAGGGTTTTTGTTGACCAGATAAGTTATCTTGCTATATTCTGCTATTAGTAAGCTGGCCTCTCTTTGCTGAACCTGGTTCATTTCTGTGTTTGTCATTTCCTCTTACCTCACCGTTATTATTTGTGGGGGGCTTGTATCTTGCTTTGGGGTCCCTTTCTCTGGAGACAAGAGAGGTCTTTGTTTTCTTCTCCTAGGGGTAGTTAGATTCTCCGGCTGGCGCGAGTCATCTAGCGATCACCATAGGCATGATCCCCGGCTACTTCTAGTGTTGGCGTTAGGAGTAGCTATTTGGTCAACCCAGTTACCACAGCCCTATGAGCTGGATTTTTGAATCTCGCAGACTTACACGTTCCTCTGAGACCCTGTCCACTGGGGTCATAACAGTATGCCAGGCCAGTATTAAATGTTTAATGCATTGCAGAAGTGGGATTATAAGAAAGAAAATTTTGAGGTTTTTTTTTTCCCTCTCTCATTTTTTTTTTTTTTTTCTTTTCCCCTTTACCTCAGAGTGGCTTAAGCTTGCTGCAGACATGAATGTCCAGACCTTGATTACAAGTGTGGACCAGCTTGCCGCTCGTGTGCAGGGTATACAAGATTATGTTACCAGAAATCCTAGGTCTGAACCCAAGATTCCGATTCCTGAACTGTTTTCAGGAGACCGATTTAAGTTTAGGAATTTCAGGAATAATTGTAAATTGTTTTTGTCCCTGAAACCTTGTTCGTCTGGAGACTCTGCTCAACAAGTAAAAATTGTTATTTCATTCTTACGGGGTGATCCTCAAGATTGGGCTTTTTCGTTGGCGCCAGGAGATCCGGCATTGGCTGATATTGATGCGTTTTTTCTGGCGCTCGGTTTACTTTATGAGGAACCCAATCTTGAGATTCAGGCAGAGAAAGCCTTGCTGGCTATGTCTCAGGGCCAGGACGAGGCTGAGGTGTATGGCCAAAAATTTCGGAAATGGTCCGTGCTGACACATTGGAACGAGTGTGCACTGGCCGCTAATTTTAGAAATGGCCTTTCTGAGGCCATTAAGAATGTTATGGTGGGTTTTTCCATTCCCACAGGTCTGAATGATACCATGTCCCTGGCTATTCAAATTGACCGGCGGTTGCGGGAGCGCAAAACCGCAAATTCCCTCATGTTGTTGTCTGAACAGACACCTGATGTGATGCAATGTGATAGAAAAACCGCAAATTCCCTCATGGTGTTGTCTGAACGGACACCTGATTTGATGCAATGTGATAGAATCCTGACTAGAAATGAGAGGAAAATTCATAGACGCCGGAATGGCTTGTGCTACTACTGTGGTGATTCTACACATGTTATCTCAGCATGCTCTAAACGTATATCTAAGGTTGTTAGTCCTGTCACCGTTGGTAATTTGCATCCTAAGTTTATTCTGTCTGTAACTTTGATTTGCTCACTGTCATCTTATCCTGTCATGGCGTTTGTAGATTCAGGTGCTGCCCTGAGTCTTATGGATCTCTCATTTGCTAAGCGCTGTGGTTTTATTCTTGAACCATTAGAAAATCCTATCCCTCTTAGGGGTATTGATTCTACGCCATTAGCAGAAAATAAACCGCAGTATTGGACACAGGTTACCATGTGCATGACTCCTGAACACCGCGAGGTGATACGTTTTCTCGTTCTACATAAAATGCATGATTTGGTTGTTTTGGGGCTGCCATGGTTACAGACCCATAATCCAGTCCTTGACTGGAAGGCTATGTCAGTGTCTAGTTGGGGCTGTCGTGGTATTCATGAGGATTCCCTGCCTGTGTCTATTGCTTCTTCTACGCCTTCGGAAGTTCCGGAGTATTTGTCTGATTATCAGGATGTCTTTAGCGAGTCCAGGTCCAGTGCACTGCCTCCTCATAGGGAATGTGACTGTGCTATAGATTTGATTCCAGGCAGTAAATTTCCTAAGGGAAGACTGTTTAATCTGTCGATACCTGAACATACCGCTATGCGTTCATATATCAAGGAGTCTCTGGAGAAAGGACACATCCGTCCGTCTTCTTCCCCTCTTGGTGCGGGATTCTTTTTTGTGGCTAAAAAGGACGGATCTTTGAGGCCTTGTATTGACTATCGGCTTTTAAATAAGATCACTGTCAAATTTCAGTATCCTTTGCCGCTGTTGTCTGACTTGTTTGCCCGGATTAAAGGTGCCAAGTGGTTTACCAAGATAGACCTTCGTGGTGCGTACAACCTTGTGCGCATTAAGCAAGGGGATGAATGGAAAACCGCATTCAATACGCCCGAAGGTCATTTTGAGTACTTGGTGATGCCTTTTGGGCTCTCTAATGCCCCTTCAGTTTTTCAGTCCTTTATGCATGACATTTTCCGGAACTATCTGGATAAATTTTTGATCGTTTATCTGGATGATATTCTGGTTTTTTCTGATAATTGGGACTCGCATGTGGAGCAGGTCAGGATGGTCTTTAAAATTTTGCGTGAAAATTCTTTGTTTGTCAAGGGCTCAAAGTGTCTTTTTGGTGTACAGAAGGTTCCCTTTTTGGGGTTCATTTTTTCCCCTTCTGCTGTGGAGATGGACCCAGTCAAGGTCCGAGCTATTCTTGATTGGACTCAGCCCTCGTCAGTTAAGAGTCTTCAGAAGTTCTTGGGTTTCGCTAACTTCTACCGTCGTTTTATCGCTAACTTTTCTAGCATTGTGAAACCTTTGACGGATATGACCAAGAAGGGCTCCGATGTGGTTAATTGGGCTCCTGCTGCCGTGGAGGCTTTCCAGGAGTTGAAACGTCGGTTTACTTCGGCGCCTGTTTTGTGCCAGCCTGATGTCTCGCTTCCCTTTCAGGTTGAGGTGGATGCTTCAGAGATTGGAGCAGGGGCCGTTTTGTCGCAGAGAGGCCCTGGTTGCTCTGTTATGAGACCTTGCGCCTTTTTCTCTAGGAAGTTTTCGCCTGCGGAGCGAAATTATGATGTGGGCAATCGGGAGTTGTTGGCCATGAAATGGGCATTTGAGGAGTGGCGTCATTGGCTCGAGGGTGCTAAGCATCGTGTGGTGGTCTTGACTGATCACAAAAATCTGATGTATCTCGAGTCTGCTAGACGCCTGAATCCTAGACAGGCCTGCTGGTCATTGTTTTTCTCCCGTTTTGACTTTGTTGTCTCGTATTTACCAGGTTCAAAAAATGTGAAGGCCGATGCTCTTTCCAGGAGCTTTGTGCCTGATGCTCCTGGAGTCGCTGAACCTGTTGGTATTCTTAAGGATGGTATTATCTTGTCAGCTATTTCTCCAGATCTGCGACGTGTGTTGCAGAGATTTCAGGCTGATAGGCCTGATTCTTGTCCACCTGACAGACTGTTTGTGCCTGATAAGTGGACCAGCAGAGTCATTTCCGAGGTTCATTCCTCGGTGTTGGCAGGTCACCCAGGAATTTTTGGCACCAGAGATCTGGTGGCCAGATCCTTTTGGTGGCCTTCCTTGTCTAGGGATGTGCGGTCATTTGTACAGTCCTGTGGGACTTGTGCTCGAGCTAAGCCTTGCTGTTCTCGTGCCAGCGGGTTGCTCTTGCCCTTGCCTGTCCCTAAGAGACCTTGGACACATATCTCCATGGATTTCATTTCTGATCTTCCGGTGTCTCAAGGCATGTCTGTTATCTGGGTGATATGTGATCGCTTCTCCAAGATGGTCCATTTGGTTCCTTTGCCTAAGCTGCCTTCCTCTTCCGATCTGGTTCCTGTGTTTTTCCAGAACGTGGTTCGTTTGCACGGTATCCCTGAGAATATTGTGTCAGACAGAGGATCCCAGTTCGTTTCCAGATTCTGGCGATCCTTTTGTAGTAGGATGGGCATTGACTTGTCGTTTTCGTCTGCTTTCCATCCTCAGACTAATGGACAGACGGAGCGAACTAATCAGACTTTGGAGGCTTATTTGAGGTGTTTTGTCTCTGCTGATCAGGACGATTGGGTGACCTTCTTGCCGTTGGCTGAGTTTGCCCTTAATAATCGGGCTAGTTCCGCCACCTTGGTTTCGCCGTTTTTCTGCAACTCTGGTTTCCACCCTCGTTTTTCTTCGGGTCATG
Organism: Ranitomeya variabilis; assembly: GCF_051348905.1. Lineage (NCBI taxonomy): Eukaryota > Metazoa > Chordata > Amphibia > Anura > Dendrobatidae > Ranitomeya > Ranitomeya variabilis. Next base: position 20,073,634 of record NC_135235.1, read on the forward strand.
TGGAACCTTCTGACTGCCCTGGGGTGGATTCTGTGGTGGATAGGTTGCAGCGGATCTGGAATCTTGTGGTGGACAACTTGAAGTTGTCACAGGAGAGGGCTCAGCGCTTTGCCAACCGCCGCCGCGGTGTGGGTCCCCGACTACGTGTTGGGGATTTGGTGTGGCTTTCTTCCCGCTTTGTTCCTATGAAGGTTTCCTCTCCCAAATTTAAACCTCGTTTTATTGGTCCTTACAAGATATTGGAAATCCTTAATCCTGTATCCTTTCGCCTGGATCTTCCTGTGTCGTTTGCTATCCACAACGTGTTTCATAGGTCCTTGTTGCGGCGGTACGTTGTGCCTGTGGTTCCTTCTGCTGAGCCTCCTGCTCCGGTGTTGGTTGAGGGCGAGTTGGAGTACGTGGTGGAGAAGATCTTGGATTCTCGTCTCTCCAGGCGGAGGCTTCAGTACCTGGGCAAGTGGAAGGGCTATGGTCAGGAGGATAATTCCTGGGTGGTCGCCTCTGATGTGCATGTGGCCGATTTAGTTCGTGCCTTTCACGCCGCTCGTCCTGATCGCCCTGGTGGTCGTGGTGAGGGTTCGGTGACCCCTCACTAAGGGGGGGGTACTGTTGTGATTTTGCTTTTTGCTCCCTCTAGTGGTCATTAGTGATTTGACTCTGGAGCTTCTGTCTTTTCTTATATCCTCACCTGGGCCGTTAGTTCAGGGGCGTTGCTATATAAGCTCCCTGGACCTTCAGTTCTATGCCTGGCATCGTTGAAATCAGAGCTAATCTGTTGTGCTCTTGTCCTATGATCCTGGTTCCTGTATTTCAAGCTAAGTGCTTCCTTGCTTTTTGCTTTTGTTTTGTTTTGGTATTTTTGTCCAGCTTGTTCCAATCTGTATCCTGACCTTTGCTGGAAGCTCTAGGGGGCTGGTGTTCTCCCCCCGGACCGTTAGACGGTTCAGGGGTTCTTGAATCTCCAGCGTGGATTTTTATAGGGTTTTTGTTGACCAGATAAGTTATCTTGCTATATTCTGCTATTAGTAAGCTGGCCTCTCTTTGCTGAACCTGGTTCATTTCTGTGTTTGTCATTTCCTCTTACCTCACCGTTATTATTTGTGGGGGGCTTGTATCTTGCTTTGGGGTCCCTTTCTCTGGAGGCAAGAGAGGTCTTTGTTTTCTTCTCCTAGGGGTAGTTAGATTCTCCGGCTGGCGCGAGTCATCTAGCGATCACCATAGGCATGATCCCCGGCTACTTCTAGTGTTGGCGTTAGGAGTAGCTATTTGGTCAACCCAGTTACCACAGCCCTATGAGCTGGATTTTTGAATCTCGCAGACTTACACGTTCCTCTGAGACCCTGTCCACTGGGGTCATAACAGAACTCCTTCAGTGCCATCAGACATACCATAGCCCCCCTTAGTGGCAGAGCAACAGTACTGCAACGACCAGGACTCTGGGGCGCTGCAGTTCTATTCTCTAATAATACTGCTCTTATCTGCAATTCATGTAGGGTGAGGTGAGGCAGTAGGTATAGTGTATGGCAGGCATCTAGTCAGGATTATTGCCTTATAAATTGTAAGCCTTGCTGCTGTTGTTTCCATGCACTCATTGACCGATTCATGTTTTTTACGGTCTTCCGTACTCAGAAATTCATCAAAGTTTGCAAAATTAAATGTGTCCCTTTGCAGTTTCTCTTTTGCATCTGTATGTGAGAGGTAGTGTTGGGAGACTTTATACTACTGAAGCTGGAGTTACCACTTCTGAACTCTCCAGTGCCTTGTTTCTATCTATTTCTAGATGGTTCTTGAAGTAAGTTTGGGGTCACTGTCCTGCTAGAAGTCCCATGACCTACTACAATGCAAACCCAGCTTTCTGGTACTACATTGAGTCCCAAAATCCTTTGGGAATCTTCACATTTCAAAGCACCCAGGGCCACAGGCAGCAAAACAACCCCAAAATATCTTTGAACCTCTACCATATTTTGACTGTAGCTACGGTGTTCTTTTATTTATAGGCCTCATTCAATTTACACTAAACTGCAGAATTATGTGCTGTACCAAAAAACTGTATCTTGGTCTCATTTGTGACAAGACACCTGCTGGCCCTCTAACAATACAAAAGGGCTGCCTGATGGCCTTTTACAAATAGTGATGATCACCTGATGGCCCTGCAAAGAAAAAAAATGACTAAGTTATTAAAATGATAAAATTACATTTCCTGGTCATTTTTTTTCACCATTGAAAACAATGCAAACATGCATTAATGCAGCAAAAACACTACGCGTGAACATAGCCCATGGTGTGGAGGAGAATTTTTCCTCTTATTTATTTTGCCTTATATGCAAGTCATTATAGTGAAAAGAATGGTTCTTAACATTTTTTGCAGTCAAATCCATTCTAACTTTGATTTTGTATGATTTGATGTCAGTCTGTATAAGTGGCACATTACTCTGACAACATTGTTCTCAGCAGAGACCTGGGATTCAGAGATGCTTCCAGGGGTCTTCTCCATGATGATCCCATGCTATTTCAGCACTGTTTACATAGTTTTCAGTAGGGTTGAGCGAAACGGGTCGGCCATTTTCAGAAGTCGCCGACTTTTGGCAAAGTCTCATGAAACCCGACCCGAACCCTGTGTGGGGTCGGCCATGAGGTCGGCGATCTTCTGAATCTGGTATCGGAATTCCGATACCGAGTTCCGATATGTTTGCGATATCGGAAATCGGTATCGGAATCCACATTTAAGTGTAAAATAAAGAATTAAAATAAAAAATATTGATATACTCACCTCTCCGGAGGCCCCTGGACATCGCCGCTGGTAACCGGCAGCCTTCTTTGCTTAAAATGAGCACGTTTACGGCCTTCCATGATGTCACGGCTTCTGATTGGTCGCGTGCCGCTCATGTGACCGCCACGCGACCAATCACAAGCCGTGACGTAATTCTCATGTCCTAAATTCCTCATTCTAGGAATTTAGGACCTGAGAATTACGTCACGGCTTGTGATTGGTCGCGTGGCGGTCACATGAGCGGCACGCGACCAATCAGAAGCCGTGACGTCATGGAAGGCCCTGAACGCGCTCATTTTAAGCAATGAAGGCTGCCGGTTACCAGCGGTGATGTCCAGGGGCCTCCAGACGGGTGAGTATATCAATATTTTTTATTTTAATTCTTTATTTTACACATTAATATGGATCCCAGGGCCTGAAGGAGAGTTTCCTCTCCTTCAGACCCTGGGAACCATAGTATCCCATTGCACTGCATTGGGTTTCGTGTTTCGGCCAACCCCGACCCCGACTTTTTTATAGGATCGGCCGATTTCGCTCGACCCGACTTTTGAGAAAGTCGGGTTTCGTGAAACCCGACCCGATCCTATAAAAATAAAAGTCGCTCAACCCTAGTTTTCAGCAATTTTTAGACCCCCTCCATACTTCTGGGGGTCGGGGGGGAAAAATACTTGAGTTTCCCATTGACTTCCATTATACTCGTTACTCGGGTCAAGCACCCAAACATTATGATTTGCTCGACTCGAGTAACGAGAACTCGAGCATTTTTGTGCTCTTTCATCACTAATGGTAGCATAAGGAATTATTCACTGGGGAAACAAGGCATGGAGTACTACAGTGCTGGAGGTGAGTGTATATATGCATGCAAGTATCTACTATATAATTGTCTAAGGGTCACTTCCGTCTGTCTGTCCTTCAGTCTGTCTTTCTTTCTGTCACGGATATTCATTGGTCGCGGCCTCAGTCTGTCATGGAATCCAAGTCGCTGATTGGTCGTGGCAAAACGCCCACGACCAATCAGCGACGCACACAGTCCGGAAGAAAATGGCCGCTCCTTACTCCCCCCACTCACTGCCCGGCGCCCGCATATGCTGTCCGGTCACCGCTCACACAGGGTTAATGCCGGCGGGTAACGCGTTTTGCCGCGGGTAACGCACTCCGTAACCGCTGCTATTAACCCTGTGTGTCCCCAATTTTTTACTATTGATGCAGCCTATGCGGCATCAATAGTAAAAAAAATTTAATGTTAAAAATAATAAAAAAACAAAAAACCTGCTATACTCACCCTCCGTAGTTCGTCGCGCCACTGGCGCCGCCCGCCGTCTTCTGTTCCCAGCGATGTATTGCGAAATTACCCAGAAGACTTAGCGGTCTCGTGAGACCGCTAAGTCATCTGGGTAATTTCGCAATGCATCCTGGGAAAGGAAGATGGCGGCCGGTGCCATTGGCTCGGCGGAGCTTCGGTGGATCCCAAGCGTTGGTAACCGCTTCCTGGATCCGGGGGCCAACGGAAGGTGAGTATATAACTATTTTTTATTTTAATTCTTTTTTTTTAACAGGGATATCATGCCCACATTGCTATATACGTGGGCTGCGCAATATACAACGTGCGCTGCGCAACATACAACGTAGGCTGGGCAATATACTACGTGGCTGTGCAATATACTACGTGGCTGCGCAATATACAACGTGGGCTGCGCAATATAATACGTGGGCTGCGCAATATACTACGTGGGCTGCGCAATATACTACATGGGCTGCGCAATATACAATGTGGGCTGCGCAATATACAACGTGAGCTGGGCAATATACAACGTGGGCTGCGCAATGTACTGCATGGGCTGCGCAATGTACTGCGTGGGCTGCGCAATGTACTGTGTGGGCTGTGCAATATACTACGTGGGCTGTGCTATACACTACGCATACATATTCTAGAATACCCGATGCGTTAGAATCGGGCCACCATCTAGTTATTCATATATGCCCATATTCGTAGCCATAAATCTCGTATTCACAATATTGCACAGTCCGCTGCATCCTGACATTTTCAGCAGTGTACTCAGGAGTTTAGCCTCACATGAGTTCCTGCCAGGTGCTGCTATGCTCCTCTAATAAAAGACCACTTCCTCTTCCTTCTCTATCCAAATCTGTGATGATTTCCATCCTCTCTCAGCTCCTATCGTGTGGTGGATGATGGAAGGATGTAGCGCTGAATCGAGCTTCAAGTACCGTTGCTCACTCTAGGGGGCTCTGCTGATGAGCTGCCTCTCAGCTGCTCACAGTAGGATCCCCTTCTATCAGTGATGAGTGAATAAGCCAAAATGTGAATTTGTCAGTTTTCTCAGATGTGGTCAGGAACTCCGATTCGCATTGAATTCATTTAATGTAATCAAAGGTATCCTTTTATGCTCTGGAGTCTGTCTAGACCTGATAGCATAATAAATGTAGGCTGAAAAAGGAAAAAGCTAAAAAAAAAAATTCTTAACTCTCCCAAGCCATCACATAATCCATGCAGCCTCCCACCTAAACATTCTTATGTATGTCAGTATTTAATTACTTGTATAAGAATGCAGTAATTAACCAGAACCAACATGGATTTGTAGCACACAAGTCATGCCAGACTAATCCAACTTCCTTCCTTCCTTCTATGATCGAATCACTGACTGAGTAGATCAGGGAAATGCGGTAGATATAGTGAGTATATCTCGACTTTAGCAAAACATTTGATTGTCATGATCCAAGTCGGGGCTTGTGTTCTACTTTTCTTTCCCTGACCTCGGCCTCTCTCTGGTGTATGGGTGGCTATTTCTCTGCGTGGCTGCTGGTAACTCATGTCAGTGATAGTTCCAGTCCTCGGCTTGAGCAGCTGACCTAGTTTACCCTGAGCATCATTTTACTCTCTGACTTGTTCATATTTGCTTCGTTCCCTATCCCCGACTTAGTGTGTTTCCTTGTGCTTACTCCACAGTGTATGACCCAGCTTGATCTCAGACCTGCCCTTCTGCCTTCTGTTTCTGTGTTCTCCGATTCTGACTGGCTATGAACTTGCGTCTTGCCTCTGACTGCATAAAAGAAGGCTAAGAGGAGACTAAATAGCTGTTTACAAATATCTGAAGGGCTGTCACAGTGTAGAGGGATCATCGTTGTTCTCATCTGCACATGGAAACACGAAAAGTAATGGAATGAAACTAAAAGGGAGAAGATACAGATTAGATATTAGAAAAACCTTTTTGTCAGTCAGGCTGCCACGAGAGGTGGTGAGTTCTCCGTCAATTAACATCTTCAAACAGAGGCAGGGCAGACATCTGTCTGAGATGGTTTAGTGAATCTTGCATTGAGCAGGACACGATGAGTTGGACACGATGATTGATGATTGAGTTGGACACGATGACCCTGGAGATTCCTTCCAACTCTAACCTTCTATGATTCTTGGTCACCATTCACAGGCTGCCCGACTACTTCATGTCATTGGTCCAGTTGGACCCATCATGCCTTCAGTGACCGATAGGCCTTGCCACATCATGACATCTCATGGAGAAGCATATAATTATGAGGCTTGAGGCATTGTCAGTCTAGGCATTACACAACCTCATCATGTGTGTCAGCTGCAATACCATACCATCTTGAGGAATAGTGGGCACCGGAGGTGACAAAGACCCAGCGAGACCTGTGATTTGAAGTAAAGCAGCAGCCTGGGAATTAAGACCAGAAAGACCAAGTGAGAAGCTGCACGGGATGAGGTGAGGCCCAGGAGAAGATTTGCTCATCTCTACATTATACAAAGTGTCTATAAGTATGATTGGAACCATTAATTGATCAGATTAAAAAGTACCCTGTACTACAGCACCTATCCCCCAGGAGAAACAGCAGTGCTGAATATTCTGGTTGGTACCTGGAGAGGTGAGGACAGGGCAACAGAATACACTAGACAGCATAGCATAGCAGAGCTGGATATGTTAGATGGCACATAGAACAGAATGCAACAGAAGAGCTGAATGCACACAAAGAACAATAAAGCCAGGTGTGTCTGGACATCCTCTTGGAACAGGTTTAGTAAAGCCCAGCAATGTGGCAGTGACTAGGATGCAAACTTCCTGCATACTCAAGTGGCGGATCACTGCCTGAGCCAGTTTATAAGACTTTAGAGTCTGATATCAGAGATGTACCCTGAGATACCCTGGTAAAACCATAGAAGTATGGAAGAAGAGGGAGCTAGATGCCATGGAAGGAGTCCAGGAGAGGTGAGTGACAAAATGTACCTGCTAGGTCCTCCAGAGCAGAGATGCGTCTTGTAGCCACTCCGTTGAGGGTCCTACTCCAAAACACAATACTCCATTTTATAAAGTGAGAATTCCCTCATTGGGGTAATGTAAAAATGGATTTCATGAAACAGATATCCCCCCTTTAAAAACCTGAAATATTCAGAGTAGCTATGAAACTAGCAAATCCTCAACTGTAATCCATGATAATGGGATTGGAAGGAAGCTTGGATCATCACGAAGACCATGGACCATGAATGACTTACATCGGCTGTGAAGATGTTGCAATTTCCTGACTTTGCTTTCAAGGTTTAGCTATAAAAGATTTCTATAACAGGCTCAGGCAGAACAAGAGAAGATTTGGAAGGTTCATTTGCATCAGAGAGGGCAGAGTTTGGCATGTGATAAAGGTCTGAAGAAGCGGAAGAAACTCCAGCGCCAGCAGATAATGTTATGAGTTCTTCACTTCCTCCATAATTTTTTTGATGGCTAATCACAATTTACTAAAAAAATTAAAAAAAAATAAAAAAAATTAGCATTAACATTTCCAACAAATTGTTTGCACATAAGTAACTGCTGCGCCTTCATCTCCCCCTTACCCCGCCTTGATGATCGCTAAACACTTCTTTTTATTTCCTTGCTTTTTTAGACACTGAATCTTCAGCATTTCTTTCATGCGTTGTTGCCATAACACCAGAGATCCCGACTCATTACTTTATAAAATTAAGCTTTGTAAATAATATGTCTTAATTTCTATTTATATCAAGTATTGAATATACATTTTATTTTACATGATTTACTATATACATCACTACTCTATCTATCATCTATCTATCTATCATCTATCTATAATCTATCATCTATCTATCATCCATCTATCTATCTATTATCTATCTATCTATTATCTATCTATCTATCTATCTATCTATCTATCACCTATTATCTATCTATCTATCTATTATCTATCTATTATCTATCTATAATCTATTATCTAACTATAATCTATCTATCATCTATCTATTATCTATCATCTATTATCTATCTATTATCTATCATCTATCTATCATCTATCTATCTATTATCTATCTATAATCTATCATCTATCTATCATCCATCTATCTATCTATTATCTATCTATCTATCTATCTATCTATCTATCTATCTATCTATCTATCATCTATCTATCACCTATTATCTATCTATCTATCTATTATCTATCTATCATCTATCTATCTATTATCTATATATTATCTATCTATAATCTATAATCTATCTATAATCTATCTATCATCTATCTATTATCTATCATCTATCTATTATCTATCATCTATTATCTATCTATTATCTATCATCTATCTATTATCTATCTATCTATAAAATATACCCCTCCTCACATGTAAAGCGCCATGGAATAAATGGCGCTATAACAATAAATAATAATAATAATAATAATGATAATAATAATAATCTATCAATCTATTATCTATCTATTATCTATCTATCTACAGTATTATCTATCTATCTATCACTATCTATTATCTATCTATCTATTATTTAGCTATTATCTATCTATTATCTAACTATCTGTCTATTATCTATCTATTATTCTTTCTTTCTTTTCTTTCTTTCTTCCATTCATTCCTGCCTTTCCGGTTCCCTGTCACCACAATACACGCCGCCGGCCAGTCAGAGGCTGAGAGCTGATGCCGGTGTGGCGCTCCCAGGCGGCACATAGCAGTGACATCACGCATTGCCCATATCAGGCACACATAAGTCACCTGCAAGCTATAGAGAAGGAATCTACTCTTCATGAAAGTTGGGGAAGTTGAGAAGTATCATTTGTTTGTTTTTTTTAAATGGCAGTGTCCAAACGGGGAACAATATTACAGGATGGGCCTAGGAGCGTATATTATGAATAGGCCAAGGATAGGGGCAATTACACCAAGATTGGGGACATACATTACTGGAAAGGGCCAAAATGGGGACGTTATAACAGGATGTGGGACATATATTACTGGATGGTGTCCAGCATCGGGGACATTACACCAAGATAAGGGACATTATTACTAGAAGGGACATAGGATGGGGGACATTTACTACTGAAGGGGCCAGTATATTACACCAAGATGAGAGACATTTATTACTGGAAGGGGTCCATCATAGGGGACATTACACCATGATGAGGATCATATATTACTGGAAGGGGTCCATCATAGGGGACATTACACCATGATGAGGATCATATATTACTGGAAGGGGTCCATCATAGGGGACATTACACCATGATGAGGATCATATATTACTGGAAGGGGTCCATCATAGGGGACATTACACCATGACGAGGAACATATATTACTGGAAGGGGTCCAGCATGGGGAAAATTACACCAAGATGACGGACATTATTACTGGCTCCCCTAGATACACACCTGTAGGGGACACAGTGAGCATGTGGTAGGAGGTGATCTTGTCAGACGAGAGCAAAGGATGATTTTTTTGTCTAAATGCAAAACACTATGTGTGATGGTAAACTTACACTGCACGTCACCTTGAAAACACAATCCCCACTGTCACACATGGTGATGGCAGCATCATGCTGTGGGGAGGCTTTTCTTCAGCAGGGGCAGGGAAGCTGGTCAGAGTTGGAGGGAAGATGGATGAAGCTAAGCACAGGGCAATCCTGGAGAAAAACTTGTTAGTGGCTGCAGAAGACTAGAGACTGGGGTGTAGGTTCACATTCCAGCAGGACAAGAACCCTAAATATCCTGCCAGAGCTACAATGGAGGGTTTAGATAAAAGCATATTCATGCGTGTGAACGGCCCAGTCACATTCTAGACCGAAATCCTATTGATAATCTGTGACAAGGTGTGAAAATTGCTGATCACTGACTTCTCCATCCAATCTCACTGATCGAGCTACTGTATGTGAAAAGCGGACATCTGAATGAGGTCTTAAACTTATCATGGACTTACTATAGGACAATACACCGCAGCCCCCTGGCGTCTCCTGACTAGTGTTGAGCATTCCGATACCGCAAGTATCGGGTATCGGCCGATACTTGCGGTATCGGAATTCCGATACCGGGATTCTGATACTTGCCGCGTATCGGATACCGGAATCGGAAGTTCCAAGATTCAAAATGCAGAAATTCAGCCAATGAGAATGATTCCAAGTGTGGGCACATCCTGTTTAGCATGGAGGGCATGAAACTACTGGCAAGGCTGTGATTGGCTGCTGAAATGATGTCATGATGCAGTTTAAAAGTCGCTGGCGCCATTTTGCGATCACTCTGCTGTGAATTCAGTTAGTGACAGGACGCTGTTTGCTGACTGAGGGCCAGTTTAGAGATAGCGATTTGCTTCTTTGTGCTTTCCAAAGGCTAATTTAGCAACCGCTGTGTTCACCTACTATTCACCTTGCTTTTGCCTTGTAGCGCTGTTTTCACAGCGATCTGCAAGGTCTGTGTGTGTGTGTGTGTGAGTGCAGCCCACTCTCTAGTCTGAGTGCAGCCACATAGGCCATCCATAGCTGGTTGTATTCAGTTCAGGGAGGGTGGTTCATTGCCTCATACTGTTCTTTTTTTTTTTTTTTTCAAGTAGTGTAGTTTGCTGCTAATTTATTCAAAAAAATCCTATTAGTGTCTTTCCACCCGTCTCCAGCTAATTTGTGGAAAAACACTACATAGGATAACGTAGAGGAGGGTTTTTGGGCCTTGCAGCGCCTTTAACGGCTGTCTGCACGGTCTCCGTGTGATTGCAGCTCGCCCTGTAGTCTGTGAGCAGCCATAGCCTGGTTGTCTCCAGCTCAGGGTTGTTCACTGCGTCATACCGCCAAATCAATTTTCATTTTGTTTTAAGTAGTGCAGGCTGCTGCACATTTTTTCAAAAAATTCCTATTAGTGTCTTTCCACCCATCTCCAGCTAATTTGTGGAAAAACACTACATAGGATAACGTAGAGGAGGGTTTTTGGGCCTTGCAGCGCCGTTTACGGCTGTCTGCACGGTCTCCGTGTGACTGCAGCTCGCCCTGTAGTCTGTGAGCAGCCATAGCCTGGTTGTCTCCAGCTCAGGGTTCTTCACTGCGTCATACCGCCAAATCAATTTTCATTTTGTTTTAAGTAGTGCAGGCTGCTGCACATTTTTTCCAAAAAATCCTATTAGTGTCTTTCCACCCGTCTCCAGCTAACTTGTGGAAAAACACTACATAGGATAATGTAGAGGAGGGTTTTTGGGCCTTGCAGCACCGTTTACGTCTGTCTGCACGGTCTCCGTGTGACTGCAGCTCTATCCGTTGTCAGTTCAGCCCCCAAAAAATAAATAAATAATAAAGTTCACCAAACACACCAGTTACACCACTTTACATTTGTGTAGGCCACATTAGCTCATATTAAAGTCTAGTCCACACTTTAGAAAATTAGTGTTTCTTATACCTGTTAGGAGGAGTTGCTCAGGAATAAGCACACAAAGCCGTTAGTACTTTTCTGCTTATCTTTATCAGTCAACCAAGATGAAGAAGGCAGTGAGTAAGGCACGTGGGCGTGGGCGCGGAGCAGGGAGAGGACGTGGGGATTCTGTGCCTGCTGCGGGCACCGGTGACTCATCAGCACCCACTTTCACCAGGCAACAGTCATTCATGCGCAGCTTTGTGTCAGAGCGCCGTACACCGCTGCTGCGTGAAGACCAAATTGAAGCCGTTGTCGGATGGATGGCAGCTAATGCATCAACTTCAATTAGTGCCACATCCTCTCAGACACAGAGCACTGGAGAGCAGCCATCTGTCTCTTCACCACCTGCCAAATTGCCCAGGCAGACAGAGAGCCCAGGACAGGAGCCGTCTCTACTTCTGTTCTCTGAATCTCTTGGCTTGGAAACAGGGGGCCAGCCAAGCAGCATTGGAGAAATGGAAGAAGAGGCAGGGTGCAGTGATGCCCAACAGCTTTTTCTCTCTTCCTCTGAAGAGGCGGGTGGGCCAGTGGCTCCGGTCACCACATCGCAGGCCGCATCAGCTGATGATGACACTCAGGTGCCACTTACTGGTGCGTGCTCTGCTGCTGAGACTACCCAGGAGGAGCAGTTGGGGGCAGAGGGTAGTGTAGATGATGAGGTCCTTGACCCATCTTGGCGTGAGGGACAGGAAGGTGGTGGGAGCAGCTCTGAGGAAGAGATTCCCCGTACGGCCCAAAGAGGGAGAGGGAGGGGGAAGACTGCGGATCCTGCAGCCTCCGCTTTGGCACCCGTTAGGAGCATGTCTCTTCCAAAAGCCAAAAAGGGCGCTCCCAAGACTTGCAGTGCCTGGTCCTTTTTTGACACAGTTGCAGATGACATTTGCTATGTCAGATGCAAGGTGTTTCATCAAAAAGTCAAAAGAGGTCGAAATGTCAGCAACCTCAATACCTCCAACATGTGGAAACATGTGCGCAACAGGCACCCGGCGGAGTTAGAAAAACACACTGAAGAGCTAGGCCAACCAACAGCGGCAGCTACCACCTCTTCAGCTCGTGTTGCCTCTTCCTCTAGCTCACACGCAGCTGGTTCGGCTTCCTCCCAGGATCGCCGTGGAAGAACCTCTGGCCCTGTTGTCCAGAGACCCGCTGTAATTCCACCCGCAGCACCACTTTCCCAGTCATCCACACACTCCCAGCCCAGTCTACAGCCATCGGTAGTACAGGCATGGGAGAAAAGGCGGCCTTTCTCGTCAAACCACCCACGAGCACAGGCTCTGACTGCAGGCATTGCCAAACTTCTGTCACTGGAAATGCTGTCATTCAGGCTGGTGGAGACTGACAGCTTCCGTGACTTGATGTCATTGGCAGTCCCACAGTACAATGTGCCCAGCCGCTTTTACTTCAGCAGGCAAGCCGTCCCTGCCCTGCACAAGCATGTGGAGGGACACATAAAACACGCGCTACTGAACGCCGTCAGTAGCAAGGTCCACCTCACCACCGATGCGTGGACCAGTCAACATGGACAGGGGCGATACCTTTCCCTCACTGCCCATTGGGTTAATGTCGTTGAGCCGGGTACAGACCGTGCGAGTGGCGCAGGACGTGTCCTGCCCACTCCAAGGATTGCAGGAATCCATTCTGTACGCATTGACTCCTCCTCTTACACCAGTTCCTCAGAATCATCGCTGCAGGAGCCGTCACAGTCCACCTCCACATGGACCCGTGATGAACGTGTACCTGTTACGACCGACATGAGCACAGCCGTGGCCAAACGTCAACAGGCCGTCTTGAAATTAATTTTTTTGGGGAATCGTAGCCACACAGCGCAGGAGCTCTGGAATGCCATCAAGCAGGAGAGCGATGTGTGGTTTGTGCCAGCGAATCTCCAGCCAGGCATGGTAGTGTGTGATAATGGCCGAAATCTGGTGGCAGCTCTGGGTCTCGGCAACCTCACTCACATCCCATGTCTGGCACATGTGCTCAATTTGGTCGTGCAGAGCTTTTTGAGGGACTATCCGGATCTTGATGCACTGCTGCACAAGGTCCGCCTAGAGTGTGCTCACTTGCGGCGTTCCAGCACGGCAAAAGCGCGCATTGCGGCTCTGCAGCGCTGACACCGCCTGCCGGAACATCGCATCATATGTGACCTACCTACCAGGTGGAATTCCACGTTACATATGTTGGAGCGGTTGTGTGAGCAGCAGCAAGCTGTAATGGAGTACCAGCTGCTTCAGGCGCAAAGAAGTCGCAGTCAGCGCCATACAGACTTCACAACCACAGAGTGGGCCACTATGAATGACGTCTGCCAGGTTTTGCGTCCCTTTGATTATTCCACGCGGATGGCGAGTGCAGATGATGCACTAGTCAGCATGACTGTCCCCCTTATCTGCCTGCTTGAAAAATCACTGCAAGCGCTAAGGGATGATGTTGTGGAAGAGGTGGAGGATGAGGATTCAGCATTTCCATCATCTTCTGGACAGTCAGCGCCACGTGGTTCCTCACAAACGCGTAGGCAGGGGACAGTTTGTGAGGAGGATGAGGAGGAGTCAATGGAGGAGGAAGACATCCGTCCAGAGGAGGGAGTTACCGAATTGTCCAGTACTCAGTGTGTACAGCGAGGGTGGGGTGATGACGAGCGGGCAGATATCACGCCTCCAGCAGGGGACAGCGTTTCTTGGGCAGTTGGCAGTCTGCAGCACATGGTGGATTACACGCTGCAGTGCCTGAGAAACGACCGCCGCATCGCCCACATTCTCAACATGTCTGATTATTGGGTGTTCACCCTCCTCGATCCTCGCTACCGGGACAACGTAGAAAGCCTCATCACACCGTTGAACCGGGAGCGAAAAATGCGGGAGTACCAAGACACACTGGTCAATTCCATCATCTTCTCCATTCCAACTGAGAGAAGTGCTGCTAGTGCATTCCAAAGCAGCTCAGTGCGTCCAGGCAGTGGTGGAGGCTCTGCACAAAGAGGGAGCAGAAGCAGTGCCTCTGCCCAAGGCAAGACCAGTATGGCCCAACTGTGGCACAGTTTTCTGTGCCCCCCACAAAAGTCTACACCATCACAGACGGCTCCAGTCAGCAGGAGGCAACGGTTCCGTCAGATGGTGACAGACTACATGTCTTGCCCTCTTGCTGTACTCCCAGACGGCTCTTCCCCTTTCAAGTTTTGGGTCTCAAAGCTGGATACATGGCCAGAGCTAAGCCAGTATGCATTGGAGGTGCTGTCTTGCCCTGCGGCCAGTGTATTATCGGAACGTGTCTTTAGTGCTGCAGGTGGTGTACTAACTGACCGTCGCGTGCGACTATCCTCCGATAACGTTGACCGGCTTACTTTCCTGAAAATGAACAAGGCCTGGATCTCGCAGGAATTTGCCACTCCTCCTCCTGATTAAATAATTAGGTCACTGTATACGTTATCCAGGTCTCCTGTTGTGTTCATCTTTCTACCACCTGAACTTAAATTCCTGGGCTCCAACACCGCCAGTTGAGGCTCAGAAGTGCCGTCTGCACAGTCAAAACATACGACCCAGTGTTCTTGGGTTTCAGTAACGTCAGCTGATCCCCAGCTGTGTAGCTGGCAATGTGTCATGCGACCGCCACGCTGACACAACAACTGAAATGTAAGGGAATCTGTCCCCCCCCCAAGGCGTTTGTTACTGAAAGAGCCTCCTTGTGCAGCAGTAATGCTGCACAAGGAAAAGGTAGCTATTTTGGTTTAGCTCCTTGCACACGCAGAACTTAACACTTATAAAATGTGTCCACTGATACCGTAAAACCGTCCCGGAGGTGGGACTTTCCTTCGTAATATGACGCAGCACAGCCGTCATTCCTCCCCCCCCGGCGCCGCGCCCCGGCTCCTCAGCGTTGTTTGATTCCGTCCCGGAGCCTCCGCTGTTATGTTATCCCGTGGCCAGGCACACTTAGCGCTGCCCGTCTTCTGGCATCATTTGGTGTCAGGATGGCTGCGCCTGTGCGGCCGCGCTGGCCGAGGGCCCGCCTCGCAGTGTCTTCTGATTTAATCCCACTGGGGGCCTGGGATCCATGGACATGCGCAGTGCATATCTGAACCTCCACCTCTCACTCATCTCCCTACGGCTTCTTCAGACTGTTCGGTGTCAGCTGGTCCCTAATAGCATGCCACGGCCGTGACACCGCACAGTCTGAAGAAGCCGTAGGGAGGGGAGTGAGAGGCGAGGATATGCACTGCGCATGGCCACGGATCTCAGGCCCCCAGTGGGATGAAATCAGAAGACAGTACGAGGCGGGATCTCGGCCAGCGCGGCCGCACAGGCGCAGCCAGCCTGACACCAAATGATGTCAGAAGACGGGCAGCGCAAAATGTGTGCATGGCCAAGGGCTAACCTAACAGCGCAGGCTCCGGGACTGATTCAAACAACGCTGAGGAGGCGGCGCACGGCGCCAAGGGGGTAAGAATGACGGCTGTGCTGCGTCACATCACAAAGGAAAGTTCCACCTACCGGACGGTATCACGGTAGGAGGGGACACTTTTCATAAGTGTTAGGTTCAGCATGTGCAAGGACCATAATTAAAAGAGCTAAGTTTACCTTTTCCAGCATTAGTGCTGTACACGATGGCTCTTTCAGCTACAAACGCCTGGGGGGGGGTTAAAGTTTCCCTTTCAACTTGCTCCAGTGCAGGCTTCGGCCTACACTCTGCTCCCTCTCCTCCTCCTGCTGACCCTGGGCTCCAACACCACCAGTTAGGGCCCGGTACTGCTAGCTGCACAGAGAAAAACACCAGCCAATGTGTCAGTGGGGTTCAGCACCGCCAGCTGTTCCCCTGCTGTGTAGCCGGCATCGTGTCCTGCAAAAGCCACGCAGACACAAGAACTGAAATTGAAGGAAACCTGTCCCCCCTCCCCCAGGTGTTTCTACGTTTTACAGCCACCTTGTACGACAGTAATGCTGCATGTGTGCAAGGTGGCTCAGAAACTTAGTCTCCTTGCCCATGGGGAACTGAACACGTCTAAAATGAGTCCTCTGCGACCATTAAAACGTCCCTCAGGTGTGATTTTCCTTTGTATTGACACGCAACAAGCTCCTTGGTAGCGCTGCCCGTCTTCTGGCATCATTGTTTGGCTGCCTGCGCCTCTGCGGCCGCCTTGCCCCACACAACGCCCCTCGGTGTCTTATTTATTTGGACTGCGAGGGTGTGATTGATGGGCATGAACGGTGCATTTCTTCACCTGTCCCTCATCTCCTTCCGCCTTCTTCGGACTGTGCGGCTTCATGGCCGTGGCATGCGATAAGGGATCAGCTGACGCCGCATAGTCTGAAGCGGGTGTAAGAAACCAAGCGAGAGGCGAACATATGTACTGCACCAGGCCATGAATCCCAGCCCCGCAGTGTTTTAACAATGTTAAGACACTGCGGGGCTGGGATTCATGGTCATCGCAAACCGCACCGGCCGACATTACATGATGTCAGAGGATGGGCAGCGCTAACAGCGCAAGGCCAAGGGATAACACGACAGCGCAGACTCCTGTGCAACAAATAACGATGCTCAGGAGGCCGCGCCAAGCACCAAGGTGGCATTTTTGCCAGCTGTACTGCGTCTCTTTACGAAGGGAACTCACGCCTCAAAATCAGTTTGACTGTGTAAGGGCCTAAATGTTATACGTGTTCCTTTCAGCGTGTGCAAGGAGCAAAATTAAAAGAGCAACCTTTGACTTGTGCAGCACTACTGCTGCATAAGCTGTGGCTCTTCTACTTTGTAACACCTGAGTGGGGGTTAAAGGTTTACTTTAAAATTGGTTCAATTAGGCTTCGGCCTACACTCTGCTCCCCCTGCAGAGCCCTGGCTCCAACACCGCCAGTTGGGGCCCGGTACTGCTAGCTGCACAGAGAAAAACACCAGCCAATGTGTCAGTGGGGTTCAGCACCGCCAGCTGTTCCCCTGCTGTGTAGCCGGCAACGTGTCCTGCGACCGCCACGCAGACACAACAGACCCAAAGCTGCCGCCAGTGCAGGCTTCGGCCTACACTCTGCTCCATCTCCTCCTCCTGCTGACCCTGGGCTCTAACACCGCCAGTTGGGGCCCGGTAATGCTAGCTGCACAGAGAAAAACACCAGCCAATGTGTCAGTGGGGTCCAGCACCGCCAGCTGTTCCCCTGCTGTGTAGCCGGCAACGTGTCCTGCAAAAGCCACGCAGACACAAGAACTGAAATTGAAGGGAACCTGTCCCCCCTCCCCCAGGCGTTTGTACGTTTTACAGCCACCTCGTACAGCGGTAATGCTGCATGTGTGCAAGGTGGCTCATAAACGTATTCTCCTCGCACATGTGGAACTGAAAACACGTCTAAAATGTGTCCTCTGTGTGACCATTTAACCGTCCCGGTGGTGTGACTTTCCTTTGTAATGACACGCTGCAACCCCCTTGGTAGCGCTGCCCGTCTTCTGGCATCATTCTTTGGCTGCCTGCGCCTCTGCGGCCGCCCTGACCCACACAACGCCCCTCGGTGTCTTATTTATTGGGACTGCGAGGGTGTGATTGATGGGCATGAGCAGTGCATATCTTCACCTGTTGTCACTCATCTCCTTCCGCCTTCTTCAGACTGTGCGGCTTCATGGCCGTGGCATGCGATAAGGGATCAGCTGACGCCGCACAGTCTGAAGCGGGTGTAAGGACCCGAGTGCGAGAGGCGAACATATGTGCTGCGCCAGGCCATGAATCCCAGCCCCGCAGTGTTTTAACAATGTTAAGACACTGCGGGGCTGGGATTCATGGTCATCGCGAACCGCACCGGCCGACATTAAATGAGGTCAGAAGATGGGCAGCGCTAACAGCGCTAGGCCGGGGGATAACACGACAGCGCAGACTCCTGTACAGCAAATAACAATGCTCAGGAGGCTGCACCCAGCACCAAGGTGGGATTCTTGACATCTGTGCTGCGTCTCATTACAAAGGGAACTCGCGCCTCCAACACAGTTTGACTGTATAAAGGGCTAAATGTTATACGTGTTTCATTCGGCGTGTGCAAGGAGCAAAATTAAAAGAGCAACCTTTGACTTGTGCGGCACTACTGCTGCATAAGCTGTGGCTCTTCTAGTTTGTAACCCCTGAGGGGGGGTTAAAGGTTACCTTTGAAATCGGTTCAATTAGGCTTCGGCCTACACTCTGCTCCACCGGCAGAGCCCGGGCTCCAACAACGCTAGTTGCTGTCCGGAAGTGCTGGCTGCACAGAGCCAAACACCTCGCCAATGTGTCAGTGGGGTTCAGCACCGCCAGCTGTTCCCCTGCTGTGTAGCCGGCAACGTGTCCTGCGACCGCCACGCAGGCACAACAGACCCAAAGCTGCCGCCACTGCAGGCTTCGGCCTACACTCCCCTCCCCCTTGCTCCTCCTCCTGCTCCTCCTCCTGCTGACCCCGGGCTCTAACACCGCCAGTTGGGGCCCGGTACTGCTAGCTGCACAGAGAAAAACACCAGCCAATGTGTCAGTGGGGTCCAGCACCGCCAGCTGCTCCCCTGCTGTGTAGCCGGCAACGTGTCCTACAAAAGCCACGCAGACACAAGAACTGAAATTGAAGGGAACCTGTCCCCCCTCCCCCAGGCGTTTGTACGTTTTACAGCCACCTCGTACAGCGGTAATGCTGCATGTGTGCAAGGTGGCTCATAAACGTATTTTCCTCGCACATGTGGAACTGAAAACACGTCTAAAATGTGTCCTCTGTGTGACCATTTAACCGTCCCGGTGGTGTGACTTTCCTTTGTAATGACACGCTGCAACCCCCTTGGTAGCGCTGCCCGTCTTCTGGCATCATTGTTTGGCTGCCTGCGCCTCTGCGGCCGCCCTGACCCACACAACGCCCCTCGGTGTCTTATTTATTGGGACTGCGAGGGTGTGATTGATGGGCATGAGCAGTGCATATCTTCGCCTGTTGTCACTCATCTCCTTCCGCCTTCTTCAGACTGTGCGGCTTCATGGCCGTGGCATGCGATAAGGGATCAGCTGACGCCGCACAGTCTGAAGCGGGTGTAAGGACCCGAGTGCGAGAGGCGAACATATGTGCTGCGCCAGGCCATGAATCCCAGCCCCGCAGTGTTTTAACAATGTTAAGACACTGCGGGGCTGGGATTCATGGTCATCGCGAACCGCACCGGCCGACATTAAATGAGGTCAGAAGATGGGCAGCGCTAACAGCGCTAGGCCGGGGGATAACACGACAGTGCAGACTCCTGTACAGCAAATAACAACGCTCAGGAGGCTGCACCCAGCACCAAGGTGGGATTCTTGACATCTGTGCTGCGTCTCATTACAAAGGGAACTCGCGCCTCCAACACAGTTTGACTGTATAAAGGGCTAAATGTTATACGTGTTTCATTCGGCGTGTGCAAGGAGCAAAATTAAAAGAGCAACCTTTGACTTGTGCGGCACTACTGCTGCATAAGCTGTGGCTCTTCTAGTTTGCAACCCCTGAGGGGGGGTTAAAGGTTACCTTTGAAATCGGTTCAATTAGGCTTCGGCCTACACTCTGCTCCACCGGCAGAGCCCGGGCTCCAACAACGCTAGTTGCTGTCCGGAAGTGCTGGCTGCACAGAGCCAAACACCTCGCCAATGTGTCAGTGGGGTTCAGCACCGCCAGCTGTTCCCCTGCTGTGTAGCCGGCAACGTGTCCTGCGACCGCCACACAGGCACAACAGACCCAAAGCTGCCGCCACTGCAGGCTTCGGCCTACACTCCCCTCCCCCTTGCTCCTCCTCCTGCTGACCCCGGGCTCTAACACCGCCAGTTGGGGCCCGGTACTGCTAGCTGCACAGAGAAAAACACCAGCCAATGTGTCAGTGGGGTTCAGCACCGCCAGCTGTTCCCCTGCTGTGTAGCCGGCAACGTGTCCTACAAAAGCCACGCAGACACAAGAACTGAAATTGAAGGGAACCTGTCCCCCCTCCCCCTTGCTCCTCCTCCTGCTCCTCCTCCTGCTGACCCCGGGCTCTAACACCGCCAGTTGGGGCCCGGTACTGCTAGCTGCACAGAGAAAAACACCAGCCAATGTGTCAGTGGGGTCCAGCACCGCCAGCTGTTCCCCTGCTGTGTAGCCGGCAACGTGTCCTACAAAAGCCACGCAGACACAAGAACTGAAATTGAAGGGAACCTGTCCCCCCTCCCCCAGGCGTTTGTACGTTTTACAGCCACCTCGTACAGCGGTAATGCTGCATGTGTGCAAGGTGGCTCATAAACGTATTTTCCTCGCACATGTGGAACTGAAAACACGTCTAAAATGTGTCCTCTGTGTGACCATTTAACCGTCCCGGTGGTGTGACTTTCCTTTGTAATGACACGCTGCAACCCCCTTGGTAGCGCTGCCCGTCTTCTGGCATCATTGTTTGGCTGCCTGCGCCTCTGCGGCCGCCCTGACCCACACAACGCCCCTCGGTGTCTTATTTATTGGGACTGCGAGGGTGTGATTGATGGGCATGAGCAGTGCATATCTTCGCCTGTTGTCACTCATCTCCTTCCGCCTTCTTCAGACTGTGCGGCTTCATGGCCGTGGCATGCGATAAGGGATCAGCTGACGCCGCACAGTCTGAAGCGGGTGTAAGGACCCGAGTGCGAGAGGCGAACATATGTGCTGCGCCAGGCCATGAATCCCAGCCCCGCAGTGTTTTAACAATGTTAAGACACTGCGGGGCTGGGATTCATGGTCATCGCGAACCGCACCGGCCGACATTAAATGAGGTCAGAAGATGGGCAGCGCTAACAGCGCTAGGCCGGGGGATAACACGACAGTGCAGACTCCTGTACAGCAAATAACAACGCTCAGGAGGCTGCACCCAGCACCAAGGTGGGATTCTTGACATCTGTGCTGCGTCTCATTACAAAGGGAACTCGCGCCTCCAACACAGTTTGACTGTATAAAGGGCTAAATGTTATACGTGTTTCATTCGGCGTGTGCAAGGAGCAAAATTAAAAGAGCAACCTTTGACTTGTGCGGCACTACTGCTGCATAAGCTGTGGCTCTTCTAGTTTGCAACCCCTGAGGGGGGGTTAAAGGTTACCTTTGAAATCGGTTCAATTAGGCTTCGGCCTACACTCTGCTCCACCGGCAGAGCCCGGGCTCCAACAACGCTAGTTGCTGTCCGGAAGTGCTGGCTGCACAGAGCCAAACACCTCGCCAATGTGTCAGTGGGGTTCAGCACCGCCAGCTGTTCCCCTGCTGTGTAGCCGGCAACGTGTCCTGCGACCGCCACACAGGCACAACAGACCCAAAGCTGCCGCCACTGCAGGCTTCGGCCTACACTCCCCTCCCCCTTGCTCCTCCTCCTGCTGACCCCGGGCTCTAACACCGCCAGTTGGGGCCCGGTACTGCTAGCTGCACAGAGAAAAACACCAGCCAATGTGTCAGTGGGGTTCAGCACCGCCAGCTGTTCCCCTGCTGTGCAGCCGGCATCGTGTCCTGCAAAAGCCACGCAGACACTTGCTCTTGTACCTTCTGCTCCCCATCCTGGTTCCAGTACTGTCAGCTGGTTCTGGGCAGAGCCTTTGGCTTAGGTGCCTCCCTCTGGGTATCCGAGTTCCACCAGCGTCAGGTGGTCCTTGGTAGTGCTTTCAGGCACGGGTACCTCCTGCTTAGTAACCGGGTTCCAGTAACGTCAGCTGGTCCTCGGTAGTTCCATTGGCTCTTGGACCTTCGGCTACCCATCCGGGTTCCAGCACCGTCAGCTGGTTCTCGGCAGTGTCTTTTGCTCTTGTACCTTCTGCTCCCCATCCTGGTTCCAGTACCGTCAGCTGGTTCCGGGCAGAGCCTTTGGCTTAGGTGCCTCCCTCTGG
This sequence comes from Ranitomeya variabilis, assembly GCF_051348905.1. NCBI lineage: Eukaryota > Metazoa > Chordata > Amphibia > Anura > Dendrobatidae > Ranitomeya > Ranitomeya variabilis. The sequence continues at coordinate 20,095,902 of NC_135235.1, forward strand.
GTATCCGAGTTCCACCAACGTCAGGTGGTCCTTGGTAGTGCTTTCAGGCACGTGTACCTCCTGCTTAGTAACCGGGTTCCAGTAACGTCAGCTGGTCCTCGGTAGTTCCATTGGCTCTTGGACCTTCGGCTACCCATCCGGGTTCCAGCACCGTCAGCTGGTTCTCGGCAGTGTCTTTTGCTCTTGTACCTTCTGCTCCCCATCCTGGTTCCAGTACCGTCAGCTGGTTCCGGGCAGAGCCTTTGGCTTAGGTGCCTCCCTCTGGGTATCCGAGTTCCACCAACGTCAGGTGGTCCTTGGTAGTGCTTTCAGGCACGGGTACCTCCTGCTTAGTAACCGGGTTCCAGTAACGTCAGCTGGTCCTCGGTAGTTCCATTGGCTCTTGGACCTTCGGGTAGCCATCCGAGTTCCAGTTCCATCAGCTGGTTCTCGGCATTTTCTCAGCCTTCTTGTACCTTCTGCTACATTTCCAAGTTCAAGAGACTAAACACGATGACCCGGAAGACCACCCCTAAGATGACGACGACACCAGAGACGACAACCACCGTGATGACGACGACCCTGGAGACGATGACCCTGAAGACCACCCCGATGACGACGACCCCGGAGACGACGACCCTGGAGACGACGACGACCTGGAAGACCGAGAAGCAGAAGAACAAGAGGCTGCAGAACAAAGAGCAGAAGAACATTAAGCATAACACTAAATATCAGAGCAAAAAATATTATCTAAATTATAAGCAGAAGAAGACTAAGCAGTGTATGGGGGTGAGTCCGTTCCTCCTCGTGGTGCCCCTGGATAAAGCCTGATGCTGCAGGCCAAACTGAACGCGGACAAATGTAACTCTTTTGTGACAGGCAGAACGGAAGGTGTAATCTTCAAACTTTTATAGATAACAACTACGGGAATGCCTGTCACAAATAAGAATATGATGAAGAAGTAGAATATGATGAAGATAATAGTAAAATAAAAAGAATATGAACAATGTAACCAAAAAAATAATAGGTAGAAGATGAAGAAGAAGATGAATAAGGTGAAGAAGTTGATGTCAAAGAAGCTGATGATGAGGATAATGAAGAAGAAAGTGTGGGAGAAGTAAAAAAGAAGGTGAAGGGCGTGGAAGTAGTGAAACATCAATATCTGACAAAATAAAAAAAAAATTAACATAGTCAAAATCTTTCTACCGCCGAACGTCATAAAAAAAAAAAAATCCTGCTATTCTATTACATTGGGCTAAACCTCTGTGCCTTTAATGTCTCCGCCACGTCCCCCAATACATCCTACATTATTCTTAGTTGTTTTCCTTCATGTAGAATGAACCTACAAGTTTATAAAGGGTTTATTTTAATTTCCGATATTTTCGTCCCATTGACTTGCATTGGGATCGGGTATCGGTATCGGATTAGATCCGATATTTTGACGGTATCGGCCGATACTTTCCGATACCGATACTTTCCGATATCGGAAAGTATCGCTCAACACTACTCCTGACCACTATGCGATATATCATTCCCCATTTTGCTCTTTTCTTCTTTTCCAGCAGCTGAACTTTGTGCTTTTCCCGCTCAGTCATATTTCTCTTTTTCCCCAGGTTCACCTATTACACAAATGCAGAAGACAATTAGCACTTTGTGCGACAAACAAGCTTCACGCCAGGTTGACTGCATTTTTTGGTTGTCAGTCTTTGCTCCCAGCTGGGATGAAACATGTCACTCCGAGACTTGAAATGGCACAAAGCGTTAACTTATCAAAGAATTTGCAACTGATCATGCCAAGTCTATAACCATCAGCAACATGGTGTCCACTTGTGTAATGAACAAATGCAGCCTGCCGCTGAGCGCCGTCTAAAGCGATGACAGTCTGCCGCGCACGGAATTGGCTTGATACAGAGAGCTATTCCCTACCTGCTTTTGTTCCTTCTTTGCAAATATAAAATAATAAGAGCAACATGCTAAAAAAATAAATAAAATAAGCTTGGGGCACAGGTGCATCGCTCACAATACTGGCGATTATCCTCAGTCTACAGCGACGCGGGAAATGACAAGTCGGAGAAGTAAGCCGCACACGCTAATTCCATAAACATATGTCAGGGGATAGAAGACAAACACCAGACAAGAGCCATTCATAGACAGTAAAGAGAGTCTGAAATGTCACCTGGAAGTGGGAAAGATTGGCAAATGAGCTCTAAAAGCTGCCACTGATCATCCCGACAATTAAGCGCCAAAGCTCAAGCTACAGAAGCGTGCAGACGACGGCACTGAAAAGAGGACAGTGGCTTCTGCAGCTAGCAGTTGTGGCTGACTCCATATGCTATAGTTAGCACCTATGCCTAATATTGCAATTTCCTTGGGTGGCTCAACCATAGCTCCCTTGCAGCACGCTCGCTGTCTTGGGGTCATATTTGGCACAGAACTTTCCTTTATTCCCTATATGCAATCGCTCACTCACTCACTCATGTTGCCTGCATCTGACCTTTTCTCACCTTTGAAACTGCAAAAATTCTCTTTCTGTTGCCCTTATTCATTCTCGTCTGGACTACTGCAATTATTTACTAATCGGTGTCCCTCTAGTCAAACTTTCTCCACTCCATTGAGTCCTCAATGGGGCATCCAGGGTGGTATTTCTGTCCAGCTGCTACAATGATACCTCCACCTTGTGCCAGTCATTGCACTGGTTACCCATTCACTACAGAATACAATAGAAACTTACCTCTCTCACATACAAAACTCTCCAGAATTCTGCACTGCCCTTTATCTTCTCCATCATTTCTGTCTTTCACCCTACCTATGCCTTCTGTTCTGCAACTGACCTAAGACTAATATCCTCCATAATCTGAACCTCGCACATCCACCTCCAAAACTTCTCTCATACTGCTCCAGATTTCTGGAATGTACTACCCTGAAGGTTCCCACTAATATCTAGCCCCCATGTTTTTAAGCATGCTTTGAAAACTCATCTATTTAGACAGGCCTATCCCCTCACTTCACTAATCTAACTCTCCCCTGTTTTCTCCCTATAAATGTTAATCATAATCTGCTGCCTCCACATCCTCCATGCACCTGTAGCGCAGATCGTGACAGTAGCTGCTGGCGAGACACTGCTCTTCTCCGGCATGCTACATGAAAGAGTGGGTCCTGGCTGGGTGCTGTTGTTAGTGCCGTGAGGGCCTTACGCCCATGGTGTTGGCCGGCCAGGACTATAGGTTTATGATTTCAATAAAGAAGACGCCAGTTCTAAAACACAGTCTTTACTGAACTGTAACCCTGACAAGCGTTATGTACAAGGGGTAGCGGCTACAAAGTCTTATGGACACTTCCCTCGCAGTGTAAAGCATTTTCACAAACATCGTTTCCTTCCTCTGTAGTCTACTCCAGGTCCAGTGCAGCACAATGTTTCGCCGTGCTTCATCACAGCCTAGCTTGATCAGTGAGTCTCTCCACCTGCTCAACGGTTCCGCATCCTATTTCTTCCACTACAGGCGCCCTGGATCTACCATTCCGGACAACCCACTAGTCTCACAAACTCAGTCCTATTTATGTCCTTTACTTTTGGCATTTAGCAAGCTCATGGTTTCTCGTAACAACGTCGATGTACAAAGGGACCCCTTTAAGGTGGAAGACCACTCTGTTTCATCAGTCAGTTTCAGGTTGTGCTAGTCCCTGGTCACTTTAGTCTCCTCCATAGTAGTTCATCCAACAGAAGCACTTCTCACGGACACTTCCTACTGTTACTAGAACGTGTCTCTATCTGCCTAACTATTAGGAAGTGGTCTATTTCCCCTAACATTAAACCCCTCCCACCATGGGCTAGTCCTGAACTTTAGCACTTTCCTTCCCTAATGTTATTACCTAAGTACAGTCACTAACGCATCCTACACATCTTATGCCCTAAGTTGTAAACTATGTCTTACCTGATGTCTTCCTATAATGTACACTACTAACAGTACACATTACCTTAACATTATGTATCTAGACAGATATCTGGCTGATGACGGGATCATGCATGGCAACCCTTATTTATGATAATCATGGCGGACCGTACATAACAGCACGTTCTACCTATTTTGTCCTCTGTATTTCCTGACAGATTGTAGCTTGCAAGCAGCAGGACCCTCATTCCTCCTGTATCTGGAGAATGATGTGTTACTTTGTATCGTTTTTATTGTCTGTATTGGTCCCAACTTAATTTGGAAGTGTTGCGGAATATGTTGTTGTTAGGGAAACTAAATTATTACAATGATTACAATTACACGGAAAAAAATGTGTAAGGTAGCTGCGCTCGTGGGATGGATAGGGATAGCTGCGGGTATTGCTCCTTACCACACAAAGGAGAAAAAGGAAACTAGAACAATAAAAGTAATATTTTAACAATATTTATACCTGCGCTAAACTTAAAAGTACACTAGTCAACATTCACAGTAGGAATTTACCTGTTTGATGAGGAATTTGTTAGAAGTTTTGCTTGTGAGCGTATGTAACGGGTCAGGGTTTGATCATAGGAAGGGACTGGAATGGGAAACAGTAAGAATTGTAAAATAAGATCACAGATACTTGGTCACTCATGTGTCACTTGATTAATGCATAAAAATAGGATAGTACCATATAAAATAGTTTGTGCGCTATATAGGACTAATACCGATCCATACGTGCTAGGTCACTAGTGTGAAACTAAAAGCTGACACCCTGCAAGTGCGTTACCTAAAATAGAAGGTATGTGCTTCTCCACTTAGTAAGCTAAAATGCGAAGTCCGATACCTGTAGTGCTGACGCTTATAGGAGAAAAGGAGAAACAGTGTCCATATGTCCTTGGCGATAGTAGTGAAGTAGGTAAAGCAGTTTTACTTAGCTGAATGGATGCTTTCCTTGTTGCTTCTTAGGCGGCTTATGCAGGCGCCGTCCCGGCCGGTGCCACCGCCAGGGGCACCACGTGATCAGTGATCACGTGACCCGAACGTCACTGCAGGTCCTGCGAAGCACCGCACGAGATCTACAGAGCACAGGCCGCGCAAGCGCCCGTCACCGGCCTGCATAAGCCGCCTAAGAAGCAACTAGGAAAGCATCCATTCAGCTAAGTAAAACTGCTTTACCTACTTCACTACTATCGCCAAGGACATATGGACACTGTTTCTCCTTTTCTCCTATAAGCGTCAGCACTACAGGTATCGAACTTCGCATTTTAGCTTACTAAGTGGAGAAGCACATACCTTCTATTTTAGGTAACGCACTTGCAGGGTGTCAGCTTTTAGTTTCACACTAGTGACCTAGCACGTATGGATCGGTATTAGTCCTATATAGCGCACAAACTATTTTATATGGTACTATCCTATTTTTATGCATTAATCAAGTGACACATGAGTGACCAAGTATCTGTGATCTTATTTTACAATTCTTACTGTTTCCCATTCCAGTCCCTTCCTATGATCAAACCCTGACCCGTTACATACGCTCACAAGCAAAACTTCTAACAAATTCCTCATCAAACAGGTAAATTCCTACTGTGAATGTTGACTGTTATGATCCTAGTGGCAAGGATCGCAAATCTGACTAGCTAAGAAACTGAACCGACGACTAGCTCTGGGGAAGTGGTAACTGGATTGACCGCAACCTGATCCTATCCGCAAACAACTATAAGTAGCCGTGGAACGTTACCTGGAAATCCTAGACGTCTCGTCACGGCCTGAGAAACTGACTATTCCTAGAGAGAAAGTAAGTCCTCACTTGCCTCAGAGAAATGACCCCCAAAGATATAGAAAAGCCCCCCACAAATATTAACGGTGAGTTAAGGGGAAAGCACATATGCAGAGATTAAATAGATTTAGCAAATGAGGCCCACTAACACTAGATAGCAGAAAATAGGAAGAGAACTGTGCGGTCAATGAAAAACCCTATTCAAAATATCCACGCAGAGATTGCTCGAGCCCCCGCACCAACTAACGGTGCGGGGGAAGCAACTCCGTACCCCAGAGCTTACCAGCAGCAAGAAATCACATATTAGCAAGCTGGACTAGACTCATCATACACAGAAATCATATTGCAGACAGATGAGCAAAAAATAATCAAACAGAACTTAGCTTCTCATGAAGAGACAGAAAACCAAGATAGTCAGGAGTATTCAGAATAGCACTGAATACATCGACAGCCGGCAACAAGTGGAGGTGAAGCAGAGCTAAATAGGAACCTCCCTAGAGAATAGCGAGGCAGCTGATCCAGCCACAGACCCGCAAGATGACAAACAAAGCCACCAGGGGGAGCCCAAAAATAAAACTCACGCAATACCACCTGTGACCACAAGAGCCCGAAAACAGAGTTCACAACAGTACCCCCCCCCCTTGAGGAGGGGTCACCGAACCCTCATCAAAACCCCCAGGGCGATCAGGGTGAGCCACATGGAAGGCACGAACCAAATAGGCCGCATGAACATCAGAGGCGACAACCCAGGAATTATCCTCCTGACCATAGCCCTTCCACTTAACCAAATACTGAAGCCTCCGTCTAGAAACACGAGAATCCAAGATCTTCTCCACCACGTATTCCAATTCTCCCTCAACCAGCACAGGGGCAGGAGGCTCAACCGAAGGAACCACAGGCACCACATACCTCCGCAACAACGACCGATGGAACACATTATGAATAGCAAACGATGCTGGGAGGTCCAGACGAAATGACACAGGGTTAAGGACTTCCAAAATCTTATAAGGACCGATAAACCGAGGCTTGAACTTAGGAGAGGAGACCTTCATAGGAACAAAGCGAGAAGACAACCACACCAAGTCCCCAACGCGAAGTCGGGGACCCACACAGCGACGGCGGTTGGCAAAGCACTGAGCCTTCTCTTGTGACAGCTTCAAATTGTCCACCACATGATCCCAAATCTGATGCAACCTATCCACCACAATATCCACTCCAGGACAGTCAGAAGGCTCCACCTGACCCGAGGAAAAACGAGGATGAAACCCCGAATTACAAAAAAAAGGAGAAACCAAAGTAGCAGAACTAGCCCGATTATTAAGGGCAAACTCGGCCAATGGCAAAAAAGTGACCCAGTCGTCCTGATCAGCAGAAACAAAACATCTTAAATAAGTTTCCAAGGTCTGATTAGTTCGCTCGGTTTGGCCATTTGTCTGAGGATGGAAGGCCGACGAAAAAGACAAATCAATGCCCATCTTAGCACAAAAGGTCCGCCAAAATCTAGACACAAACTGGGATCCTCTGTCGGAAACAATATTTTCAGGGATCCCGTGCAAACGAACCACATTTTGAAAAAACAGTGGAACCAACTCGGAGGAGGAAGGCAACTTAGGCAAGGGCACCAAATGGACCATCTTAGAAAAACGATCACACACCACCCAGATGACAGACATTCTCTGAGAGACAGGGAGATCTGAAATAAAATCCATGGAAATGTGCGTCCAAGGCCTCCTCGGGACAGGCAAAGGCAACAACAAACCACTGGCACGAGAACAGCAAGGCTTAGCCCGAGCACAAATTCCACAAGACCGCACAAAGGAACGCACATCCCGCGACAAGGAAGGCCACCAAAAGGACCTGGCCACCAAATCTCTGGTACCAAATATTCCAGGATGGCCCGCCAACACCGAAGAATGAACCTCGGAAATGACTCTACTGGTCCATCTATCTGGGACAAACAGTCTATCCGGTGGACAACGATCAGGTCTATCCGCCTGAAACTTCTGCAACACTCGTCGCAAATCTGGGGAGATGGCGGACAAAATCACCCCTTCTCTGAGGATACAAGCCGGCTCTGAATCTCCAGGAGAGTCAGGCACAAATCTCCTAGACAGAGCATCAGCCTTCACATTCTTCGAACCAGGCAGGTACGAGACCACGAAATCAAAATGAGAGAAAAACAACGACCAACGAGCCTGTCTAGGATTCAGCCGCTTGGCCGACTCGAGATAAATCAGATTTTTGTGATCAGTCAAGACCACCACACGATGCTTAGCTCCCTCAAGCCAATGTCGCCACTCCTCAAATGCCCACTTCATAGCCAACAACTCCCGATTACCGACATCATAATTCCGCTCGGCAGGCGAAAACTTTCTTGAAAAGAAAGCACATGGCTTCATCACAGAGCCATCAGAGCTTCTCTGCGACAAAACAGCCCCCGCTCCAATCTCAGAAGCATCAACCTCGACCTGGAAAGGAAGAGAGATATCTGGCTGACATAAGACCGGAGCAAAAGAAAACCGGTGCTTCAGCTCCCGAAAGGCCTCCACAGCCGCAGGAGACCAATTAGTAACATCAGAACCCTTCTTGGTCAAATCCGTCAAAGGCTTAACCACACCAGAAAAATTAGCGATGAAGTGACGGTAAAAATTAGCAAAACCCAAGAACTTCTGAAGACTCTTAACAGATGTAGGCTGAGTCCAGTCATGAATAGCCTGAACCTTGACTGGGTCCATCTCAATAGTAGAAGGAGAAAAAATGAAACCCAAAAAAGAAACCTTCTGGACTCCAAAAAGACATTTTGAGCCCTTCACAAATAAAGCATTGGCACGCAAGACCTGAAACACCATCCTGACCTGCTTAACATGGGACTCCCAATCATCAGAAAAAACCAGAATATCATCCAGATACACAATCATAAATGTATCCAGATATTCACGGAAGATGTCGTGCATGAAGGACTGAAAGACAGAAGGAGCGTTAGAAAGTCCAAAAGGCATCACCAAGTACTCAAAGTGGCCTGCGGGCGTATTAAATGCAGTTTTCCATTCATCACCCTGCTTAATACGCACAAGGTTATAAGCACCACGAAGATCTATCTTGGTGAACCAACTAGACCCCCTAATGCGAGCAAACAGATCAGATAACAATGGCAAAGGATACTGAAATTTGACCGTGATCTTATTTAGAAGGCGATAATCAATACAAGGTCTCAGGGAACCATCCTTCTTAGCCACAAAAAAGAACCCCGCACCAAGAGGGGAGGAGGAGGGGCGAATAAGTCCTTTCTCCAAAGACTCCTTTATATAACTCCGCATAGCGGCATGCTCCGGCACTGACAAATTGAAGAGTCGTCCCTTAGGAAACTTACTACCAGGAATCAAATTTATAGCACAATCACAATCCCTATGAGGAGGTAGAGAACTGAGTTTGGGCTCATCAAATACATCCTGGTAGTCCGACAAAAACGCAGGGACTTCAGAAGGAGTGGATGAAGCAATTGACACCACAGGAGCATCGCCATGAATTCCCTGACAACCCCAACTTGACACAGACATTGCTTTCCAATCCAGGACTGGATTATGAGTCTGCAACCATGGCAGACCCAACACGACGACATCATGCAAATTATGCAGTACAAGAATGCGAATCACCTCCTGATGAACAGGAGTCATGCACATGGTCACTTGCGTCCAGTACTGAGGTTTATTCATAGCCAATGGTGTAGCATCAATTCCCCTTAGTGGAATAGGGAATTTTAAAGGCTCCAAAACAAAACCACAGCGCCTGGCAAATGACAAATCCATCAGACTCAGGGCAGCACCTGAATCCACAAAGGCATTAACCGGGTAAGATGACAGGGAACAAATCAGGGTAACAGACAAAATGAACTTAGGCTGTAAAGTACCGATGGTGACAGACTTATCAATCTTTTTTGTGCGCTTAGAGCATGCTGAGATAACATGAGCTGAGTCACCACAGTAAAAGCACAACCCATTTTGCCGTCTATAATTTTGCCGTTCACTTCTGGTCATAATTCTATCACATTGCATAGACTCAGGTGTCTGTTCAGAAGACACCGCCAAATGGTGCGCAGGTTTGCGCTCCCGCAAAAGCCGATCAATCTGAATGGCCAGAGTCATTGACTCATTCAGACCTGCAGGCGTAGGGAACCCCACCATGACATTCTTAATGGCTTCAGAAAGACCTTTTCTGAAATTTGCAGCCAGGGCACACTCATTCCATTGAGTAAGCACCGACCATTTCCAAAATTTCTGGCAATACACCTCTGCTTCATCTTGCCCCTGAGAGAGGGCCAACAAAACTTTTTCAGCCTGGTTCTCAAGATTAGGTTCCTCAAAGAGCAATCCAAGGGCCAGAAAAAACGCATCCACACTGAGCAATGCAGGATCCCCTGGCGCCAATGCGAAGGCCCAATCTTGAGGGTCGCCGCGCAAGAAAGAAATAATAATCTTAACTTGCTGAACGGAATCACCAGAGGAACGAGGTTTCAAAGAAAGAAACAACTTGCAATTATTCTTAAAATTCAGGAACCTAGATCTATCTCCAGAAAACAACTCCAGAATAGTTATTCTAGGCTCTGACATAGGACTGTGAACAACAAAATCCTGAATACTTTGTACCCTTGCAGCAAGATGATCTACACTGGAGGCTAAACTCTGGATATCCATATCAGCAGCTGAGTGCAGAGCCACACCAAGATTAAGAGGAGGAGAGAAGCCAGACACACAGCAGCTAGACACACAGAAACACAAAAAAAAAAAAAAAAACTCAAGGCTTCTCTTCTCCTGCTTCTGCCATGCAATTAACACTTTATAGGCCGGCTGTACTGTTATGATCCTAGTGGCAAGGATCGCAAATCTGACTAGCTAAGAAACTGAACCGACGACTAGCTCTGGGGAAGTGGTAACTGAATTGACCGCAACCTGATCCTATCCGCAAACAACTATAAGTAGCCGTGGAACGTTACCTGGAAATCCTAGACGTCTCGTCACGGCCTGAGAAACTGACTATTCCTAGAGAGAAAGTAAGTCCTCACTTGCCTCAGAGAAATGACCCCCAAAGATATAGAAAAGCCCCCCACAAATATTAACGGTGAGTTAAGGGGAAAGCACATACGCAGAGATGAAATAGATTTAGCAAATGAGGCCCACTAACACTAGATAGCAGAAAATAGGAAGAGAACTGTGTGGTCAATGAAAAACCCTATTCAAAATATCCACGCAGAGATTGCTCGAGCCCCCGCACCAACTAACGGTGTGGGGGAAGCATCTCCGTACCCCAGAGCTTACCAGCAGCAAGAAATCACATATTAGCAAGCTGGACTAAACTCATCATAAACAGAAATCATATTGCAGACAGAGGAGCAAAAAATAATCAAACAGAACTTAGCTTCTCATGAAGAGACAGAAAACCAAGATAGTCAGGAGTAATCAGAATAGCACTGAATACATCGACAGCCGGCAACAAGTGGAGGTGAAGCAGAGCTAAATAGGAGCCTCCCTGGTGAATAACGAGGCAGCTGATCCAGCCACAGACCCGCAAGATAACAAACAAAGCCACCAGGGGGAGCCCAAAAATAAAACTCACGCAATACCACCTGTGACCACAAGAGGGAACCCGAAAACAGAGTTCACAACAGTTGACTAGTGTACTTTTAAGTTTAGCGCAGGTATAAATATTGTTAAAATATTACTTTTATTGTTCTGATTACAATTACATTGCACACATTTTTCCTCGGCGCACAAGGACCAACCATACACTATCATCAATGATACCTAAGAATAAGGGAATTAGAGACCTCTATTGAGATTGGGGAAATGTTGCCAACTTGACTTTTTAAAAGTGTGCACTACTTTTACAGCCATATAGGAATAAATGTTAGCACTGCCAAACTTGGAGGTGCCACACAGTAGGTTCCCAAACCTTATAGCTAAGGCTGGGTTCACATTGCGTTAATGTGTGCACGCTAACGGACAGCGTTGCACGGCGAAAATGTCGCAATTAACGCCGTGCAATGGGGCCGTTAGCGTGCCCATTGACAGCAATGTCAATTTCTCCTGCAGCGCATCACTAGCGCGTGCCTTTTTCGGCTCGCGCTAGTGATGTGCCGTTCTTCTGTGATGCGCCTCGGACGCTGCTTGCAGCGTCCGCGGCGCGCCCGAGGTCCGTTCCCCGCTCTCGCAGATCGGGGATCTGCGAGAGTGGGGACGTTAACGCGACCCCTAACACGGCCCCTAAATAAACATTGCGTTAGCGCAATCCGCTAGCGCTATCGCTAAACGGATTGCCCTAACGCAATGTGAACCCAGCCTAAGTATCAAATACCGGGCACACTCAGGGATTTTTGGTGCAAAAATCAAAATTTAATACATACAGGAGCCACTAGTTACAAACGTTTCGGTCGTGATAGACCTTCATCAGTGTACAAGGGTTCATTTTTAGATGCTAGTGTGAGTAGAACACAAACAGTAGCCAAAAATCAGCTAAAGGGTGTAGCCCAGAGCGTAGGTGGTCAGTGACCTGCAATCAGGTATACTGTGACCCAAACTAGGTTTGTGCCGAGTATCATATGTCGCGGTATCCACCGCAAGACAAGGAGGTGGATTTGATTTGATTTTTGCACCAAAAATCCCTGAGTGTGCCCGGTATTTGATACTCTACTTTTACAGCCGTCCTGGACTTTCTGGACCGACAGCACCCCCGATCTGGGGAGGGGATACCATAGAAAACCCTTACGCTACTTTCACACATCAGGTTTTTGCCGTCAGGCACAATCCGGCGAATATTGAAAAAAACGGATCCAGCACATATTGAGAAAAACTGATGCGACGGATCCGACTAACTGATCCAGCTAATTGGATCCTAAAAAAATCTGAGCATGCGCAGTTAAAAAAAAAGGAATCCGGTGCCGTATCCGTCAAATCTATAGGCTTCCATTCTAGCAAAAGCCGGAAGTGCCGTCAGTGACCGTCAGTCACAATCCGGCGAATTCTGAAAAAAACGGATCCGGAAAAAGTTGCCTCCAGATCCGTTTTTTTCTCATAGACTTGTATTAGCGACGGATTGCGATGGATGGTCTCACGTTTCATCTGTTTTTTGCCGGATCCGTCGAAAATTGACTTTCCGGCAGCCGAAAAAAATGGACATAGTAACGTTTTTTGTGTCCGTTGAAAAAATGGACAGCAACAGATCTGTCGCGGTCCGTCGTTTGCTACAATGGAAATCAATGGCACCGGATCTGTCAAATGATGGAATCCGGCAACGGATTCCGTTTTTTTTTAACTGAGCATGCTCCAATTTTTTTTAGGATCTAATTACCAGGATCCTTTCACAATCTGCGACGGATCCATTTTTTTTAACATTGTGACTTTTGGATGTGTGAAAGTAGCCTTATTCTCCACTTCTAGATATAAATTTAAAGGCATTGTCCAAACTTAGCAAGTGATAACTTTGTGCCCCTTGGAGTTTCCACCACGGCTGGTATTGGAGTGATCATACTCATGTGCAGCCATCGTCCCTGGTCCTGGGATCAGTGGGTTCCCAGCGATCCCGTGGATAGGTGATGACTTACTAATTTGAGACAACAACACCCTTAAAGTCATACTCCAGCGATTATTATGTTATTCTCCAGTGTCTTACCATAGTCATCACGTGCACAGTGCAGGTATCACAATACTCCCCGATTGCTGCCTCCTCCTGTTCCCGACACCGGCTCAATCCTCTCCTGCACCCCAAGACATGGGGAGAAATAAAATCATTATTATATCAGTTTTTTTTATATTTCTCTATTCCTTACATGTTTTTGTCATTTGTAATTAAGCTCAGGACATAGTTTTAAAGACAAATCTCAGCATTTTATCTTTATGGTCATTCAAGGTCCCAAATCCTGAGCGAACTCATCCAGTGAAGAGGGATGACCTACAGAACTTTACACGGATCGTAGAGAGGAATGGCGCTGTTTCTGGAAAACAGTAATCAGGTTTATATGTCCAACCCCTTTAATGAAATGGTGGTCATAATTATTACCATTTAAAGGGAACCTGTGGGCTCACGAATGGATTTAATGGTAAAGCTGTTAGGAGTCATGAGAAATCTAGTGTAGGATCCATATGAAAATCAGGCTGGAAGTGCAAAGTGGAGTGTCAGACTGTCCAAGTTCATTGACACGCCCACAGTGCACTTCCATCCTAATTTGCATATTTCTTCTACACTAGATTTCTCATGACTGGCACATCAGATCTCTACGAAAGGGGTCTCATTTTTTTTTTTATTGGGGGACAAGTGTCCACACAGCCGTTCCACTACACCCAAGTAAATACGAGCTGACGGGTCGCCTTTAAGGTTTCCAGCAGCGGCTGAATATAATCTCCAACGTCCCGACAGAAGATGATGGGTTTTTATTTCTGTTATTTTAGGCAGGAGTTCCTTCCTAATGAAGTAGTGAGCACATTGCCTTGATACGGTGTAAATCCGCGCAGCTCGCAGATGGCAGCCTCCGCTCATGGCGTCCGTGTAATGAAACCTCTGTCCCATTAACTCTCTGTTCACAGCACATTGCACAGCAGGTGACAGACAATTGCACCCAATACAAATAAATGACATTAAAAAGCCGTTTACTTCCAAGATCTGTGTCTGATACCGGGTATCATTACTTGGTGGAAATTACCGTAAGACCTCCATCTATCAAGCAACTGAAGGAACCTCCCCGAGAGAAATCTACCAAATTCACATTTTATTTCCTCTAAAAATGAGAGGAGGAAAATAACTAGGGGTGAGCGGACCCATGGAAGTTCGGGTTTTGTTACCCAACCCAAACTTCATTCCAAGGTTGGGTTCATGTACCAGAAATGGACCCGAAGATGAACCAGAACCCGAACCCACTGAAAACCATGGGGACCCGGATTTGACTTCCTCTCTCGCTCTCTCTCCCTCACTTCCCCAGGAACTCCGTACATTGCAACGGACATCCGGGGAAAGTCCATGTTCGGCGTTTAGCACCAAACAGTCCGCTCATCCCAACTTATAATTAGTTTATGGGCAAAATTGACCATTTTCTTTGGTTGTAATCATCATCAATGGTTATTTTTTTGGTTTTCTAAAGGAAAGAAAAACTTTTGTAAACTATTTCGGAACTTAAGACCAAAGAAACTTTCATGATCTCTAAGTGCAATATCTGGCAGAAGGGATTGATGAGTTACCCTTATCTATCCAAAATCTAGGCAAATATAGAAAACTTGATATATATATTGTAAGAGTCATGTCGGTCTGGTAGTCGGGGGCAGGTATATCTCGCCCAGGTATTTGTCCTATGTGAATTAGGCCGCTCAGTATCTTCAGGATACCGAGGGGTTAATAAGTGCAGGAATAAAGGCTGACCAGCTGGATGTTTCGGGCGTCAGCCTGGGGCACACAGAATGCCTGTCTGTGTGAGACAAACGTGAGTGAGAGCTGTGCTCATGATCTATGTAATGTTAGCTGGGAGGGAGAAGCCCCCCCAGTTGTTAGATAGCAACGTATTTGTTTAGTTAGCGCCGGACAGGCTAGGATTTATTTTTATGTTTTGTTTTCTGTATTTGCTTTCACTTTAATAAACCTGACCTGAGGTCAGTCAACTTGGAAACCTGCTGTCGCCTCAGAGTTCAATGCACAAACCACGTGACCTTTGACCCCGGCAAAGGCGATCCCGGAGTGTTTTGTCACATTGTGGTGGAGAATGCGGGCATTGCGTGGCACAGGCGACAGTATGGAAGACGTGGTGAAAGCCCTAGTACAGTCCACTGCCGTACAGCAGCAGGCTACTGCCGCACAGCATGAAGCTAATTGCTTGATGGCCGCACAGCTGAAGGAGTTAGTGGACATGACGGCTGCAGACCGCCACCTTCTCCAACAGGTGGCGCAGCGCCTGGTGAGCATGCCTGAGGTGGACCCGGAAGCAGAGTCCAGAAGGATCCATGTGAGTCGATAATGGCAAAAGTTGACCGCGGAAGATGACGTCGAGGCGTACCTGACAACGTTTGAGTGGACGGCGTTGAGGGAGAAGTGGCCGAAGGCACGATGGGCTGATTTGATTGCTCCGTTTCTCTCCGGGAAGGCCCAAAAAGCTTACCATGACTTAGACCCGGAAGTCGCACAGGACTTTGAGAAGCTGAAAGTTGAGATCCTGGCCCGGCTAGGTGTGACGACGGCTGTCCGTGCACAGAGGGTACATCAGTGGACATACCAGCCAGATAAACCGCCGCGGTCTCAGATGTTCGATCTGATCTACTTGACAAAGAAATGGCTGCAACCCGAGGTACTGACAGCCCCGGAGATAATCCAGCGAGTTGTCCTGGACAAGTATCTGAGAGTGCTACCTCCAGCGCTGAAAAGGTGGGTAAGCCAAGGAAATCCCACGACAGCGGATCAACTTGTGGAGTTGGTCGAGCGTTATTCCATGGCAGAAGGACTTCCCGACGAAACCGCTAGCACCCGGTCTGTGCCTTCTCCTCGTGGAACCGGTAAGACTGTTCCAGCGACTACGGGTGAAGGAAAATCGCCAAAAACTGTGGGGGAGGAACCCGGGACTGCTCGCACTCCGAGACCGAGAGTATGGGACGGTGATCTCAGTAGGGGGCCTGTTAGGTGTTTCCGCTGCCGTGAGAAGGGCCATGTTTCTGCGAACTGTCCTGTTACCGCTGAACCCATGCAGTGCGATGTTATAGACTCTAAGAAACGCATGTCTTTGGTTACACGGCTGGTGAATGTGAATGCGGGTCAAAGTGATATAGCAAAACACCTGTGTGAATTATCTGTTGATGGGAAAAGTGTTGTGGCGTTACTAGACTCTGGAAGCGTGGTGACTCTGGTGAAAGCTAGTCTGGTGGCACTTCCGTCTGGTTCGTCTGACAAATTTTCTGTAACGTGTGTGCATGGTGACACCTGCTCGTACCTAACAGCGGTCATATCGATTTCCACTCCCTATGGGTCTGTGCAACACAAAGTGGGACTCGTCCCCGCATTGTTACAGGATGTAATCCTGGGCAGGGATTTTCCCCATTTCTGGCAGTTGTGGGAGAATCAGTTGCTCTTTCACGGTAGCTGTGAATCTTTTCCCATGCCATCTGGAGGTCCCGAACTCTTAGAGGAGGTCCCACAGGAAGACGTTGCTGGGGAGGTTATTGAGTCTAACCTTCAGTACCCCTTCTCAGTTCTGGCGGGGGAAACTGAGGAAACTGAGGAAACTCAGCGAGAGGCGGAGGCAGACAGCCATCCCGCACCCTGCCTACCAGATTTGGGAGTCCAGTTGGATGACTTCCACAGCGAACAAATGAAAGATCCTACCCTGACTCAGGCTAGGAAAAATGTAAAAATGATAGATAGCGTACCCGTAGAACCTGACACTAGGCTAGCGTACCCGTACATGGTTCTTGAAAATGATTTACTCTACCAGGTAGAAAAAAAAGGGGAAGACACTGTGCAGCAGTTAGTGGTACCCAAACCTTATCGGCGGAAGGTACTGGACCTGGCCCACGGACATATAATGGGGGGACATCTGGGGGTACAAAAAACCACAGAAAGAATATTGCATTGTTTTGTGTGGCCTGGAATACACAATGATGTGCGTAACTATTGTGAGTTCTGTCCAGAGTGCCAAATCTCGGCACCTAAACCTCGGTACTGTAGCCCTTTGGTACCCCTGCCTATCATTGGGGTCCCTTTTGAGAGAATTGGGATGGATTTGGTTGGGCCCCTTCCCCGGTCCGCACGTGGGCACCAACATATCCTCGTCATCATGGACTATGCCACTCGCTACCCGGAAGCCATCCCTTTGCGTAACACTGCTACCAAAACGATTGCCAAAGAATTGGTGCAAGTGTTTAGTCGGGTAGGAATTCCAAAACAGATACTCACCGACCAGGGGACTCCCTTTATGTCGAGAGTAATGAAGGAGCTCTGCAGACTCTTACAAATAGATCCGTTGCGTACATCTGTCTATCACCCTCAAACAGATGGGTTGGTTGAGCGGTTCAATAAAACCTTAAAACAGATGCTCCGGAAGGCGATAGACAAAGATGGGAAGAACTGGGATTACTTGTTACCCTATTTGCTGTTTGCCATTAGGGAAGTTCCCCAGTCTTCCACAGGGTTCTCGCCTTTCGAGCTATTATACGCCCGTCGTCCCCGTGGACTGTTGGACGTCGCAAAAGAAACCTGGGAAGGTCAAGTCACTCCCTTTAAAACGGTGATCGACCATGTAACGCAAATGCAGGACCGTATTGCTGCTGTCATGCCCATTGTTAGGGAACATATGTTACAGGCCCAGGGAGCCCAGAGGCTTAGTTATGATAGAGGCGCCAAGGTCCGTACGTTTGCACCCGGGGATAGGGTGTTGATCCTAATCCCTACGGTGGATAGTAAATTTCTGGCGAAATGGCAGGGCCCCTTTGAGGTCATGGAACGAGTTGGAGAAGTGAACTATAAAGTGTACCAGCCTGGTAAGAGAAAGCCAGAACAGATTTATCATGTGAATCTGATAAAACCCTGGAAAGACCGCGCTGCCCTAACAGCGGATCTGCCCTGTCCGGTTTGCTCACCTACCGTACCGGAGGTGCAGATTGCCGAGACTCTCTCTGAACGACAAAAATCTGAGGTTAAGCAGTTTTTGTTACAGAACCAACAGTTTTTCTCGGAAAAACCTGGCCAGACTAGGCTAGTGAAACATGAGATTGTCACAGAGCCTGGTGTCACAGTTCCTGTGAAGCCGTACCAGATTCCGGAAGCACGGCGTGAAGCCGTCTCCCGGGAGGTGAAGGCAATGTTGGATTTAGGAGTCATTGAAGAGTCGCACAGCGCCTGGTCCAGTCCAATCGTGTTGATACCTAAGCTGGATGGCTCTATACGGTTTTGCAATGACTTTAGGAAACTGAATGCGGTTTCTAAATTTGATGCCTACCCTATGCCCCGGGTCGATGAGTTGATCGATCGGCTGGGTAAAGCCCGATACATTACGACCCTAGATCTAACAAAGGGGTACTGGCAGATCCCTCTGGCCGAGGCGGCCAGGGAGAAGACGGCATTTGCTACACCGGAAGGGCTGTTCCAGTATATCTACATGCCGTTTGGACTTCACGGAGCCCCAGCAACGTTCCAGAGATTGATGGATCGAGTCTTGAGGCCCCACAGGCAGTACGCTTCTGCCTACCTAGACGACATCATAATTTACAGCGTGGACTGGGAAGCTCACCTCCGGAAGGTACAGGCGGTGATTGATGACCTGAGAGACGCAGGCTTAACGGCGAATCCCATGAAATGTCACATCGGCCTTGAAGAAGCCCGATACTTGGGCTACGTGATTGGCAGAGGAGTGGTTAAACCCCAGATCAACAAAATACAGGCAATTCAGGGCTGGCCGCAACCAGTGAACAAGAAACAAGTTCAAGCTTTCCTGGGCATTGCCGGCTATTATCGCCGGTTCATACCCAACTTTGCGGCCATGGCTACCCCCTTGACGGATCTTACCAAAGGGAGGGATTCCGTCATGGTAAAATGGACCTCAGCGGCTGGAGAGGCCTTCCACAGTCTGAAACGGGCTTTGTGCTCTCAGCCCGTACTAGTGACTCCTGATTTCAGCAGCGAGTTTGTGGTGCAAACTGATGCTTCTGATACTGGTGTCGGAGCTGTACTTTCCCAGGTAAGGGACGGAGTCGAACACCCGGTCCTCTACCTCAGTCGGAAACTGAATGTACATGAGCAGAGGTATGCCATGATTGAAAAAGAGTGCCTAGCCATCAAATGGGCTCTCGACTCCCTCAAATATTACCTGGCAGGTAGGAAGTTTAGGCTGGTCACGGACCATGCCCCTCTCAAGTGGATGCATTTCCACAAGGACCGTAATAGTCGGGTAACCCAGTGGTTCCTTGCCCTGCAGGCTTACTCTTTCACGGTGGAGCACCGCCCCGGGGTGCAGATGGGGAACGCTGATGCCCTGTCCCGAGTACACTGTTTCGAGAGTATTCTTGCTCGACCTGAGTGGTCTGAGCAGGGGGGGAGGATATGTAAGAGTCATGTCGGTCTGGTAGTCGGGGGCAGGTATATCTCGCCCAGGTATTTGTCCTATGTGAATTAGGCCGCTCAGTATCTTCAGGATACCGAGAGGTTAATAAGTGCAGGAATAAAGGCTGACCAGCTGGAGGTTTCAGGTGTCAGCCTGGGGCACACAGAATGCCTGTCTGTGTGAGACAAACGTGAGTGAGAGCGGTGCTCAAGGACTGTGTGTTGTTAGCTGGGTGGGAGAAGCCCCCCAGTTGTTAAGATAGCAACGTATTTGTTTAGTTAGTGCCGGACAGGCTAGGATTTATTTTTATGTTTTGTTTTTCCTATGTTGCTTTCACTTTAATAAACCTGACCTGAGGTCAGTCAACTTGGAAACCTGCTGTCGCCTCAGAGTTCAATGCACAAACCACGTGACCTTTGACCCCAGCAAAGGGGATCCCGGAGTGTTTTGTCACAATATATATATATATATATATATATATATATATATATATATACTGTATATATATTTATTTATATACATATACACTACATCACCATTTCTGTATTGTGTACACATCCACTTCTTGGTTGATAATAAAGTAAAAAGCCCATAGGAGTGCCAATCATTTAGAAGTAGTGATGTCTGACAGATACGAATCCTCCGGTAATTCAGTCCTGTCCATTATCGTGGAATGCATTCTATTATAAAGTGCTCAGTGGTTAAGTGCACTCTATTTACATTCATGGGCATATTCTTTCCTCATAATGAAGCATAGAATGCATCATGTAGATACATCTCTACAACAACAGATATTCATTAACAAAACAGAATTACAGTCATCATGTACATATATTGCATCCCTATAAGATCATACAGAATTCACAATCATTTCAGATGAGTGTTCAGGATGAGCTATAATATTTGTATTCATTAGTGATAGCACTCTTCCTGGCTGTTATATGACTTGTATCATTTATTTTTCCCACTTTTTTTTTTCATTTGCAGATTCTATTTCTAAGTTCCAGTTATCTCTGCACTATTTGGTTCAGACAGACCAGCTGCTACGTTGTCTCCCATGCACAGCACACACACACTGGATTCTTGCTCTTCTGTCTCTATGCAGCAGCAGCATGGAGGATATTATACAACAGGAGTGCTGAGTAATGTAGCTTTGAGATAAAACACTTAGTAGGATGCAGCAGCATAGAATACATTATACAACAGTACTGATCGGTGTATCTGTGAATACCCTCTCTGAGTTGAGATAAAACAGTAGAATGCAGCAGCATCATGGAGTACTTCTAACAACAGAACTGATCAGTGTAGCTGTAAATCCATCTCTGGTGTTGAGATAAAATGCTTAGCACTGTGCTTGGAGAAAATTATACAACAGAACTGATCAGGGTATCTGTGAATCCAGCTCTGGGGTTGAGATAAAACACTTAGTAGGATGCCGCAGAATGGATAACATTATACAACAGTACTGATCAGTTTACCTGTCACTTCCTCTCTGAGTTGAGATAAAACAATTGGTAGGATGCAGTAGAATCAAGGAGGACATTACATGACAGTTCTGAGCAGTGAAGCTGTGAATCCAGCTCTGAGTTGAGATAAAACACTAGATAGGATGCAGCAGCATGGAGGACATAATACACCAGTACTGAGCAGTGTACCTGTGGAACTAGCTTTGGGTAAGATAAATATTTAGTAGAATTCAGAACCCGCTCCTAGTCTGCTAATCACCCTCCTACTTTATTGAACGGGAAGCCGAATTTGGATGACTCTGAGATTTGTCAGACAGAAGTTATTCAGAATGAATGAATGAATGATATACATGTGCATAGGCAGAGACTTGTTAGTCACTGTCAGTGGGCAGAGAGAAGTCACAGCTTGTCAGACTCAAACATACACGGCTGCTGACCCTACCCTATAAAGAGAATTAGGTGACTCCAGAATCCAAACTTAACGAGAAGACTCTGCTGGATCTATGCTTAATTGGTACAAGTATGACACTACTGTCACTGCTTTCTAGTGATAATGAAAAGTCTCCAATGACTATTACCAAGTCTACACGGCAAAGCAGATAAGTGATCTTCAGAAAACTGAATATGCCGTCTTATTTTGTCTGCTCCTGTGATCAGTATGAAAAATCTGAATATTTCAGGCTGTTTATAAAAAATATTTGATCTAAATAATATTGTATTTTCTGAGGCCATAGTGCAGATACCTCGCTTACAGCAAGTGAAAATATGACTAAGATGCTTCCATTCCTTTATAGAGCGCCGTATAAAAAGTGATCAAACACATAGATATTGATATAATTAAAGGCAGAAAGTCTCCAGCTACATATTCAGGACTTTGGACAAGTAAAAGTTCTCTTCATTATCTAGGACTCTGATCCAGAGGGAGCGGAATGAACGCCTGCATTGTTTTCTGGACAGAGCTGCTCACGCTGCTGCTGATACATTAGGAGCCTTGGGCTTTGCTGCTGCTTATCTTATTAAAATGTGGTATATATTAAGGAAAGAGTTTGCCAAAAGTGCGCGGAGAACCCTAAACAGCTTCCCAATTCTCAGTTCTGCGAAATCCTTCATTCTGGCCACTGAATATTTCATCATCTTTCCTGCAGAGTAACCACTTTAATTGCTCCGCTTTCTGCATTGTCTCTACGTCTCCATCGCCCCCGTTTTCCAGTGAGCAGTTTCTTGGGTGGACTTGGCTCTTGTGCTGATGGATTTCGCGCCCAGAGCCGGAGCTATTGTTTAGCTTATTACAGTTTGGCGTGTTCACGGGAAGATGGTTATAGATTGTGTTTTCTCTGCCCGAGAGGAAAGACTAAATATCGTTTTTCCAACCTTAGATCCTCAGTGACCGGTTCCGCGGCCACTAAATGTTCCCTTTGTGCCACTGACCAATTAACTAGTTCGTCATTGAAAGCTTCCAATTGACTTTTTAGCTCTGTGACTCAATCACCAGTGAAATTAAAAGTAAGCCCTGTCCCTGCTTTCCAGATAGTATGAGCTGTATTGCTGGCACATTGCACGCCCACGGCCATGGCTACTGCTTAATGTTGTCTGAAATGGGAGCTTGAAGCTGGTGGTATAAATTCACTGTCGATAACTAGAGCCTTGGACCCGAAATGAGAGTGAATCTGTATGTGTGTGTGCATGTGTTCGTGTGAGCAGGTCTGTCTGGATGAGTAGACCTGTTTGTGCATCTGTATGGTTGTCAGTCGGCATTTTTTGTGCACCTGTATGTTTGTCAGTCAGCATTTTTTTGTGCACCTGTATGTTTGTCAGTCAGCATTTTTTGTGCACCTGTATGTTTGTCAGTCGGCATTTTTTGTGCACCTGTATGTTTGACAGTCAGCATTTTTTTGTGAACCTGTATGTTTGTCAGTCGCCATTTTTTGTGCACCTGTATGTTTGTCAGTCAGCATTTTTTTGTGCACCTGTATGTTTGTCAGTCGCCATTTTTGGTGCACCTGTATGTTTGCCAATTGGCATTTTTTGTGCACCTGTATGTTTGTCAGTCAGCATTTTTTGTGCACCTGTATGTTTGTCAGTCAGCATTTTTTTGTGCACCTGTATGTTTGTCAGTCAGTATTTTTTGTGCACCTGTATGTTTGGCAGTCAGCATTTTTTTGTGCACCTGTATGTTTGGCAGTCAGCATTTTTTTGTGCACCTGTATGTTTGTCAGTCGGCATTTTTTTGTGCACCTGTATGTTTGTCAGTCGGCATTTTTTTGTGCACCTGTATGTTTGTCAGTCTGCATTTTTTGTGCACCTGTATGTTTCTGTGCAAGATTTTTTTTGCACCTGTATGTCTGTTGTGCTTGTGTATACGTCTGTGTAATTATTGTGAGTGTGGATAAGTGATTGTGTGTTTTAAAAACTATTTCAATCTACAAAAAAAAGACATTGATAATTATTAGATCTCAAGGTTTTCAATTGCAGGGAACCCTAATGATCACCAAGATGGGGACTTATTTCTTGCGGGTGTAAGGATATGGATGTCCCCCCTTGAAGACACGCGTATAGTTAGGTGTCATTTGTATTAGTGACAGAGTTGTAGTTTGATCTGCAGGTGGCAAGAGTTAGGGTTAATGACTGGGATTAGCCCAGAGTGGGAGGGGCTAATAGTGGACTGCGGGTTGAAGCATAGGACTCTCACTTACTGGACGGTGGTAACGTTATTGGACATTGGAGAGACTCCGGAAGTTCTGCGCTGTGCGGTGGTGAAGGTAGAGGTGCTAGCTGAGTGAATTGAGATAGGTGTTAAAAGGGCTCGCTGAGACTCCTTCGCCTGGGGCCCACAAAAACATGGAAGCGGCCCTGCACATACCCTAAGGCATCTCAGTGAATAATAGGTGATTATTTTTGCCAACTGATATACCCCATCATCGTGTGTATATAAAGTGTTTTTGTATATGTATCTTTGTATCTGTATATTTATTGTGTATTGTGTCAGTGTGCTTGTTTTTACCATTTTTACCAATGCTTTTGTATTTGTTTCTGTGTGTGTAAATCCTCTCTGTGTGTATAAATCTGCCTGTTTCTTCAGTTTGGGTATATGTCTGCATGTTTCTGTGTGTTTTGTTGTGTGTTGTTGTGATTTTGCTTTTTGCTCCCTCTAGTGGTCATTAGTGATTTGACTCTGGAGCGTCTGTCTTTTCCTATATCCTCACCTGGGCCGTTAGTTCAGGGGCGTTGCTATATAAGCTCCCTGGACCTTCAGTTCAATGCCTGGCATCGTTGAAATCAGAGCTAATCTGTTGTGCTCTTGTCCTCTGATCCTGGTTCCTGTTTTTCAAGCTAAGTCTGCTTCTTTGCTTTTTGCTTTTGTTTTGTTTGGTATTTTTGTCCAGCTTGTTCCTATCTGTATCCTGACCTTTGCTGGAAGCTCTAGGGGGCTGGTGTTCTCCCCCCGGACCGTTAGACGGTTCGGGGGTTCTTGAATCTCCAGCGTGGATTTTTATAGGGTTTTTGTTGACCAGATAAGTTATCTTGCTATATTCTGCTATTAGTAAGCTGGCCTCTCTTTGCTGAACCTGGTTCATTTCTGTGTTTGTCATTTCCTCTTACCTCACCGTTATTATTTGTGGGGGGCTTGTATCTTGCTTTGGGGTCCCTTTCTCTGGAGGCAAGAGAGGTCTTTGTTTTCTTCTCCTAGGGGTAGTTAGATTCTCCGGCTGGCGCGAGTCATCTAGCGATCACCGTAGGCATGATCCCCGGCTACTTCTAGTGTTGGCGTTAGGAGTAGCTATTTGGTCAACCCAGTTACCACAGCCCTATGAGCTGGATTTTTGAATCTCGCAGACTTACACGTTCCTCTGAGACCCTGTCCACTGGGGTCATAACAGTGTGTGTCTGTGAATGACCATGAATGTGGTTGTCTCCATTTATATAGTCCTGACCTTGTGCATTTTTCCGCCTGTGTTTTTCCCAGTGTGTGTCCAAGTCTGTGTGTTCGTGTCTCAGACAGCGGCCCAGGCGCTTCTATTATTAATGCACCGCTGAAGTTTTCCGATTGGAGACTTCATGTTGGCTCAATCAATTCTTTGCCATTTTTCCCTTTTTCATTAGTTTTTTTGTGTGTCTCTTTTCGTCTGAGCTTCTTTATTTGAGATTCTGTACAGCGGTAAAGTGCACTTACTGATGTCTCCATTTATCATGATCGACGCTGAGACTTTCAACCACCAAGTTATCTTTTCAAGCCTGTCTCAAATTTCCAACATTGTCATGCCTAAAATACAAGATAACCGCTCAAATGGAGTAAAAACTAGAAAAACTGAATTCTGCATCAAATATATGAGTCTATTCAACAAATAAATTGATTGGACTACTGAAATGTTGCAAAACGTTTACGCAACTCTTATGAAAAAATTTGAAACATTTGACATTTTCACCCCCAAAATCTGGACCATGCATGCCTCTGTGATGACACAGCATGTAATCTTCGTCATGCCAGACATAGACTATGGTTTATATGAGCATTCTGTAGTGCTCTAGCATGCAAACATGAAATATATGAAATTTGAATTGCATTACTGTTCTTGAAAATTAGAAAAATTGATAACATTTAGCACATAAATTGGCCAATTCTTGTGTACCCGGCAGCCATGATAAAGCGATTCTTGTTGCTGGAGACCTGCCTGTGTGAATCCTATCTTGGGCTAAACTCTAAATTTATATGGTAAGGTAGGATCCTGCTGTAACGCTGTAAATTCTGCTGAGGCTGAGAGGTGGAATGCTCAGTCAGAGAGTCTAAGTATGCAAAAATGTAAGATTTAGCCCAAGAGAGGATTCACAGAGGCAAGTTCCCAGCAATGAGAAACACCTTATCGTGGCTGCCGGGTACACATGAATTGTCCAATTTATGCTCTAAGTATTATCAATTTTTCTAATTTTCTATAGCAGTAATGCAATTCAAATGTCATATATTTCATGTTTGCATGCTATAGCACTAATGAGTTCAACTTTACTTGTTATGTTATATGGAGGTGGATATTCTTAATAAGCACCTGTTCACATCTGTTTTCTGTTTGGATGTGTCAGTTTTTTAATAATGGTATTGTTATATGAGTCTGAACGTTGACTATTGAATTGATGTTTGTAAATTGCTAAATGGCTGCTGTTAACCTATTATATCAGCTCCTACAGTTTATTGTACCACCTTCCCTCTGACCTGTAGATGTTGTCCTGAAGGGCATTTGTGAGCTATAAAAGGGGGATCTCTCTCTGTTACCAGATAGACTCTACAGAACAACAACTAAGGCACCATTGCTCCATCAAGAGGAATAGAGATTTGACATTCTACAGGATGGCAGCTTAAGGGACCACAGTGGAGGAATACAGATCTGCTCCACTGACCATCACTGAACCTATGGAGATGTTTGGAGAAGACATATTGGGACCCTTTGGTCACTTGGCCCCATGGAGACATTCGGAGAAGCCAGGTTGGGATTATCCGGCCACCTAGCCCTATGGTGACATTCAGAGAAGCCAGGTTGGGACCATCCAGTCACCTGGCAACATACCTCAATGAACTGTTAGCTTCCTAAGCTTGTCGTTACCTCCTCTCTGTGGGTGCTCGCCAAAGCAATGTTCCATTGGTGGGGGTAGTTGACTGTCAAAGCCCCAAAGTCACAGCTCACTGCTCTAATCCCAGCGAACCATTGGAAGGGTGAATCTCTGTAATTTGCACTATCTTGGGTATTGCAGGGAAAAAACAACATGTTATTGTCTGTGGTGGTTCAATAAAGTATTGCCACATTGCTTTACCCTCACCCTGTGTTGTCTGATTGGTATTCTGCCCACAGGTAAGGAGTGCGTGCTTTGAGTCAGATGAGCCCTGGTCCATGTGGTCTTTCTTTAGACAGCTGGGCCAGCGGATGAAAGCACCCACTGACTCCAGTGTTTCCACAGCCTCCGACTGAATTTAGTGCATCTTATTTCAGTGTATCCTGGATCAGATTAGTGATCAAAACATTTTTATAGACTATATTGTGAGTTTTTTTTAATTTCTGTTATTTTCTTGGTCATATATTAGAGAAAAAAAGTCTGTTGAGAAGTAGTGAACAGTGAAGAATTACAGCCAAAAAGTCATATTTTTTACATGGAAATGAGGACAAGTGACTTAACTATACACAAAAAACATAAAAATCAGGGTGAAGAATAATGTCAGCAGGTCTCTGGGCTGAGGACTCAGCGTGAAATATTCAACTGAATCAGGTTATTTTTCTTGTCTTCATTCACTTTGCATTTTGTAAATTAATACAAAAACATTTTACCACTGATTTTTTAGGCTTGCTACTTTTGCAGCTTTCTCCCACACCTGCCTGAAACCTTTGCTCTGTGCTGTAGTTTTCTTCCTTCGGTAGTAGAGGTATTGTGTAAAGAAAAAATCTTTGCTTTCAAACTTAATTTTATTTCATTGCCCTAAAAGTAATTGTTCAAATCCTTTTAATTGAAAATGTGAATATTGTATCCCTTATATACTTTCCAACAGGTGTTCATGTGCTGTCTACCTGTGTCAGTGCCCGTAGTGATCCAGCCATACCATCATTGCTGCATTCTTCATGTACAATGTTCTTTGTAAAAGTGTTTTCTGTTAGTGGAACAATTGATTTTGAAACAGCATTTCTTTCATTTATTTTGCAAATATTGCGGCAAAATTTTGTAAATGCTACCACAAATTTAGCAAAATCGCTCCAAAAAGATGCGACATCAGCAACAAATGTATCATTGGAAGAACGTTGTGTATGATCCTTAGGACACTGCAACTCATCTTGGGAAAGGAAGCGCTGCCAGTATGTTACCGGAAGCTTCCGGGCAGAGTCCACGCTCTGTGCAATTTGGAGAAGTGCAAGATGCCAATCAGAAGCACTGGGAGCTGTAGATAAACATATGGCGCCAGAGGAAGACCGAGGAACTGGAACAGAACATGAGCCCAAGTGCGTCTGCAGCTTTAATTAAACTGTTATTGAAACGTCAGTTACCCTTTTCATGGGTTTTGAAGAGCAATGTAAAGATGAGTGAATCTGTTGTAGAATTTTGCGCAAAATTCAATTTCTCCAAAATTCTATTTTTTTTTGTCATTCACTTTGCGCAAATTCGGCAAAATGGAGGACATCATTTTGCTGAACTGCCTGGAGAAAAATGGTGAAAAAAAACTAATGAAACAAAAATGTCTCTTTTCAGACCGATCTGAGCGGATCATATGTCCGTGCTGCTCCTCCTTCTGGTTTCTTCTCATACTGCTTCCCAAAAACGCTGAGAAATGTGACAACCAAGAATCTGCAGCTGCATCTCCCTCCTACCTCTCCTCTCTCATCCTTCCTAGTGTCGATTTATTTTGTTACTTTTTATGTACGTGTTGCCCTGAGGTGAATTAGATGATACAATCCTTTTTTTTATAAATTACTTGACAAAGTTTTAGGCAAACAACTGATGCATCTGAAGAAAAGTTATAAAGCTCTATTTGCTTTCGAGAAAACTATTAAGGATAATTCCTTGGTTTTTTTAGATTGTTTTCTTGGTTCCAAAATTGAAATGCCAGGAGTAGCTGCATTTCCTCATGGTGATATTGCTCGGATTGGAACTGATCGGGATACAAGTAACTTTGTTCTGCAGAACAATCAGTGCTAATCAGTTTAGTTTTATTATAGTCGGGGATTATTTGGGGCATGTTGTTGTTCCGGGCCCTTTTATCAGCCAGGTTGATTGACTCCAGAATATCTTCAAAGGCTATAATTTATTTCAGATTTATTTGAGATTTTTGCTGTGCACAGCTCTCTCCAGGGAAAAGCCAGTGGTTCATACATACAAGTAACACAATTTGCCTGACTCATAAAAACACTATTTATTTTGTGCAGCCTCAATATTAAACCATGAAATTCATTAAATTAAAATTGTGTTAGTTCTTATAAATAATCATAAAGCGAAATCTCAGAAGGCAACGAAAAAGTCTGGGAAATGTTTTATTAAACCCAACAAGGCAAAAAGACCTGGAGCTGCGAGCAAAACAGTGCAAGAAACGGAGGGTGGTGGGGACGTATGGAAAGCCACAGACACTGACACCCAATGTGTGCAGGCAGGTAGAACATAGAGGGGACCAGGTCCTGCCCCAAAATAGGCCAATAACTGTGACATCCATCTTCCGTTTTACCACCTAATGTTCATGGTCATTTTGCACCGCTGCAACCTTCACATATTGCTCGGTGGCTTGTCTGTATCTTGCTGTAAACTAGTAAGATATCAGTAAATCTGACAATGTATCAGTGAACTAAAGTTATTTGGATCCCACTGGCTGTGATGTGAACAGATTAGGGATTCCTGCTCTCCTGTCTCTGTGTAACACATGTTCGGAAGCGGTATGGAGCATTGTAGCTGTGAATCCAGCTACGGTTGAGATAAAACACTTACTAGAAAGCAGAATCATTTCCGGGCCTCTTTGCCTGACTTTGTTCTTTCCCCCTTTTTTTCTGCATGGACTTTGATAGATAGATGTAATCTGATCTCTCAGTAATCTGGTAGTCCGGAGGCAGGGGAGGAGAAGTGGTTTAATTGGAGAAATAAGAACATTTCACTATTGAAATATATTACAAAGTTTCTTAAATTCATGTGCACTATTGATTTATGGAAAATACACATCACCACAAATTTCCAGTTGTATCTAACAAATATTAGAAAATATCAAGTATGACTGTAACTAACCCCTTGTATGCTCATCCCTTGTTGTGCTTGAAAGGACCCAAGAAACGGTGACAAAATTAATATTTTGTAGGGTTTTAACAGTAGAAGTCTGATTCTTACATCTATAATTTGGGTCAAATGGGTCAACTGTGGGGATCTTAGTGTACTATTGTGTCAGATGAATGGCCGCCTTGAAGGGGTTGTCCACTGCTTTAGCATTGATGACATCCTTAGGAACACTAAGAGGATAGAGAAGGAAAATAATGGAGACATTTTTTAACAATCCAAATTGCAAAAATTACTTTTAGCCCCAACTAAATTCATTTAAGTAAAAAAACAAACAAAAAATGGTCCCCAAAGGAGGATAACACTTTCATCTTGAATTCATTCATTGAAATTGTATCATGAGACATTGGGAATAATCAATACAATTTCGGCAGCAAAGCAGTAAGCTGCAACTCGCAGCAAAAACCACTAACAGACACATAGAAAGTAAACAAGTCTCGACAGAGTCCGGCACAAGTTAGTCATCTCACGTGAGTCATCACACGGTACGGTGACATTAATGAGCCGAAAGCAAGGAAGGACAATTCTTTACCTAAAAAAAAAAATAGTGTCTCCTTTCCGTAGGACGATTTCACAGGAGATATTTGATATTTGTTTAAGATAATGAAAAACACAATTTCAGGATGGAAATTGGAAATTCTGTTCAGTTTTCGGGAGTTTATGACCCATTTCTGATTTCTTGCCTAATTACGACTCCATCAAACCCTAAACAACCAGTCTGGGCGCACGTGACGTGACGACTCGTCTTTGCCCTTGTTTGTATCATATCTCTAATGCGTTATTCATAACAGCAACATAAGATGTAAAATTCAGAAAGGAAATGGAAGAAAACGTCTTTTGATCTGTTGCCAAACAGTTGCAGAGATTAGATACAAAATGATCTTTCATCCTTGTAAAGTGTTTTATTTCATTGATTTCCACGAAAACTTTTTGTAGCGCTTTGTAGTTCTCATTCTGTCGTCTGTGAGTGTGAAATGATATCATCTAATTATTCTTCCATAAATGGACAAGAAGTCGCCGGTCAGATCCTTCCGCTCGGTGCTCGGGTCTCGGTATGGAGCGGGTGATGCCCTCCGAGGCAGATCTCCTCCGTACCCTGAGAACAATTCGTCCTCTTCTGTGTTATTTCTGAGGAACATGAGACATTAAGTCCTTCAACCTTTGACAAACTGCTTTGATGAAGATAATAGCTGGGCAGATTAATATTCCCTTTTACTCAACATCAAACAGGTTCTTCTCCATGAAAATATGTAATTTACCAATTAGTGACATTAGTGACATTGTTCAACACAATGTAACAAGAAGAAAGACAAAGCGGTGATGGACGAAATGTGAGGGCGCGAGTCTAGATGTTCTGCGGCAAAACACGAAACATGTCCTTCTTGTGTTAGGATGAGCCGCTGCAGAAAATGGAAACCATGGACGTCACGGGAGGATTGGGGGCATCACATGAGCCAATAATTGGGCAATGACCATTCAGAGGAATTCTGGATCGGCCCGGGTAAGAAACCATAGCAAGGTCTAGTGAAATGCCCAGCTAGTAATTTCTATGCCATTCCTGCATCTCTTGACAGAGACGAAGATGTGCATTTTTTATGTATTTTTGATGCGTTTTTTACTTGCTTTTTTGGTACAGATTTTTCCCCACTCATTATTATTGGTGAAATCTGCAGCAAAAACGCTGAAAGAATTGATATCCTGCAGATTTAAATCTGCACCAAATTTACAAGTCACAAATAGGCAGTGAGAGGATCCTCATTCATTTTGCTGCATCACGAAAAACCTTCAGGTTTTGTGACAAATCTGCACTGAAAAAAAGCAACAAAAACGCGGAGTATCTCAAAGGGGAAACGCTATCAAAGCTTTTCTGTCAGTTTTGAGGTGACAAACACAAATAAAAAAATATTAAAATTATGAATACAATAAATACATATATTTATGTAAAAACAGAAATAAACAACAAAAGTACACATCTTGGGTATAGCCACGTCCAGGACGACCCAATCTATAAAACTGTCCCACTAGTCCAGTGAACAGCATAACAAAATGGCAAAAACTAAACAAAAAGTGGAATAAAATGTGATAAAATAAAAGTTGTTTGTAAACAAAAACGGTATAGCTGAAAATGTCCTCCTGTCTGGCAAAAAAAGAAGCTGCCGTATAGCTCCATCAGCAGAAAAAAAGCAATAGCTCTCACGATAAAGTGATGCAAAACCAATTTCTTTTTTCTACAAAATAGTTTTTTTTAGAAAAGTGCAAAAACATAAAAACATGAAAAAGATCCTAAATATTTTCTCCCGAATTCCAATATTTTCACAGATAAGCATAAAAAATTTGGACCTAAATTTACCACTAACATAAAGTACAATGTATCATGAAAAAACAAAACAATATCAGAATCACCAGACGGAGAAGCGATGATCAATTTCCCCAGTGCGGGCAGTCATGACAGCTGGGGCAACTGCCTCACCATCTTGCCATTGGCTAGTCAAGCAAGCAATAGCTATGACATCATCAACTTGGGACCGTGAAATAGAAAGTAAGGAGCGATGACATCACCACTTGTGACATCATTACTCCTATAATAGGAGAATGGCGCTTTCTTGACTGCAGCTACTACAGAGAGCATTTCTCGCTCTGGCATGTCTACGCATTAGGCAGGCTGTCAGTTTTGATGACAAGAGAACTGTGTAATACTTTGTTTCCCCTGTGATGGCGCTGTAATAGCACTGAAAGTTTGCTTATTTCTCCTAGATGACATATATTCACTGGGAGTCGCAACAGAACAATATCGTAGAATCTGATATACTTATCGGGAGTTCCTTCTAACAAAAATAGATTATTATTATCCCAAGTGTACATCCCTTTAAAGAGGTTGTACAATTAGGAGAAAAGTCTGTAGTCACTTTTCTCCAAAGCAGGATGTCATGTGACTACAAAGTATGTATCCTTCAGCCACATTCCTACTAGACTGTGCCTGGCCACGCCCAATATATTTGCATTGAGTGACGCCTCGTACGTCTAGTCTGCATGTGACCGCATGTATGCTAATCACATACATGCAGTCACATGATCGCCTGCATCTGGCACCAGACTTGTACCCTAAGGCCAGACAACCCTTATAAGTATATACTGTGACTGGTAAAGTCAATCACATACAGAAAAATAGGAAATAGAGATGAGGAAATCAAATCGTCCTTTCTCCAAGGACCCCATCTTATCTGCTGGGATATGAACATTCCTGCTTCATATGTAATGCACGGTGCCGCTATTTCTGCGAGTCCCAACTGTCATGGAGTGCTGGGACTTGTGGTTTCCAAGCCGTAGACCACCCATACATATTACAGCCCCTGATCTGGGTGCAGGACACGGCTACATCTGGCATCTAAGTGATTTACATCATGGATATGATATAACCGTCTCCAGATATTGATGCCATTATTATGTGATCAAGCTGAGAACTCTGACCTGATTCCAATATATCGATCCCTTTCTTTCCATTTCTCTATCCATGTAATTGAATTTTGGATCTAAGGTGTCTCAGGCACCAGAACAGATTAGTTAAATGGAATTTACATAGTGGTTCATTCAATACAGCTTTACCCATGACGAAATACAATTAAAAATCCAATATCTTATCTTCTGCAGCCAGTAATGCGATTCCATCAAGTCAATCACTGAGCGCAGTATCTGAGCATCACATGAAATATACAGTGTGAGAAATGTGCT
Source organism: Ranitomeya variabilis (assembly GCF_051348905.1). Taxonomy (NCBI): domain Eukaryota; kingdom Metazoa; phylum Chordata; class Amphibia; order Anura; family Dendrobatidae; genus Ranitomeya; species Ranitomeya variabilis. Next base: position 20,129,619 of record NC_135235.1, read on the forward strand.
GAAGTCCATGGAGAGCGAGGATATAAATACAGATCTCACCAATAATCCATAGATCCCATTACACAGCAGCAATCAGTGGATCCCTAATAGAGGCACCAAAGAAGACTTTGTCTAATGGCGCAAATCATTGCAGGTTTAACCTGCACCAAGAGAAACACTTATTGACTCAACAATGGCTGCATAATAGAATTCATGGTAAAGATGCACAATAATATATCTACTATAATACTGCTCCTATGTACATGAATATAACTACTATAATACTGCTCCTATTTACATGAATATAACTACTATAATACTGTCCCTATGTACAAGAATATAACTACTATAATACTGCTCCTATGTACAAGAATATAACTACTATAATACTGCCCCTATGTACAAGAATATAACTACTATAATACTGCTCCTATGTACAAGAATATAACTACTATAATACTGCTCCTATGTACAAGAATATAACTACTATAATACTGCTCCTATGTACAAGAATATAACTAATATAATACTGCCCCCATGTACAAGAATATAACTACTATAATACTGCCCCTATGTACAAGAATATAACTACTATAATACTGCTCCTATGTACAAGAATATAACTACTATAATACTGCCCCTATGTACAAGAATATAACTACTATAATACTGCCCCTATGTACAAGAATATAACTACTATAATACTGCTCCTATGTACAAGAATGTAACTACTATAATACTGCCCCTATGTACAAGAATGTAACTACTATAATACTGCCCCTATGTACAAGAATATAACTACTATAATACTGCCCCTATGTACAAGAATATAACTACTATAATACTGCTCCTATGTACAAGAATATAACTACTATAATACTGCTCCTATGTACAAGAATATAACTACTATAATACTGCTCCTATGTACAAGAATATAACTACTATAATACTGCCCCTATGTACAAGAATATAACTACTATAATACTGCTCCTGTGTACAAGAATATAACTACTATAATACTGCTCCTATGTAGAAGAATATAACTACTATAATACTGCTCCTATGTAGAAGAATATAACTACTATAATACTGCTCCTATGTACAAGAATATAACTACTATAACACTGCCCCTATGTACAAGAATATAACTACTATAATACTGCTCCTGTGTACAAGAATATAACTACTATAATACTGCTCCTATGTAGAAGAATATAACTACTATAATACTGCTTCTATGTACAAGAATATAACTACTATAATACTGCTCCTATGTAGAAGAATATAACTACTATAATACTGCTCCTATGTACAAGAATATAACTACTATAATAATGCACCAATGTATAAGAATATAACTACTATAATACTGCCCCTATGTACAAGAATATAACTACTATAATACTGCTCCTATGTACAAGAATATAACTACTATAATACTGCTCCTATGTACAAAAATATAACTACTATAACACTCCTCCTATGTACAATAATATAACTATTATAATACTGCTCCTATGTACAAGAATATAACTACTATAATACTGCCCCTATGTACAAGAATATAACTACTATAATACTGCCCCTATGTACAAGAATATAACTACTATAATACTGCTCCTATGTACAAGAATATAACTACTATAATACTGCCCCTATGTACAAGAATATAACTACTTTAATACTGCTCCATGTACAAGAATATAACTACTATAATACTGCTCCTATGTACAAGAATATAACTACTATAATACTGCTCCTATGTACAAGAATATAACTACTATACTACTGCCCCCTATGTACAAGAATATAACTACTATAATACTGCCCCTATGTACAAGAATATAACTAATATAATACTGCCCCTATGTACAAGAATATAACTACTTTAATACTGCTCCTATGTACAAGAATATAACTACTATAATACTGCTCTTATGTATAAGAATATAACTACTATAATACTGCCCCCTATGTACAAGAATATAACTACTATAATGCTGCTCCCTATGTACAAGAATGTAACTACTATAATACTGCCCCTATGTACAAGAATGTAACTACTATAATACTGCCCCTATGCACAAGAATATAACTACTATAATACTGCCCCTATGTACAAGAATATAACTACTATAATACTGCTCCTATGTACAAGAATATAACTACTATAATACTGCTCCTATGTACAAGAATATAACTACTATAATACTGCTCCTGTGAACAAGAATATAACTACTATAATACTGCTCCTATGTATAAGAATATAACTACTATAATACTGCCCCCTATGTACAAGAATATAACTACTATAATACTGCTCCTATGTGCAAGAATATAGCTACTATAACACTGCCCCTATGTACAAGAATATAACTACTGTAATACTGCTCCTATGTACAAGAATATAACTACTATAATACTGCCCCCATGTACAAGAATATAACTACTATAATACTGTCCCTATGTTAAAGAATATAACTACTATTATACTGCCTCTATGTACAAGAATATAACTACTATAATACTGCTCCTATATACAGGAATATAACTACTATAATACTGCTCCCTATGTACAAGAATATAACTACTATAATACTGCCCCTATATACAAGAATATAACTACTATAATACTGCTCCTATATACAGGAATATAACTACTATAATACTGCCCCCTATGTACAAGAATATAACTACTATAATACTGCTCCTATGTACAAGAATATAACTACTATAATACTGCTCCTATGTACAAGAATATAACTACTATAATACTGCCTCCTACAGTGAAGAGCAAAAAGGTAGCAATGTTTTGTACTTTTGATTTTCAGGCTCCATATCTCACCATCCACTGCTGGAGACGGTAGACCACCATCATTTTGTAGACAATCATCTTTTCTATCTCATACATAAATGTGACTTGTGACTATTTAGCATATGATTAGTTACGCAGATTCTCGTCTTGTCACTGGATTGTTACTGTTTTGCTCCTGGTGCTGGAAGAATCTTTATTTTCTGGAAACTATATATTACAACTATTGATCAGCAAGTATACTCGTTGCTCTGGTTTTCCCGCGCACGCTCGGGTGATCTCCGAGTATTTGCTAGTGTTCGGAGATTTACTTTCCATCACCGCAGCTGGATGATTTATGGCTAGTGTTGAGCGATATCGTCCGATACTTGAAAGTATCGGTATCGGAAAGTATCGGCCTATACCGGCAAAGTATCGGATCTAATCCGATACCGATACCCGATACCAATATACAAGTCAATGGGACACCAAGTATCGGACGGTATCCTGTATGGTTCCCAGGGTCTGAAGGAGAGGAAACTCTCCTTCAGGCCCTGGGATCCATATCAATGTGTAAAAGAAAGAATTAAAATAAAAAATAGGGATATACTCACCCTCTGACGCGCCCTGGACTTTACCGCCGTAACCGGGTGCCGTTGTACCTAAGAATGCGCGCTTGAAGGGCCTTAGATGACGTCACGGCGCTCTGATTGGTCTGTAGCGGTCGCGTGACCGCTACGCGACCAATCACAAAGCCGTGACGTCACCTAAGGTCTTTCAAGCGCTTGAAATACCTTAGAAGACGTCCGCAGCTTCTGATTGGTCGCGTAGCCCTTAGGTGACGTCACGGCTTTGTGATTGGTCGCGTAGCGGTCACGCGACCGCTACAGACCAATCAGAGCGCCGTGACGTCATCTAAGGCCCTTCAAGCGCGCATTCTTAGGTACAACGGCTCCCGGTTACGGCGGTAAAGTCCAGGGGCCGCCGGAGAGGTGAGTATATCCCTATTTTTTATTTTAATTCTTTCTTTTACACATTGATATTAATCCCGATACCGATTCCCGATACCACAAAAGTATCGGATCTCGGTATCGGAATTCCGATACCGCAAGTATCGGCCGATACCCGATACTTGCGGTATCGGAATGCTCAACACTATTTATGGCTACTAGACAGCTTGATTACATGTGGGGATTCCCAAGCAACAAGGCAACACCCACATGTAATCAAGCTGTCTAGTAGCCGCAAATCATCCAGCTGTGGCAAGGAAAACGAAGTCTCCGAGCAGTCATAAATACTCGGAGATCACCCGAGCGTGCTCGGGAAAAGCCGAGCAGTGAGTATACTCACTCATCACTAATTACAACATGTTATCACATTTCCTAATATCTCAGTGTTTTTGTAGGCTGATTCTCAAGTGAAAGGTCACTGGTTCGAATCAAGGAGCATCCATGAAGATTTCCCAAGAAAAGAGAATCCGCATCGTCCATCTCATGGCCGGCGTCAGCACCCGGCCCACCCGGGCAAGTGTCGGGGCCCTGGCAAGACGGGGGGGCCATTCATGGTACAGTACACTGAGGCTTCAGGGGGGCCCCAGGAGCCCTTAGCTAGTGGCACATCACGCAGCCACTATTGGGCCCCTGTGAGGCAGGGGGGCCCACCTGCCGCCAGCACCTACTCCCCCCAGCCGCATTGAACTATACCGGCATCTGCTGGTACGCTCCCTCTCCCATCATTCCCTGCTCTGCCTCTGACACTGCAGGTGCGCGATGATGTCATCATGCACTCACTGTGTGCCAGGCAGTGCAGCCACTGAGACAGGAGCAGGGAGCAGCACGGGCACAAGGAGAGGTGAGGAGTGTGTGTTTTTTTTGTTTTTATACTATAACAGTGAGTACTGAACTGTGGGGCCATTCTCGGGCGGAGATGCGGGCTGTGCTGTATACTACATGGCTGTGCTATATGCTACACGGGTTGTGTTATATACTACATGGGCTATGTTATGTGCTACGTGGCTGTGCTATATACTGTGCGGGCTGTGTTTTATGCTACGTGGGCTGTGTTATATACTAGGTGGCTGTGTTATATGCTACGTGGCTGTGCTATATGCTATGTGGCTGTGTTATGTGCTACATGGGCTGTGCAATATGCTATGTGGCTGTGCTATATACTACGTGGCTGTGTTATATACTTCGTGGCTGTGCTATATACTGCGTGGCTGTGCTGTATACTACATGGGCTGTGCTATATACTACGTGGGCTGTGCTGTATACTACATGGACTGTGCTATATACTATGTGGCTGTGCTATATACTTCGTGGCTGTGCTATATACTACGTGGCTGTGCTATATGCTACGTGGCTGTGCTATATACTACATGGCTGTGTTATATACTACGTGGCTGTGCTGTATACTTTGTGGCTGTGCTATATACTACATGGGGTGTGTTATATGCTACGTTGGCTGTGTTATATGCTACGTGGGCTGTGCTATATACTACATGGCTGTGCTATATCCTACGTGGCTGTGCTATATGCTACCCATTTTGCACTTTACAACTGTTCTACGTTAATACTTTCTAATGTTTACTTTAAAAAATTTTCCATAAAAAAATTGTCATATTCAATGTATGCAGTTTTTTCTTTGCAGCAAGTTCAGCTAGCAAAAAAATGCCTACTGGTAACTGAGGAAGAGGGAGTAGGTCACAAAAATTGGCATATAAGGGGATGACTTATATAAAGCCCCTCTGCTGTATGGTATTGTAGAATTTACAATAGTTATCACTCATGTAAGAAGTGAAATCTGGCATTGTACTACACCTATATTTCTCTGCTGTATCTGTGAATCATGAATCGTGGTATGTGTTAAAGGGGCCCACTGAGACTCTTTCGCCCGGGGCTCTCAAAAACCTGGTGCCGACCCTGATCCAGTTCATCAATAGCGGCAAAGAAAGTTGTCAAATTGCTTCATGTGAACGCCATGACTGTTGGAAGAAAACAAAATGAAATCCGTCCATTCAGAAGCCAAGAGGTGGACGTCCAGGCAAAATATCGGAGTCAACAAATCCACTCATTCCAAGGTCTATCAGTTGTGGTGCGACAAACACGGCAGCACATTACACAAGTCTGGAATGGTGGCCCGAAAAAAGGTGAAGAGGCCTCGACTTCAATAATGTCATAAGAAGTGTCAACTCGAGTTTTCAAACAACTATGAAAAGTGGATGATAGAAGAGTGGAAACGGGTAATTTGGAGCGATGTGATGAAAGTCAATATACGGCTCTGATGGGTGCAAAGGGGTTTGAAAGAAACAAGTGAAAAAGGGGCTAACGGATGGAGAAATTGAAGGAAAGGTCAAATTTGGTGGAGGAAGACTGATGAAATGGGAATGCTTCATAGCAAAAGGTGCTGGATACTTGACCAGGATCAATGGTGGTCTCAATGCTGAGCCATATGTGAGTATCCTACAAGACGAGATACTTCATACACTCAAGTACTATGGGTATGCCAAGTATGACATAGTGTTCCAGCAGAACAATGACGCGAAGAATACATCAAGATGGGCGAAGAAATGGTTCAATGACAATGAAGTAGCGGTGCTGGGTTGTCCCCACAGTCCCATGATCCCAACCCAATCCAACACTTGTGGGTAGAGGTGAAGAAAAAAGCTGTATACAGACCCAAGTGAGGCGACCAGTGCGCACCAACATGGGGAACGTGTAGACGAGACCTGGGATCAGATTCAGTCAACACATTGATTGTCTATAAAATGATGGTGGTTCAAAGACTTAGTGGATGGTGAGATATGGAGCCTGAACGTCAAAAGGTCAAAACATTGTTACCTTTTGCTCTTCGCTGTGTGTACAAGAATACAACATATTGCAATGATTAAAGACAGTCGATTGAAATGAGTTTGAATAAACTTTTAAAGTTTTTTTATGATGTGAAGTTGCAACTTTTCTGTTGTTACGTTTAGTGTTGAGCATTCCGATACCGCAAGTATCGGGTATCGGCCGATACTTGCGGGTATCGGAAATTCCGATACCGAGATCCGATACTTTTGTGGTATCGGGAATCAGTATCGGGATTAATATCAATGTGTAAAAGAAAGAATTAAAATTAAAAATAGGGATATACTCACCTCTCCGACGCAGCCTGGACTTTACCGCCGTAACCGGGAGCCGTTGTACCTAAAAATGCGCGCTTGAAGGGCCTTAGATGAGGTCACAGCGCTCTGATTGGTCCGTAGCGGTCGCGTGACCGCTACGGACCAATCACAAAGCAGTGACGTCACCTAAGGTCTTTCAAGAGTTTGAAAGACCTTAGGTGACGTCACTGCTTTGTGATTGGTCGCGTAGCGGTCACGCGACCGCTACGCGACCAATCAGAAGCTGCGGACGTCTTCTAAGGTATTTCAAGCGCTTGAAAGACCTTAGGTGACGTCACTGCTTTGTGATTGGTCCGTAGCGGTCACGCGACCGCTACGGACCAATCAGAGCGCCGTGACCTCATCTAAGGCCCTTCAAGCGCGCATTCTTAGGTACAACGGCTCCCGGTTACGGCGGTAAAGTCCAGGCTGTGTCGGAGGGTGAGTATATCCCTATTTTTTATTTTAATTCTTTCTTTTACACATTGATATGGATCCCAGGGCCTGAAGGAGAGTTTCCTCTCCTTCAGACCCTGGGAACCATACAGGATACCGTCCGATACTTGGTGTCCCATTCACTTGTATTGGTATCGGGTATCGGTATCGGATTAGATCCGATACTTTGCCGGTATCGGCCGATACTTTCCGATACCGATACTTTCAAGTATCGGACGGTATCGCTCAACACTAGTTACGTTTTTTTTGCTAATTAAAGACATGGCTTTGAACAGCACAATCTGATGCTGGACATTCACTTTTGCTTCCACCATTATGTAGTACGTAGTTCTGGCAGGTTCTGGTTTTATATTATTGCATCATTATGATATTAAATTGTGATTAGCTTTGAGATGACATTTACAAAGGGCTTGCTGCGCCAAAGGTCTCATTAAGATGCTCACAGTCTTATCAGGAATTGACATTACACTTTGAAATCTTGGTTATACCTCTAAAAAAAATATATCAAGGTATTTTCTAAAGGCAAACAAGGCGTAATCTCCAATTCACAGTAATTATTGTAACTCTTTCTATCCTTTGATTATAAATTATTGAATCTTTTGACATTTGAATCCTTCAGGTTCTAAAGTTTTTTGTGTATTAACTGCAAAATGCAGATACTCAAAATGCCCTGAATAGACGCGTGTAACACTCTGAGGCCCCTAGGACTGTGTTGACGATTTATGCTCCATATGTTCCATCACGCCCTCTGATTCCTCCCCAGAAATTTAGTTCCCAGAATCAAAGGAAGCCAACTGTGATCAGTATTTGGTGAAGCTCCCGCCCGGACCACTAGTGCCAGTGAGAGTGGTGATGCTTTTCATAGTAGTTCCCACATTCTTGGCCACAATATGTGGGGTGTTGAATCTTTCTTACTTCCCAGTTCATTGCCACTCTTTTTTTATATACATTTTGTACACCACTATAATTAACTTTTAACAAACTTTTTAACCCTTGCCAAAAAGGACATCATAAGAAATGCTAGGTAGGAAGGTACACATCCAAAAAAGTAAGCACCTACAACCCGAGCTAAATACTGGTGTGGCATGTATGTATAGGAAATTTGACTAATAAAACAGATGTGGAAATAAATTTAAAAAAAGAACTGATTGCGATCCGAATATTTTATAAATAAACTGGATTTTGTGGAACTTTCTTTAATATGTAAAAAACATATATTCCCATTTACAAAAAGGAATCCACGAGAAATGTAAAAACTGAGTAAAAACTCCGTCTGACTTTTTTCTGGAAAAAGTATTGTGCTGCCTTACTTCTGCTTTCTTGTACATTATGAGTGAAGAAAAACATGTGTATTTGTAATTGAATTGCAGCAGGACAAATGGAGCTCCACCGTATCACTGATCCATCACATTGAGTCTGCCACTGCTGCTGCGATCACCTCTGATATCTTTCTCCTCATATCAATTGAATCCCTGTATTATTCAGATATCGCTTCACTCTTCTCCTTCACTACTTCCATTGTGCAATGCATTACTTTCTGCAGCTTCTGTCCAGTGTCATAGGGCTTTCTCTTCCTATCGTCATTGCTAAGATTTCTGCTGTGATATCCTCTCACTATCCCGAGTCACCCTACAATGGCTGCTTCATTCCTGGTCTTGGCTTTTATACAGGCTATGATAGCCCCTCCTGCTTGGCTGCACAATACATGTGATGTGATATCTGCACTGCATTATTAGGCAGTTTATACATTTGCACCTGAGTTTATGTCAGCCTTCTGTGACTTCTGCAATCTTCTGCAATGAATTCCATATTCACCAAATAATGACTTCTTAATTCCGTGCTTTTGCTTTTATATTGACAAACACTTAGGAATAGAGGGCACCATCTAACCAAATACTATATGTGCTCGACCTGCAGCATGTCAAAAAAGTACAATAACAAACCAAAGAAAAGAGACATGCATAAACGCAGGGATCAACAAAGTATAACAAATGTTATTAATTCAAGGTCCTAGGACCACACAACTTGGAATTAAAAACACTTAAAAGCAGATTGACAAAACAATATACCCAAGAAGATGATGGGAAGACAAGAGACTATACACACGGGAAAACGGTCCCTTATCAAATTACCTCCAAAATTATATACCATACTAGTAGTGCAACATTTTGCTCTCTCTCAAGGAACTTCTGTAAAGCTAGATTGGTACCCAATATAGAGGGGAGAATGGTTCAATAGTATAAGAAATATATGTAGACAACCATATCCTAACCGTATGGATTACCAATATAATGCCTCAACTAGGTACACAACCTAAGAAAGATCAAGGTTATTACAAAAATAAAGTAGAACGCTCAGAGCCCATACTAGAGAGCTTATAATCAAAATAAGTTCCTAATGGACATGCTCATACCCTATGTACGGCTGAGGAGGTTGAGGTAGAGAAAGGAGGAACCGGCTCCCATGCGGCCTACCCGACGCGTATCATCACCAAAGTGACTTCATCAGGGGTAAAAGTGATGTGGTGGCTTGTGGACTGAAGTATATATACTACTTACAAATTATCACATGCGATACAGCTGCAGCAAGAGTCACGCTGGAATAAACACAGCGGCCTTTTTCGCGTCCCGGAAGTCGCTAATGCGCATGGTCAGACGTTACCAAGGATACATAACGACCCTCTCCCCATTGCGCAAGCGCACCTACTTAGAAGCGCTCCAATGTATATCCAGCTAATGCGCATGACTGAAGAGAGAAGAATACAGCGACAACAGGCTCCATTGCGCAAGCGCGGTAACCCGAGCGACACCCACAGAATAAAGGAAGCCGCTAGTGCGCCTGGCCAGTCGTTCTTATAGAACAAAGATTCTTAGCAGTAACCTCTTCATTATTAGAACATAATAAATCGGGCAACAGAAAAGCTTTGTATGGTAACACCAAGTTATTGCATATTAAGTAAATTATTCACAAATATCCCCTCTTAAAATAGAGGCAGATATACGGCAATTCATTACACACAGAGGATTTATGAATCAACACAAATGCTCCGCATGTTCCCCCACCCACACACAAGAGGGTAAGTGAAAAATATACCAAACCTAAAACAGTATACCCATCAACATCGTGCGCCATGCGATTCACTAGTTAAGCAATAAAAAAAAAAAAAAGATATTTTAACATAATTTAATAAGAAACAATGTTAATTAGAATATCCCTATTACGCAAGAGTGAAGAAAAAGTCACTATGGGGATTATAGGCTGATGCCAAGTTCTCACAAAAGTAGTGCAAAGGATCCTCAAGTACCAAAGGTACTTAAAGGGGATCTTAAAGGGGTTACTTAAAAGGGACTTAGATAAAGTCACACACCCCATCTTCACCCATTACGCAAGCAGGCCCATGGTCGCGTTTCGTATGACGTGTTTAGCGCCATTTTTTCAGCCAATGAAGGAGCGTGGGCGTTTCTGTGCTGGGACAGAGGGGGGAGAGAGAGAGAGAGAGAGAGAGAAAAAAAAAAAAATCCCCATTGACGTGCATAGGGTCTCGTGTTCCGGCTGATCCTCAACTTTTCGCAGTAATCGGCCGATTTCGCCCGACTCGACTTTTCAAAAAGTCGGGTTTCGCAAAACATGACTCGACCCTAAAAAAGTCAAAGTCGCTCAACCCTACTACTGTTATATACATGATCTTTGAAAACAGGGATCAACAAACTTTGTCATAGAGTATATCAAAATTAGACATATTAAAGTGGAGCTTCCCAAAACTGGGGAACGCAAAACAAATTCAACAACACAAACCAGAGGTCAAGGAGGGGCCAGACTGTTTACTTAGGATCAAGGGCTTTTTGGCCACAAGGATCTACTGTAGAGTATAAGTTCCCAGAGGGAAAAAACCTATACTGGGTACCAATCACTAGAGGCATGTTAAAGTTGTTTATAATAGCCGGTAAAGAGGAGTTCCTCGTTAAGCCCAACCGGTGTAAGGCTCCGTAGTTAATATATCCACTTGGACTCACATCTCAATAATTGGTTAGTTATGTTGCCCCCTCTAATAGTCACATTTATGCCTTCTAGTCCCATAATCCTTAGGCCTCTGGTGCTGCTTCCGCGTGCTTAAAGAAAGTGTGCCGCCACTGAAGTTAACGTCTTCCCCTTTTCCCGATCTCTTTTGGCCATGTTGATATTGGAGACATGTTGTTGACACCTCCTCCTCAGTTCCTGAGATGTTTGGCCCACATAGAGTTTGGGGCAATCACATAGAATCACATAGACGAGGTTCCTTGACCTGCAGTTAAAATAAGATTCCAATTTAATTGGGAAGGGTAGTATGGCGACACAGACTTCCTCCCGTGCAACTATGAATTGGCACACACTACAACCCCCACAGGGATATGTACCACGAGTCCTTTTACCAACTCCCAGTTCCCTTTTAGGTCGTTGGTAGTGACTATGACACAGTTGATCCTTTAAATTTGTGGCTCTTCTTGCCACCACTTTAGGGGTAGGTGTAATATGTGGAGAGAGTCTTGGCTCACACAACAAGATGTTCCAATTTTTGTTCAAGATCCTATACACATCCGACCACTGATTATTGTACATGGTAATGAGAGATAGGGGTCGATCTGAATCACACACCTGTTTGTTGAAGAGGCTTTGTCTGTCCTTTTGTCTGGCTTTTTGGAACGCCCTTGACACAATTTTTCGTGGGTATTGTCTATTGATGAAACGAGTGGTTAGATCCTTAGCCAACCTCTGAAAATCTGCTGTTGAACTGCAATTTCTACGGAGTCTTAAGAACTGACCTTTTGGTATTCCATTCTTCAAGTGAGCCGGGTGGAAACTGGAGTAATGTAGAAGGTTATTAGTTGCTGTCGTTTTGCGGTAAAGGCAAGAGGAGACTCGGTTCTCTTTCACAGTTAACTTAATATCCAAGAAGTCCACAGTAGATTCAGAGATGGTTGAGGTGAGGTGGATGTTCAGAAGGTTGTCATTCAGGTCCGCGATAAACTTTTCACACTCCTCTAATGTTCCTGTCCACAAAAACAGAACATCATCTAAATATCGTCGCCAGGTGACTATTTTACTAGAGAACATTTCATGTTGGTAAACCACCATCTCCTCCCACCATCCCAAAAACAGGTTCGCATATGAGGGCGCACACCGTGCCCCCATAGCGGTCCCGGAGATCTGCCTGTAATACTTCCTGTCAAAAGTAAAATAATTTTTATCCAGGAGGAAATTAAGCAATTCCAACAGGAAAAGGTTATGCTCACCATCACTTTGATGTCTATCCAGAAAGAAGGAGACTGCTTGAATTCCTTGGTCATGAGCGATACTCGTATATAAAGACTCTACGTCAAGACTAATCAACATAGTGTCCTCCGGAACTTCCAATTTTTCCAGGTGCATCATCAAGTGTGCTGAGTCTCTTATATAAGAGTTGAGGGAGAGGGCTAGCGGTTGAAGAAAATGATCCAAATAGAGGCACGGCCGTTCCATAATGCTCCCAATACCGGAAACTATTGGTCTTCCCGGAGGCAATGTGAGTGACTTATGCACTTTAGGCAAGATATAGAAAGTAGGAACTACCGGATGATGGGTGACAAGGAAATCGGCCTCTCTCTTATTCAAAATGCCATCATGAGTCGCGTTTCGTATCAAACGATCCAATTTGTCCTTAAATACCCCCGTAGGGTCTGAGGGAAGAACATGATAGTTGTTAGTATTACTTAATTGGCGCGATACCTCCACAACATACATCTCATGTGGCCACAAGACCACGTTTCCTCCTTTGTCGGCCTCTCGAACCACAAACTGTTTGCTGTTACGAAGCCCATGTAAGGCACTCCTCTCTCCAGCATTCAAATTATTGCATTTGTTAGTGTCTATTTTTAGAACCTCAATATCTTTACAAACACTCTCGAAGAAGATTTGCACCGCAGAAAAAAGTGAAAGAGATGGTGTCACTTTCTCATTCTCTTGTAGGAGTTCCAGAAGATCACGAAAGGTCTGCTTTTCATTTTCATTGCAGTATTATCTGTAACAAACCCTGACTTTCATACTGTATCTACAGAGGTCACCAATCTGCATAAAACTTTGACTCTGGTTTGGTGGAATGTGAGGAGCTTAGAAGAATATAAGAAAGCAGGTTTTGTACCAAGGGGGTCTGACAGTGCAGATTTTCCCAGCATGGGAGGCTACAGGGGTTTTCAAGAAAACTTGGGAAACTGGGCTTTTGAAATGCTCAGGTATCCTAATGGACATGCTCATAGAACATGATCAGGCTCTTTTGGTAAAAATTAAGGAGGATATAAAAACTAGTGAGGCCAAACTTGGGTCTTTTGATAAGGAGACCTTGGTTACTCCTTTCTTTCTTAAATTAAAAACGACGCTAGATCAATTTGAAAAAGACATTATCAATGGAAAACGGAGTAAATTCCATAGAGATAAGGTGGACTTCAAAAGGGGTCAAGCCTTTAAATGGGTACATCATGGTAATAGACGATATACGGGGAGTGACCAGTCGAACCCCAGCAATAACCCTAACACACTACCATTAAGACATGAGTTATCTTCCAGTGATTTTTTATCTTCGGATCAGAGCGACCTAGAGGGAGCTACAGGAGGTGGAGGAGGAGGGGGAGACGCAATACACGCAACAAACAGGAGAAAAGAGAAGGGCTATCGGAACTGGTCACCAACACATATGAGGGAGACCAGATTCAACCGGAAACGATAAATAATCTAGGTATGTCGTTGCAATCTACAACTGAGGAATTACAAGTGATAAATCTTTCCACCTATGCCTTATCAGATCTTGAAAAATCTGTGTTAATGAGGGGTCTTTTCCTTTTCACCCACGAATCCTTTGGATAAATTTGCATTGGTTAAAGATGTATACTTGTTTTGTCGACAGATGACATTTAAATTACTGTATCATAAACCTTCTTTGGTGGACTCTCTTCCGGAAAATGAAAAGCAGACCTTTCGTGATCTTCTGGAACTCCTACAAGAGAATGAGAAAGCACCGGATCAAACAAGATTCACTAGGAGATCTCCATCACAGGTGACACCATCTCTTTCACTTTTTCCTGCGGTGCAAATCTTCTTCGAGAGTGTTTGTAAAGATATTGAGGTTCTAAAAATAGACACTAACAAATGCAATAATTTGATTGCTGGAGAGAGGAGAGCCTTACATGGGCTTCGTAACAACAAACAGTTTGTGGTTCGAGAGGCCGACAAAGGAGGAAACGTGGTCTTGTGGCCACATGAGATGTATGTTGTGGAGGTATCGCGCCAATTAAGTAATACTAACAACTATCATGTTCTTCCCTCAGACCCTACGGGGGTATTTAAGGACAAATTGGATCGTTTGATATGAAACGCGACTCATGATGGCATTTTGAATAAGAGAGAGGCCGATTTCCTTGTCACCCATCATCCGGTAGTTCCTACTTTCTATATCTTGCCTAAAGTGCATAAGTCACTCACATTGCCTCCGGGAAGACCTATAGTTTCCGGTATTGGGAGCATTATGGAACGGCCGTGCCTCTATTTGGATCATTTTCTTCAACCGCTAGCCCTCTCCCTCGACTCTTATATAAGAGACTCAGCACACTTGATGATGCACCTGGAAAAATTGGAAGTTCCGGAGGACACTATGTTGATTAGTCTTGACGTAGAGTCTTTATATACGAGTATCACTCATGACCAAGTGTATCACTCATGACCAAGGAATTCAAGCAGTCTCCTTCTTTCTGGATAGACATCAAAGTGATGGTGAGCATAACCTTTTCCTGTTGGAATTGCTTAATTTCCTCCTGGATAAAAATTATTTTACTTTTGACAGGAAGTATTACAGGCAGATCTCCGGGACCGCTATGGGGGCGCGGTGTGCGCCCTCATATGCGAACCTGTTTTTGGGACGGTGGGAGGAGATGGTGGTTTACCAACATGAAATGTTCTCTAGTAAAATAGTCACCTGGTGACGATATATAGATGATGTTCTGTTTTTGTGGACAGGAACATTAGAGGAGTGTGAAAAGTTTATCGCGGACCTGAATGACAACCTTCTGAACATCCACCTCACCTCAACCATCTCTGAATCTACTGTGGACTTCTTGGATTTTAAGTTAACTGTGAAAGAGAACCGAGTCTCCTCTTGCCTTTACCGCAAAACGACAGCAACTAATAACCTTCTACATTACTCCAGTTTCCACCCGGCTCACTTGAAGAATGGAATACCAAAAGGTCAGTTCTTAAGACTCCGTAGAAATTGCAGTTCAACAGCATATTTTCAGAGGTTGGCTAAGGATCTAACTACTCGTTTCATCAATAGACAATACCCACGAAAAATTGTGTCAAGGGCGTTCTAAGAAGCCAGACAAAAGGACAGACAAAGCCTCTTCAACAAACAGGTGCGTGATTCAGATCGACCCCTATCTCTCATTACCACGTACAATAATCAGTGGTTGGATGTGTATAGGATCTTGAACAAAAATTGGAACATCTTGTTGTGTGAGCCAAGACTCTCTCCACATATTACACCTACCCCTAAAGTTTTGGCAAGAAGAGCCACAAATTTAATGGATCAACTGTGTCATAGTCACTACCAACGACCTAAAAGGGAACTGAGAGTTGGTAAAAGGACTCGTGGTACATATCCTTTGTGGGGGTTGTAGTGTGTGCCAATTCATAGTTGCACGGGAGGAAGTCTGTGTCGCCATACTACCCTTCCCAATTAAATCGGAATCTTATTTTAACTGCAGGTCAAGGAACCTCGTTTATGTGATTCTATGTGATTGCCCCAAACTCTATGTGGGCCAAACATCTCAGGAACTGAGGAGGAGGTGTCAACAACATGTCTCCAATATCAACATGGCCAAAAGAGATCGGGAAAAGGGGAAGACGTTAACTTCAGTGGCGGCACACTTTCTTGAAGCACACGGAAGCAGCACCAGAGGCCTAAGGATTATGGGACTAGAAGGCATAAATGTGACTATTAGAGGGGGCAACATAACTAACCAATTATTGAGATGTGAGTCCAAGTGGATATATTAACTACGGAGCCTTACACCGGTTGGGCTTAACGAGGAACTCCTCTTTACCGGCTATTATAAACAACTTTAACACGCCTCTAGTGATTGGTACCCAGTATAGGTTCTTCCCTCTGGGAACTTATACCCTAGATCCTTGTGGCCAAAAAGCCCTTGATCCTAAGTAAACAGTCTGCCCCCTCCTTGACCTCCGGTTTGTGTTGTTGAATTTGTTTTGCGTTCCCGAGTTTTGGGAAGCTCCACTTTAATATGTCTAATTTTGATATACTCTATGACAAAGTTTGTTGATCCCTGTTTTCAAACACCATCATGTATATAACAGTAGGTAATATATGGGCCTGCTTGCGTAATGGGTGAAGATGGGGTGTGTGACTTTATATAAGTCCCTTTTAAGTACCCCCTTTAAGACCCCTTTAAGTACCTTTGGTACTTGAGGATCCTTTGCACTAATTTTGTGAGAACTTGTCATCAGCCTATAATCCCCATAGTGACTTTTTCTTCACTCTTGCGTAATAGGGATATTCTAATTAACATTGTTTCTTATTAAATTATGTTAAAATATCTTTTTTTTTTTATTGTTTAACTAGTGAATCGCATGGCGCACGATGTTGATGGGTATACTGTTTTAGGTTTGGTATATTTTTCACTTACCCTCTTGTGTGTGGGTGGGGGAACATGTGGAGCATTTGTGTTGATTCATAAATCCTCTGTGTGTAATGAATTGCCGTATATCTGCCTCTATTTTAAGAGGGGATATTTGTGAATAATTTACTTAATATGCAATAACTTGGTGTTACCATACAAACCTTTTCTGTTGCCCCATTTATTATGTTCTAATAATGAAGAGGTTACTGCTAAGAATCTTTGTTCTATAAGAACGACTGGCCAGGCGCACTAGCGGCTTCCTTTATTCTGTGGGTGTCGCTCGGATTACCGCGCTTGCGCAATGGAGCCTGTTGTCGCTGTATTCTTCTCTCTTCAGTCATGCGCATTAGCTGGATATACATTGGAGCGCTTCTAAGTAGGTGCGCTTGCGCAATGGGGAGAGGGTCGTTATGTATCCTTGGTAACGTCTGACCATGCGCATTAGCGACTTCCGGGACGCGAAAAAGGCCGCTGTGTTTATTCCAGCGTGACTCTTGCTGCAGCTGTATCGCATGTGATAATTTGTAAGTAGTATATATACTTCAGTCCACAAGCCACCACATCACTTTTACCCCTGCTGAAGTCACTTTGGTGACGATACGCGTCGGGTAGGCCGCATGGGAGCCGGTTCCTCCTTTCTCTACCTCAACCTCCTCAGCCGTACATAGGGTATGAGCATGTCCATTAGGAACTTATTTTGATTATAAGCTCTCTAGTATGGGCTCTGAGCGTTCTACTTTATTTTTGTAATAACCTTGATCTTTCTTAGGTTGTGTACCTAGTTGAGGCATTATATTGGTAATCCATACGGTTAGGATATGGTTGTCTACATATATTTCTTAAACTATTGAAAAATTCTCCCCTCTATATTGGGTACCAATCTAGCTTTACAGAAGTTCCTTGAGAGAGAGCAAAATGTTGCACTACTAGTATGGTATATAATTTTGGAGGTAATTTGATAAGGGACCGTTTTCCCGTGTGTATAGTCTCTTGTCTTCCCATCATCTTCTTGGGTATATTGTTTTGTCAATCTGCTTTTAAGTGTTTTTAATTCCAAGTTGTGTGGTCCTAGGACCTTGAATTAATAAAATTTGTTATACTTTGTTGATCCCTGCATTTATGCATGTCTCTTTTCTTTGGTTTGTTATTTTGCTTTTATATTGACTATGACAGATTTTCCCAAAGGCACTATGGAGTAGCCTACCTGGCCACAAATACGGTCATGTGGGCATTCTCCAATCTTCAGCTTTGTGTACAATGGCAGAGGGTTTTTTTGAGTGAATCGAATTGAAAATTGTTTGAGTACACCAGTGAACGAAAATTTCCTAAAATTCGATTTGCATGGAATGGATCAGACCATCCCTAACATGCAGACAACTAGTGATCTTGCAAGAAGCTTTGGAACATTTTCCGCATTGTGTAACATTGTGTGCTGCCTCCGTTATTCCTTTCGAGTTAATCTGTCTCGATTACATTGCTGCGTTCCTCTTTAGGTCAGCTGAGTGCATTTCTCCGACGAGCGTCTTTCTTACACTTTCCTCTAATGTACAATTTTATAAAAGAAACAAAGAAAGTAGAAGAAATGCACTTATTACAATAAGCGCTACTGTGCTAGTAATGGATGGTAATGCGCTAGAGAAATATCCCAAAACTGCTGATGTCTCCAAATGTGTTTGAGTAAAGTGCGCAGAACACAAATGAAAATTTCAACTGACCTTATCAAAGAGAGAAGTTCTGGAGGAATCACAGATCATGAAATGGAGAATTTCTGATTATATTACATTCTGTTTCCAAACGGTAAGATGAATCTGAAAGCATTTGGTGCTCATTCAAGGGCTCTGAGTGGACTGTGGTTATGGGAGAGCGGAGACGCACGTTACTCACGAGATCGTCCGCTTGGCATCAGCAACTTATCATAGTCTCAACTTTCAAAACTATTTACTGAAAAGGAAAAACATTGTGACCCAAGTTCTGATTCATCTCCTGGTCCTTCATGGTCAAATTCTTCAGCCATGGTCTTCAACTAGACATGACTGATTTGGATGAGCGGACCGGTGGAAGTTCGGTTCTAGAACATGACCCGATCTTTAGTTCAATCTTTGGTTTGAGTGCCAGAACAGTAACCGAACTTCAACCAGAACTTGAACCCCATTGAAAATAAAGGCTACCCAGACTGGGAAAGGAAAAGGAAAAAAAGGTACAAACGACCAACTCGTAAGTTTGGATTCACCCATCTCTAATTTCTCAATATTCAGAAATTTGATTTGGTCAGAATTGAAAGAAAAATGTAAAGACGTTTATTTAGCTCGGAGATCTCTGCAGACCCTAAAGAATAATAAACACCATTTTGCTGCTCTTCTGCAAATCGAATTATGAAAATGTAAAAATCTGGTGAATTCAATTTTTTTTTAAATTTGTATCAGATTTGATTTGCTACTGATTGATTCGCTCTTCTCTGTTTCTAAACTGTGATCCTTCAGCTTTCATGAAACTATTAGCAGTGCAATAATGTAACTTTCTGTTTCTTGTGATACAGAGAGGGAAAAAAACAAGTGGATAGCCCAAATAGAATCAGTCATTATCACAGCTTTCTCACAATTATGCTAAGAAGTATCTGCTAAAAAGGAAAGGGTTCTTTACAGTTAGAGCAGTCAGACTGTGGAATGCCCGACCACAAAAGGTAGTAATGGCAAATACTATAACAGCTTTTAAAAAAGGAGTGGTGTTATGATAGTGTTTCAGTTCCTGTACAGACTGAAGATCCTGACCCCACAGTCCCTGGTGGTTCCTGTATGAGCTGAGACAGCCGTAACCACAGACTAGATGATGGCAGCTCTGCTGTTTGCAAGGCTGTGGAGCTCTTCACATTTTTCCTAAAAGACAGGAGGATGGAGCAGAGTGCAAATTACCTACAGAAAGGAAAGTGTGCTGAAAAAAGAAAAGATCCCACAGTGAGTAAAGTAAACCATGACATACAAAATAAAGGATTAAGTATGTAGTGTTAGAGAATATGCCACATACTATCTGAAAAGAAACAGAAGCTAGGCGCAGGGTAAAGAACATAATGAACAGAGAGATAAACCCCAGCTGGTCTTTCACCGACTGGCTTCAACTACAGCAGTATGGCTGGACATCCAAATGAGACTATCACCAGCAGGAAATACCAGCAGGGGGAAAGTATATAAAGCCGCACCAGAAAGGTGATAGGACAGACAAATTAGTAAATGAAAACACTTGTTACCCTAAAATGACTAAAGCAAGGATAACTGAAACTAAACACCAGACACAAAGATGTATCTGCTGTGGGTCAGTGGACAGAGAATCTGGCCAGAAAGCACAAGTTCAAGAGTTCCCAGACGCATTACAAGTGGATGCTTTCCTCAGCCAAAATAGCATTGTGGGATACAGATAATTTACGACAAATAATATGTAATTGGTAGTGTTGAGCGATACCGTCCGATACTTTAAAGTATCGGTATCGGATAGTATCGGCCGATACCCGAAAAGTATCGGATATTACCGATACCAATACAAGTCAATGGGACACCAAGTATCGGAAGGTATCCTGTATGGTTCCCAGGGTCTGAAGGAGAGGAAACTCTCCTTCAGGCCCTGGGATCCATATTAATGTGTAAAATAAAGAATAAAAATAAAAAATCACAATCACAGGCCGCGACGTCATCTAAGGTCTTTCAAGCGCTCATTCTTAGGAACGGAAGCTGCCGGTTACATCGGTAAGGTCCAGGCTGCGTCAGAGAGGTGAGTATATCAATATTTTTTATTTTTATTCTTTATTTTACACATTAATATCGATCCTGATACCGATTCCCGATATCACAAAAGTATCGGATCTCGGTATCGGAATTCCGATACAGCAAATATCGGCCGATACCCGATACTTGCGGTATCGGAATGCTCAACACTAGTAATTGGTGAAGAAAGGTTGAACTTGATGGACCTGAGTCTTTTTACAATCTTCGTATCTGGAGTTGTAGAACAGATGTAAGTGAACAATTTGAAAAGTGCTGTAGTCATGAACAGATTGCAATACACATCACTTCCTCTGCGTGGCCACATAGAGACACATATGGCATAAACGTCTCCCAGCAAAGCATCACTAAATCATGTCGTCGTTTTTTTTCAATGGTGGTCATCTGGTGCCACACATTTCAGGATAAGAAATAAACACATGAAATAGATCACTCTGTGTGTAAAGATTCTATATAATATATGAGTTTCACTTTTTGTATTGAAAAACTGTAATAAATTCACTTTTTGATGATATTCTAATTTTGTGAGAAGCACCTGGGTATATATATGGTAATTTATTGGTTAAAAAAAGAACTTCAAATACCTGTGAAAAAAATTGGTTTGTGTTGATTTTATTAGACTCTTAATTTAACATTTGTACTTTTCCATCGATGGAGCTGAGTGAGGGATTGTTTTTTGTGGGGCGAGCTGACATTTTTATTGACTCCATTTAGGGATAAAATGTTCTGCTCAATTTAATGCATTTTTTCTTGGCAAAATCAGCAGCTGAAAAACGTCAATTCTGTCGTTTTATTTGTTTTCTTTACCACCTTTAACGTACTAGTGAAAATGTGATATTTTGATAAATCGGACACTTTAAAATGCAATGCAATCAAAAATATAAATAATTATTATTATATTTTTTTTATGATAAAAGGGGTGGTTTTTTAATATATTTTTTTATTTTTTCAATATCTTTCTTTTAGTTCTGTTTTTAATTGTTTTTAGGTGCTTGACCCTGTGTTTGTCTGATCACTATTTGCAGCATATACAGTCGGTAAAATTAAAATCTCCTATGAAGCCTGTCTGGCCTTCACAACATTACAACATGGCAATCATGGGGGCTTCAGCTGGTCTCCAAATGCCAAAGCCCACCATAGTTGCACTGCTTGTGGGAAAAGGGGCCATGTGTCTTAAATACCACTGTTAGAGATTGGTATTATACAAGAAGGCTAAAAAGTAAAAAAACAAACGACGAGGTACAAAATACAAGAAAAAAAGAAATTGTTTATTAAATACAGAAATATATTTCTCTTCTTTTTGGTTTTCGACTTGTTTTCAGACTGAACTTCGAACAAGAATTTCCCCCTCAAGTCTGTCTCAATGTTCGGAGTTCTGGGTGAAATCCATTTCCAAGAGACAGAGAGAGATTTTTTTTGTCACCCAGACACAAAGTTTGTGTCCCCATGTTTTTCAATGGGGTTCGGGTTCCGGTTCAAGTTCCGATACAGTTCTGGTACCAGACCCAAACTTTGGAATAAAGTTTTGGTCAGGCACCAGAACCCGATCTTCCACGTTTCCGCTCATCTCTATTTACAACTTTTATCCAATGTTTTTAAAAAGTCATAAATCTGTCTTAAGCCTTATTTTTGCATAGCTAGCCACGCTCAGTTACACCCAATGATTGAAATTCAACAAGGAGTTGCACATTTTTCCATTTTATATCTAGCTAATAAGCCAAACAACTTTTTTTTTATTCTTACCTTTTCGAAGATAGAAAAAAAATCTATTGAAAATGCCTTGATACTTTCTCTCTCCAGAGTTTACTATAACATATAGATTCAATGTTTCGCTTCTTCTCCACTGGACTTAGACTTCAAAAACTTTCTGACAGTTCACCAGAACTAGAGATCAGCCAATCTTTCATACTTCAAGTTCACCAGATTCGGCAAATTATCCCTGGAAATTCAATTGATGGTGAATCTATAGTCCTCCAAAGCCTCTAGTTGCCCTGAAGACACATGTATGACACTATTCTCTTCTTCACACGCCAATCTTCTTCATTGCTGAGCTGTCTCACACACACTATCTTTAGGTTGCTTTCACACATTGCGGTCCCATTGCTTTTGCAGCGCCCCAGAGTCCTGGTCGTTGCAGTAATGTCGCTCTGCCACTAAGGGGAGTGATGTTACGTCTGACTGCACTAAAGGAGTTCACCTGATCAGGTAACACTCACACTACACTTCACACTCCGGCCACCAGTGGGAGTGGTTCTATCTAGTAGGCCACTCCTCACACTCTGGTAAAACTGGGGGTTGGACAGGAAGACAGAGAGAAGTAACTGGGAAGAGCTAGTGAGAGGACCTGTCAGGGATGGGATCCTGGCAGACTTCTAAGAATAGCACAAACCAGTGAGCAACGGGGATACAGCAAAGAAGTGATAGAACCAGAAGGAGTCGTGCTGTAAGATCGAGGCAACATCCTTCTGAGGGGCAACAGTCGGTGGCCGGAACGCCGAGCAAGTAAGAGACTCTAAGCACTACTGCAAACCACGGCAGGACAGCCAATTATAGGTTGGCTGTCTCACTAAAACACCTAAGCAGACAACGGAGGCAGTTGTGGGAGAGGGGCGACTCTAGGGTCCCGGAAGAACTCCAGGCCTACCCCGTCATACGGGTGCGTCCTACCATATCACCTGGGGGACGGAGAGAATGATTATCGGAGACAGACAGAACCAGTTGTGAGGACTATCCCGGGGGCTCAGCAGGGAAGGACTACAACACACAGGCGCTAGAAGGTAGATACTGATTCCCACCTGTAAAGGAAACTCCTGATGTTCCTTCGGACCGGCCGGTCTCAGGCAACCCTGTTAACAGCGCTCTGGACTGAGGATCCTACAACCTTCAGTAAAGAGGTGAAGAGACTGCACCCTGGTGTCCTTGTGATTGATTGCGTCCTGCACTACACACCGAACTGTCATTCCTTTATTGGGCGCCCCTCAGCAGGGTCACGGACCGGGCCTAGCCACCGTGACAACCCCAGAACAGAGACTCAGAGGCCCGGTACCGGGTACCCCTCGGCCCTGCGGCAGTGGGGGCGCTACAACTTGGCGTCACGAACAGGATCTACTTAAGCCTGAAGAATCAGGTCATGTGTGCCTTAGAACTGTGATTTACTGTGCTTGGACTGTACTTCATTGCAAAGACTGTGTGTTGCCAATTGCCGCCAAGAGTTCCCGCCACGATTCGCATTGCCGGGCACGGAGGGAGGAGCCTTAGCTTCGTGGGCGGAACCGGCCAAAAGAAGCGCGGAACGAGAAAGCGCGGTAACGTGCCAATCCCGGAAGAGGAACTCCGACCTCCAGCAGGTTAGTGGAGGAGGGGCCAGCCATCTCCGAGTCGGGAGGAGCGGAGGAGGAGGCCACAGCTGGGGACGTAGGTGCACCTCCGGGCCCCACAGCGGGCAAAGCCGCGGCCCTAGTACAACCACCGGTTGCCGCAGAACCCGCTGCCCCCCTCAGCCAGTCGGACGCTGCCGCTAACACAAAAGCCATAATGCCCTTCTCTATGCCGTACCTGCCCGGAGCGGCCTGGCTCCCACGATACTCTGGGGAGTCGCATACATTCACTGACTTTAAAGAAGGGATCTGCAGCCTGCTCGAGTTATATCCCCTGACAGAGCCTCAGAAGGTCCATATGATAATCGGCCAACTCTTTGGGGCGGCTCTGAGAGAAGTGAAGTCCTGGCCCGCCGCGGATAAGGGAACTGCACAGCAGGTTTTTGCAAAGCTTAAAGCCACCTTCGATACCCGCACTGCTACAGAAATTAAACTGACTTTCTATGGATGCAAACAGAGACCACAGGATAGCTTACGGGACTATGCCCTTAATCTCCAGGAGGCGCTGCGGGCCATTAAGCAGAGTGACCCCGGCAGTATGCAAGATGAGGATAATCTTCTGAAAGAGCGGTTCATTGAGGGGCTCCTGTGCAATCACCAAAGGAGCCAATTACACTTCCTGGCCACGCAGAATCCAGACTTGACTTTTGCACAATTCAAAGATAAAGCTATCCAGGCATTGCAGGAGCGACAGCCCAGCCGCGCGATACCACCCAGGCACCCCGCTCTCACATACCACCAGGAGGTGGCGTCAGATGCTCCAGTTGCCACCGAGGCCGACGCCCAGAGCCTAGAGGACGACTCCCCTGCAGGACTTCGCCTCCAAATGCAGGAGCTGACCAAGAGCGTTGCTGCCCTGGCCCGGACAGTACAGTCCCTACAGGAGGCCCCCAAGGAGAAGATCCAGCTGGCCTCCAGACCAGAGGATGTCCCTTGGATGCGACAGAGGAGGACTTCGCCGACCCGAGGCCGGAACGACGATCGCTTCCATCAGGACGGACGACCCATTTGCCGCCGCTGCCATCAGGTGGGCCACCTTGCCAGGTACTGTCCTTTAAACGAGCAACCCCTGGGGCAAAGGGCCAACCCCCAGGAGTAGGACTGTTAGGCCCGCAGCATTGGAGAGCCAAATACATTGGAGGGCGACCAGTTCTTCCTGTAGTGGTTGACGGTATCCCCCTGAACGCTTTGCTGGACACCGGGTCTCAGGTGACGACTATGCCTTACGTGCTCTATAAACGGTATTGGGAGGACACCGATATTACTCGTGGCCCTGATGACGATTTCACCATAATAGCCAGTAATGGTCAGCCGTTGCCACAGGTAGGGTATAAAGAGGCCACCATCAAGGTGGGGCGGGTGGAATTGAAAGCCCAAGGGATTGTGATTGTTGATATTGACCGCCGAGAATGTAATCCCATGATGACTATCGGTACTAATGTTATAGAAAATTGTCTTGCAGAAGTTATTGTTTTGTTGCAACATGTAGCAGAAACCGCTGGTCACAGTGAACAACGCGCCCTGCAAAAAGAAATCAGGGCTCTGATGCAGAGACAGCAGGTAGAGCTGACTGGTGGTGAGATTGGTCGTGTCACTGTGAGTGATTCAAACCCCATTGCGATACCCCCTAGGAGTGAGATGTTAATATGGTGTCGGGCAGCCATAGGCCTCAGGGGTAAGGACTACCAGGCCTTGGTGGAACCCGTATATTCAGACAATAGGCCTACTGTTCTGACCGCCCGGGGGGTGGTTGACATCCGCCAGGGGAGGGTGCCTGTACGTGTCCTCAATTGTGGGGAGGAAGAGGTTCACCTCACCAAGTATACCACCCTTGCCAAACTGTTCACTGTCAATAATAGCGTGATACAGACACCTGAACCCTTGGTCCCGTCAAACGTGGCGGAGGACAACGGTTCTGCAGAGCACTCGAAAGACTGGTGTCGGGAATTGCATGTGGGCACTGACTCTACCCCACCCCATCAAAAACAGGGGGCCTACAGGGTGGTTCACGAGTACAAGCAGGTATTCAGCAAACACCCCTCAGATTTTGGGCAGGTGAAAAGGATCCAACATCATATCCCCACGGGAGATCACCGACCCATAAAAGAGAGATATCACCCTGTACCCCCAGCTCTTAACCAGTGTGCCAAGGACATGTTGCGGGAAATGAAGGAGGCTGGGGTGGTGAGAGACAGCTGTAGCCCCTGGGCAGCCCCCTTAGTCCTTGTTAAAAAGAAGGATGGTACAATGAGGATGTGTGTTGATTACAGGCAGTTGAACCGCATTACACATAAGGACGCATACCCACTGCCCAGGATAGAGGAGTCTCTGGCTGCCTTAAAATCTGCTAACTACTTCTCTACCTTAGATCTCACCAGTGGGTACTGGCAGGTTCCTGTGGCGGAGGCGGACAAAGAGAAGACGGCCTTCACGACACCAATGGGTCTCTGCGAATTCAACTACATGCCCTTCGGATTGTGCAATGCTCCAGGGACGTTCCAGAGGATGATGGAGTGCTGCCTGGGGCACAAGAACTTTGAAACCGTACTGCTGTATTTGGATGATGTCATTGTCTTCTCTAAGACCTACGAAGACCATCTGAAGCACCTGGCTGAGGTGTTTGAAGCTCTGTCCAACTTTGGTTTAAAGGTGAAACCGTCCAAATGCCATCTGCTGAAACCAAAAGTGCAGTACCTGGGCCATGTGGTGAGCGCCGAGGGAGTGGCCCCAGACCCCGACAAGATCACGGTGATCCAGGACTGGCCAAAGCCCAGCAACCTTCACGAAGTCCGGCAGTTCCTCGGGCTGGTAGGCTATTACCGGAGGTTCATCAAGGACTTCACCAAGAAGGCTGCGCCCATGCAAAACCTGTTGGTGGGCCAACCAAAGAAGACCAAGGGGAGGAACACCCCGTTTGATTGGAACAAGGAGCTGGAAGAATCCTTCACTTGCTTAAAGTCGGCACTGACGGGAGAAGAGGTACTGGCCTACCCCGAATACGATCAACCGTTCGTGCTGTACACGGATGCCAGCAATGTAGGACTGGGAGCCGTGCTGTCCCAGGTCCAGAAAGGCAAAGAGAGGGTAATCGCTTACGCCAGCAGGAAACTTCATCCCACGGAAAGGAATCCTGACAACTACAGCTCCTTTAAGCTGGAATTCCTTGCCATCGTCTGGGCAGTGACAGAGAGGTTCAAACACTACCTGGCCTCCGCAAAATTCACCGTCTTCACGGATAACAATCCGCTAACGCATCTGGATACCGCCAAACTCGGGGCCTTGGAGCAGCGATGGATGGCCCGGCTGTCCAACTACGATTTCACCATCAAGTACCGGGCAGGACACAAGAATGCCAATGCCGATGCCTTGTCCCGAATGCCCAATTTGCCAGAAACGTGAGAAGACCCGGAGGCACTTGAAGAGGTGGTGCTGCCTGCATTCCATCGCCCCAAAGCCACTCAGAACTCTCATCATGTGAAGAACAGGCACAGGAACCAACCGGATGCCACGCTGAATCCCCTGCCCCATCACGGATGGGCGGAAACCCAGGATGGTGACCCCGCGGTCCGTCGGGTGAAAGAGCTCTTGACGCAGGCAGGGTTGCGTCCCGGCCCAGATGATCCACAGGAAACCCAACAGTTGTGGAAGGGGAGAAGCAAACTGTTTATCCATGATGGCAAGCTGTGCAGGAGGAGCATCGACCCACGCACTCATGAATTGGTGTGGCAGATAGTGGTGCCAAGGCGAGATGCGCCCATGGTTCTGGGAGCCTACCACGATGGAGCTGGACACTTCGGATGGAGGAAGCTAGAGAGGCTACTCCGAGGGAGGTTCTATTGGATTGGCATGAAGAGAGCCATTGAGAAGTGGTGTCGGGAGTGCGGTCCATGTAGCCTACGCAGGAAAGACCGTGGCAGCCAACGGGCTCCCCTGCGGCCTATAATCACCAAACGGCCGCTCGAACTGGTCGCACTGGATCATGTGAAGCTGACACCTAGCCGGTCAGGCTATATCTACGCTCTTACCATCGTAGATCACTACTCCAGATTTTTGGTGGTCGTACCTGTCAAGGATCTAACGGCCAAGACTGCCGCCAAAGCCTTCCAGCAGTACTTTTGTAGGCCCCATGGCTACCCGGAGAAGGTACTGACCGATCAGGGACCAGCATTCGAAGCAGAAGTGTTCCAAGAGTTCTGCCAACTGTACGGGTGTAAGAAGATCAGAACCACACCGTACCATCCTCAAACCAATGGGATGTGCGAAAAGATGAACCAAGTGGTGATCGACTTATTGAAGACCTTACCCGTAGAGGAACGGAACCTGTGGCCGGCCAAGTTGCCTGACTTGGTGGACATGTACAACCACATCCCAGTAAATTCCACCAATTGCACTCCAGCGTACCTGATGCGAGGAAGGCCTAGCCAGTTACCCGTTGATCTGGACATGGGGGTCCTAGTCCCCGAAGATACCTCGTCGGATGCAGACTGGGATGCAGAAAGGCAGCGAAGGTACCGCAAAGTACAGGAGTGCGTGGAAAGGAGTCTCGCCCAGGCTAGGCAAAAACAAGAAAGGGACTACAACCAGCATGCTCCTGCGATTCCCCTGTTACCTGGTGAGCAAGTACTCAAACGAAAGAGAAGACTACACAAACTCGATGACCAATGGGAAGCGGAACCGTATACCATCCTGCCATCCAATTTCGACAACACGAAGGTCTGTCTCATCAGCAAGGACGGAGGGGGGACCTCGACAGCGATATCCAGGGATCACCTTAAGGTCTGCCCCGATAAGTTGATGGAGAGGGACATGGCCCCAGGAATCTCCCCGCCGGTGGAAAAGGAGAAGATGATCCACACCGTCCTTGGTGACTTTCCCCAGTCCTGGACTCAGATAAATCAGGCCATCGTAGTACCTGTTCTAACGTTTCACCAGCCGGACCCACCAGGAACAGTGGTGGTACCAGATCGTCCGGCCCCGCTACCTCAACAAGCCCTACCTGAAGATGCCGTGCCGACTGTTGAACTGGCAAATCCTCCCTCTGCTATCAGCGAGCCTGTCGTACCCACTGTTGCTAGCAGCAGCAGTCCTGAGAGCTTCAGCCTGCCAGTGCTACCCAAACTCACTAGAAGTGTAGCTAGAAGGCAGTACACTACACCAGGGGTAGTGTTGTGGATTCTGTTTGCGGGCTCCCTCTGGTGGTTACTGCTGGTACTGGGTGACTTTGGTGGGTTGCGGCCTTTGGTTTCCATCTGTCCATCAGAGGCTGGGTGTTTCCTATTTTACCTGGCCTCTCTGTCATTTCCCTTGCCGGCTATCAATGTGTTCAGATGTGCTCTGTTTGGTTCCTGCCTACCTGCTCCCAGATCTTTCAGGATAAGCTAAGTGCTGATTTTCAGTTGTTTGGTTTTTTTGTCCAGCTTGCTTAGAATGTCTCTTTGTTAGCTGGTTGCTCTAGTGGACTGAGGTTCTCCCCATGTGCCATGAGTTGGCACATGGGTTCTTGTAATCTCAGGATGGTTTTTTTGATTAGGGTTTTTTGCTGACCACTCAGTCCCCTTTTGTGTCATTCTGCTTTCTAGTTTTCAGCGGGCCTCTATTTGCTAAAGCTATATACATCATCTCTATGTATGTGCCTTCCTCTCATTTCACCGTCAATACATGTGGGGGGCAACTATATCTTTGGGGTTAATTCCTCTGGAGGCAAGTGAGGTCTTTGTTTTCTCTGCAGTACTAGTTAGCTCTTAGGCTGGTGCGTGGCGTCTAGAACCAACGTAGGCACGCTCCCTGGCTATCTCTAGTTGCGTTTGTCAGGCGTAGGGCAGCGGTCAGCCCAGGTTCCATCACCCTAGAGCTCGTCCGATATTTATTATACTTTGCTTATCCTGTGCTATCCCTAGCCATTGGGGATTCATGACAGTATAGCCGGCCCACAAAGTGTTAATTGTTTGGGCTGAAGCAGGAGGAAAAGAAGTGTTCAAGGGAAATTTTTTTATTTTTTTTTTTTCCTTCAGAGTTTTGCTGCCTAGCCCTTAATTGCTGTCTAGCTGCTTCTTACCTCCTCTTAACCCTTGAATGGCTCTGATCTTAGCTGTTTATCATGGATGTCCAGAGTTTGGCTTCCAGCCTGAGTAATCTCGCGGCAAAGGTTCAAAACATACAGGATTTCGTTGTTCACACTCCCATGTCTGAACCTAGAATTCCTATTCCAGAGTTTTTTTCTGGAGATAGATCTACCTTCCTGAATTTCAGGAACAATTGTAAATTGTTTCTCTCTTTGAAATCTCGCTCCTCTGGAGACCCTGCTCAACAGGTCAAGATTGTTATATCGTTTCTACGGGGCGACCCTCAGAATTGGGCATTTGCATTGGCACCAGGGGATCCTGCATTGCTCAGTGTGGATGCGTTTTTTCTGGCATTGGGATTGCTCTATGAGGAACCTAACCTAGAGATTCAGGCTGAAAAGGCTTTATTGGCCCTCGCTCAGGGGCATGATGAAGCGGAAATATATTGTCAGAAATTTCGGAAATGGTCGGTGCTTACTCAGTGGAATGAGTGCGCCCTGGCTGCAAACTTCAGAAATGGTCTTTCTGAGGCCATTAAGGATATTATGGTGGGGTTCCCTGCGCCTACAGGTCTGAATGAGTCTATGGCTATGGCCATTCAGATTGATCGGCGTTTACGGGAGCGCAAACCCGTGCACCAGTTGGCGGTGTCTTCTGAACAGGCACCTGAGACTATGCACTGTGATAGAATTCAGTCCAGAAGTGAACGGCAAAATTATAGGCGGAAAAATGGTTTGTGTTTTTATTGTGGTGATTCAGCTCATGTTATATCAGCATGCTCTAAACGCACAAAAAGGGTTGATAAATCTTTTGCCATTGATACTCTGCAGTCTAAGTTCATTTTGTCTGTGACTCTGATTTTTTCACTGTCTTCCATTTCCGTCGATGCCTATGTGGATTCAGGCGCTGCCCTGAGTCTTATGGATTGGTCATTTGCTAAACGCTGCGGTTTTAGTCTAGAGCCTCTGGAAGTTCCTATTCCTCTGAAAGGAATTGATTCTACACCATTGGCTATGAATAAACCGCAGTATTGGACACAAGTGACCATGCGCATGACTCCCGTTCATCAGGAGGTGATTCGCTTCCTTGTACTGTATAATTTACATGATGTACTAGTGCTTGGTCTGCCATGGTTACAAACTCATAATCCTGTCCTGGACTGGAAAACAATGTCTGTGCTAAGTTGGGGATGTCACGGGGTTCATGATGATGCACCTCCGATTTCTATAGCTTCATCTACTCCTTCGGAGATCCCTGCGTTTTTGTCGGATTATAGGGATGTTTTTGAGGAGCCTAAGCTCAATTCGCTCCCTCCCCATAGAGAGTGTGACTGTGCTATAGAATTGATTCCTGGCAGTAAGTTCCCTAAGGGTTGTTTATTTAATCTGTCACTGCCAGAGCATACTGCTATGCGGAATTATATTAAGGAGTCCTTGGAAAAGGGACATATTCGTCCATCTTCGTCCCCTCTGGGAGCAGGTTTTTTTTTCGTGGCAAAAAAAGATGGTTCCCTGAGGCCTTGTATAGATTATCGCCTTCTGAATAAGATTACAGTCAAATACCAGTATCCATTGCCATTATTTACTGATTTGTTTGCTCGCATTAAGGGGGCTAGGTGGTTCACTAAAATAGATCTTCGTGGTGCGTATAATCTGGTGCGGATAAAACAGGGTGATGAGTGGAAAACCGCATTTAATACGCCTGAGGGCCATTTTGAGTATTTGGTAATGCCTTTTGGACTCTCCAATGCTCCGTCAGTCTTTCAGTCCTTTATGCACAATATTTTCCGTGAATATCTGGATAAGTTTATGATTGTGTATTTGGATGATATTTTGGTGTTTTCTGATGACTGGGAGTCTCATGTTCTACAGGTCAGGAAGGTGTTTCAGGTTTTGCGGGCCAATTCTCTGTTTGTGAAGGGCTCAAAGTGTCTCTTCAGAGTCCAGAAGATTTCTTTTTTGGGGTACATTTTTTCTCCTTCTACTATTGAGATGGATCCCGTTAAGGTTCAGGCTATTTGTGACTGGACACAACCTACATCTGTTAAGAGCCTTCAGAAGTTCTTGGGGTTTGCTAATTTTTATCGTCGGTTCATTGCTAATTTTTCCAGTATTGTTAAACCTTTGACTGATTTGACTAAAAAGGGTGCTGATGTTGCTGATTGGTCTCCTGCGGCCGTGGAGGCCTTTTGGGAACTTAAGCGCCGGTTTTCTTCTGCTCCTGTGTTGTGTCAACCAGATGTTTCACTTCCTTTCCAGGTGGAGGTTGATGCTTCCGAGATTGGAGCGGGGGCGGTTTTGTCACAGAGAAGTTCTAATGGCTCGGTGATGAAGCCATGTGCTTTCTTCTCTAGAAAATTCTCGCCCGCCGAGCGCAATTATGATGTGGGTAATCGGGAGCTTTTGGCCATGAAGTGGGCATTTGAGGAGTGGCGTCATTGGCTTGAGGGTGCTAAACATCGCGTGGTGGTCTTGACTGATCACAAGAATCTCATTTACCTTGAGTCTGCCAGGCGTTTGAATCCCAGACAGGCTCGTTGGTCGTTATTTTTTTCTCGTTTCAATTTCGTGGTTTCATACCTGCCAGGTTCAAAGAATGTGAAGGCAGATGCTCTTTCCAGGAGTTTTGTGCCTGACTCTCCTGGAGACACTGGGCCTGCTGGTATCCTTAGGGATGGAGTAATATTGTCCGCCGTATCCCCAGACTTGCGACGCGCATTGCAGGAGTTTCAGGTGGATAAACCGGATCGATGTCCACCAGAAAGACTGTTTGTTCCGGATGATTGGACCAGTAGAGTCATCTCCGAGGTCCATTCTTCTGTGTTGGCTGGTCATCCTGGAATATTTGGTACAAGAGACTTGGTGGCCAGGTCTTTTTGGTGGCCTTCCTTGTCTAGGGATGTGCGTACCTTTGTGCAGTCTTGTGAAGTGTGTGCTCGAGCTAAGCCTTGCTGTTTACGGGCTAGTGGGTTGTTGTTATCCTTGCCCATCCCGAAGAGGCCTTGGACGCACATTTCCATGGATTTTATTTCTGATCTCCCGGTTTCACAGAAAATGTCCGTTATCTGGGTTGTGTGTGACCGCTTTTCTAAGATGGTTCATTTGGTGCCCTTGCCTAAGTTGCCCTCCTCCTCTGAGTTGGTTCCTTTGTTTTTTCAGAACGTGGTTCGTTTGCATGGGATTCCGGAGAATATCGTTTCTGACAGGGGATCCCAGTTTGTGTCTAGATTTTGGCGGACGTTTTGTGCCAAGATGGGCATTGATTTGTCTTTCTCGTCTGCATTCCATCCTCAGACGAATGGCCAGACGGAGCGAACTAATCAGACCTTGGAAACTTATTTGAGGTGTTTTGTTTCTGCTGATCAGGATGACTGGGTTGCTTTTTTGCCACTGGCCGAATTTGCTCTTAATAATCGGGCTAGTTCGGCCACGTTGGTCTCTCCTTTTTTTTGTAATTCGGGGTTTCATCCTCGTTTTTCCTCTGGTCAGGTGGAGTCTTCGGATTGTCCTGGAGTGGACGTGGTGGTGGACAGGCTACATCAGATTTGGAATCAGGTGGTGGACAATTTGAAGTTATCTCAGGAGAAGACTCGGCAGTTTGCTAATCGCCGTCACCGCGTGGGTCCCCGACTTCTTGTTGGGGACTTGGTGTGGTTGTCTTCTCGTTTTGTCCCTATGAAGGTCTCTTCTCCTAAGTTCAAGCCTCGGTTCATCGGTCCTTATAGGATCTCGGAGATTCTTAACCCTGTATCTTTCCGTTTGGATCTCCCAGCATCGTTCGCTATTCATAATGTGTTCCATCGGTCGTTGTTGCGGAGGTATGAGGTGCCTGTTGTTCCTTCGGTCGAGCCTCCTGCTCCGGTGCTGGTGGAGGGAGAATTGGAGTATGTTGTTGAGAAGATCTTGGATTCTCGTGTTTCCAGACGCAGACTCCAGTATTTGGTTAAGTGGAAGGGTTATGGTCAGGAGGACAATTCCTGGGTGGTCGCCTCCGATGTTCATGCGACTGATTTGGTCCGCGCCTTCCATAGAGCTCACCCTGATCGCCCTGGGGGTTCTCGTGAGGGTTCGGTGACCCCTCCTCAAGGGGGGGGTACTGTTGTGGATTCTGTTTGCGGGCTCCCTCTGGTGGTTACTGCTGGTACTGGGTGACTTTGGTGGGTTGCGGCCTTTGGTTTCCATCTGTCCATCAGAGGCTGGGTGTTTCCTATTTTACCTGGCCTCTCTGTCATTTCCCTTGCCGGCTATCAATGTGTTCAGATGTGCTCTGTTTGGTTCCTGCCTACCTGCTCCCAGATCTTTCAGGATAAGCTAAGTGCTGATTTTCAGTTGTTTGGTTTTTTTGTCCAGCTTGCTTAGAATGTCTCTTTGTTAGCTGGTTGCTCTAGTGGACTGAGGTTCTCCCCATGTGCCATGAGTTGGCATCATCTCTATGTATGTGCCTTCCTCTCATTTCACCGTCAATACATGTGGGGGGCAACTATATCTTTGGGGTTAATTCCTCTGGAGGCAAGTGAGGTCTTTGTTTTCTCTGCAGTACTAGTTAGCTCTTAGGCTGGTGCGTGGCGTCTAGAACCAACGTAGGCACGCTCCCTGGCTATCTCTAGTTGCGTTTGTCAGGCGTAGGGCAGCGGTCAGCCCAGGTTCCATCACCCTAGAGCTCGTCCGATATTTATTATACTTTGCTTATCCTGTGCTATCCCTAGCCATTGGGGATTCATGACAGGGTAGCAAGTATAGTGGGCCCTGTTAGGCCAGTAGCAACCCCTGTGCTGCGAAGGTCCACATGCAGCACTCAGAAACAAACTCCCCTCCGCTACAAAACTTAGAAGTATTAAGGAGGGCTGTTATTTAGTTGAAAATGTTTGTGTATATATCTTCTGTTACAGGTTTTAAAAATGGACAACGGAGTAATGGACAGTGAATTGCTCCAAAAAACTTCTAAATGGGGACCCCTTTGTTTACCCGGGGTCCCCGCCGTTTCAACCACTGAACTGAGAGTCATAAACTGTGCATGATCTAACCTTTGCAACGTTCAAGAGTCTTCACCTCCCATAAAGGGAAGCACTGTTTTGTTTGATTGTTTATGATATTTTGGTGTGTTCTCTGTTAACATGTATTGTTGTTCTTGTTTTTTTTCCCAGTCCGGGAGTACTGGATTTATCCGGGGGGGGGGGAGTGCAGCGCCCCAGAGTCCTGGTTGTTGCAGTAACGTCGCTCTGCCACTAAGGGGAGTGATGTTACGTCTGATTGCACTAAAGGAGTTCACCTGATCAGGTAACACACACTACATTTCACACTCCGGCCACCAGGGGGAGTGGTTCTATCTAGTAGGCCACTCCTCACACTCTGGTAAAACTGGGGGTTGGACAGGAAGAGGGTGAGAACTAACTGGGGAGAGCTAGAGAGAGGACCTGTCAGGGATGGGATCCTGGCAGACTCCTAGCAGCAGCACAAACCAGTGAGCAACGGGAATACAGAAAAGAGGCAATAGGACCAGAAGGAGTTGTGCTGTAAGAACCAAGCAACATCCTTCTGAGGTGCAAACAGTCGGTGGCCGGAACGCCAAGCAAGTAAGAGACTCTAAGCACTACTGCAAACCATGGCAGGACAGCCAATTATAGGTTGGCTGTCTCACTAAAACACCTAAGCAGACAACGGAGGCAGTTGTGGGAGAGGGGCGACTCTAGAGTCCCGGAAGAACTCCAGGCCTACCCCGTCATACGGGTGCGTCCTACCATATCACCTGCGGGACGGAGAGAACGATTATCGGAGACAGACAGAACCAGTTGTGAGGACTATCCCGGGGGCTCAGCAGGGAAGGACTACAACACACAGGCGCTAGAAGGTAGATACTGATTCCCACCTGTAAAGGAAACTCCTGATGTGCCTTCGGACTGGCCGGTCTCAGGCAGCCCTGTTAACAGCGCTCTGGACTGAGGATCCTACAACCTTCAGTAAAGAGGTAAAGAGACTGCACCCTGGTGTCCTTGTGATTGATTGCGTCCTGCACTACACACCGAACTGTCATTCCTTTATTGGGCACCCCTCAGCAGGGTCACGGACCGGGCCTAGCCACCGTGACAACCCCAGAACAGAGACTCAGAGGCCCGGTACCGGGTACCCCTCGGCCCTGCGGCAGTGGGGGCGCTACACTTTCTTTTTTAATGGCTTTCTTTTTTACTCAGTCACAGTAGAAATGCTTTTGAATCGATTTTTAAATACAGCCACAACATGTAAAC
The DNA here is from genome assembly GCF_051348905.1 of Ranitomeya variabilis. Taxonomy (NCBI): domain Eukaryota; kingdom Metazoa; phylum Chordata; class Amphibia; order Anura; family Dendrobatidae; genus Ranitomeya; species Ranitomeya variabilis. The sequence goes on from NC_135235.1 coordinate 20,166,137, forward strand.
GGATAGTTTCCTCAGTGTTTATGTCTTTCTCTCCCTATTTCTATGGTTGAGCTGTGACGTCCTCTCATTATCCAGATTCATCACACAATGGCCGCTGCATTTCCAGACTTTGCTTTTATACAGGCTCTTTGTACCTTCTTGTTCCTCTCTACTATTTTTATAACTTGTCCATGGCACTTCTCTGATTCTTCTATATGCTTTCTGTCTGCTTGGATAATTTTGGAAAATGAATGAGCCATCCTGACGTATCGCCTCCAAACGACAGCCCACATGTGGAGGACATAATGCAAATCATTCTCTGTTTTTGTTATTAAGGAACCTCAAGCAAGTGACATGATATATGATGCCATTTTCTATGTTTTCTCATTTATAGAATGTGGAAAGCTTGGCGACAACTCTTATGGGTTACGGTAATGTCTACTATCACTTGCTGCCGTCCAGTATCTGCATGTCTTCCATTCTGTAATTGCGCCATTATACCATATTTCTAGAGTAAATCATTACACGTGTGTAATAAGAGAGGAGCATATCGATTCTACATAAAATGAATTCATGACAAACTACAAATTCCACATTTTGGGGGATTCTATTTTTGTGCAAATTTGGCAAAATGGCCACAAGTCAGATGTCATTTTACCGGATTATGAGGGTCTGGAAGGTTTTAAAAAAACATCCACCTTTCCGTGACCCTCTCTTACCATTACCACTATTGTCAAGTCCCTCATCGCTCCTCATAAGATGTTTTCTAGCTTTTTTTGCTAGATCCTATGATCTCACATGAAACAAATTAACGCTAATGTCAGGCATCGGGCTCCACGTGACACCACGGGACATAGTGAAGACCCTCAAGAACAAAGACCCAAACTGTAGAGAAGAAAGCGGAGAAGATCAGAGGAGAGTTAGGAGAGTTACGGGAGAGTTGAGGAAGGCGAGTATATTTTTTTTTAACTCTCTCCCACCTGAATTGATTTCCAACAAATTTTTCTTCTAAATGAAAGCAAATCTTTTGAATTTAGGTATCGCTACCTATAAGCGATTCAGGCTCGGCTCTGCTGCGTCTGCCTATTGCTGAGTGTTTCCCATCGCCTGCCGGCTCGTACATACGTCTCGGCTAATACTAGAATTTATCCAGAGCCCTTCATTAAGACATAAAGCAGTTTCTCAGGAGAGCGGCCGCACGGATGATAAATCACAATCCGACAGCAATCGCATTTAATGAGATAATAAGCTGCATAAACTAATTCATTTCTCACCCCGTTACACAAAGGTGGGGCCAGGTCCGTCCCCAAGTAACCCAAAAGCTGCCCTCAATTTATCTGAGTTATGAAGCGATCCCTCACCTGCCCCCTAATGACTCGTCCGGGAAATTGCTTCTTCCATCTTGTCTGTGAAGCTCTCTGGGGTCAGCGAGAACTGATATATATCATCAGTTACCAGAGCGGCGCTCACACCTACACTCCTGCTACTACAACTCCCAATGTTCTACAAGTCTGCCTATGACTAAGGAACATGAATGTCTGCCATCAATGGCAGGATACTGGGGTGACACATGGCCACGACCGGAGACTTTTTATTGTTACGCCAATGTCGAAGCACAAAAGAGGGAATTCATCTTAGGGGCGACGCTTGGAGTTTTATTTTTATTTCATACAAAATTTGAAACTTTTTGACATAAAGAAAAACTGCAGCAAAAGACTTGATAAATTCCCCACAGGTTTTATCTTTCCTCATGAGCCAAAAAAATAAAGACATGAATTATGGTGCTCGCTGTATGTGCAATAATTTGCCCTTTTTTTATTTTTCTCACTGGTAACTTTTTTTAAAAAGTTGTCAGGGGACGGGTCCACGCACAGCCTAACAATGTGCTATAATTGCTGCTAATAATTAGTGTAAATTGTTTCCAGCTAGAGGATGGAGTAGATTTAATTCCATGTTACTTGTACCAGTGCAAAACAGAAGCTCAAACTTTAATAATGACATTCAAACAGTGAAAATAAACAGAACCGGACAAGTTTGCGAGTCAGATGTAGCAGAGCTGAGAGATGGCAGTGTAACCCAGCTTACTGTGTACACAGATCCAGGGCCGGGATGCAGCAGTACAGGATACCAAGCACCAGATAGACAGCAGAGCGGAGTCCACAGCGGGCAGCGGGGTCTCTGTAGGGTCGGTCTCAAGATAAAAAGACACAGATATGTCAGATCCAGATTTGGGGTACAAGGTACAATTTTAGGGTTCCATTCATCAAGTAGTTTCTGGTGTAAAACTGCTGCAAAATGTTTGCTACTTTTAGAGCTTTTTTGGCAGTCCGAGCCAGCTCTGCCAACTAGCCAGGAGTGACGTGGCCATCCACAGCTCACAGATTCACCAACATGTTCACCAACGATTGTGACAGGAAGGTCACACAGCAGCTGAATGAGGTGCCGGATCTCTCTTACTGGCGCACACCTCTCATTGAATTTAGCGCATCTTATTCCTGCACACATTTCATCAAGTAGAGATGAACCAGGGCCCCCCGAGGTCAGCGTTAGATTTATCAGCAAATGTGAAAGTTATAGCAGGTTCGGATTTGGGGAGTGGGTGCATGCAGGGTGCTGGGTGGAGGGTGCTGGGCTGAGGGAGCTGGGAGCGGGGTGCATACAGGGTGCTGGGAGCGGGTTGTACTTAGGGTGCTTGAAGCGGGGTGCATACAGGGTGCTGGGAGAGGGTTGTACTTAGGGTGCTTGAAGCGGGGTGCCTACAGGGTGCTGGGAGAGGGGTGCATACAGGGTGCTGGGAGAAGGGTCTAATTGAAAGTTATTTAAAAAAAATTGCATGGTAGGCCGGGGAATCTGCAGCCTCATACCCTCCTCCCTCTCATACCATGCAGTCTCACAAACAGTTTCAGGGCGATTCTGCAGCCTCATACCCTCCTCCCTCTTCTCTCTCATACCATGAAGTCATCTGCTCATCTGAACCAGACTAAAAATAATGACCCGGCTCCTGGGAATACTGTACCCACTTCATTGTATGCCTGGCACAGCTCTGCGCTTTTTGAAGTGGCTGCACCAGGTTTTGCAGCTCAGCCCCATACTTTTGAAGTAAAGGAGATATCCAGGACTTTAGAAAAAATGCACTAACAGGCTTGTAGTTGTTAGCAGATGTAACTCCCTGCATGTTGTGCCCTGCGACAGTCATTGATTGTTCCTGCCAGAGATTCAGCTGCTCCCTGTCAACAGAGCAGCGGTTTCTCTTCCTGTTGACAGAGCGGGACTACTGGCGTCATGCTGATTGACAGCCGGCTTCCCCCAATTAGGCAGTGGGGAGTCGGCTGTCAATCAGCCTGACACTAGTAGTTCCACCTTGTCAACAGGAAAATAAACTGCCGCTCTGTAGACGTGACGTCAGCTGAAGTCTGTGCCGACGATGAATGGCGCCGAGCACAACAACCAGGTAGATACAAAACTACCAGCCTGTTACTGCTTAGGCACATGTTTTTATAGTCCTGGATATCCTCTTTAACCTAAGCTACAATGAGTGGCAATGCCAGGCACAGTGACGGTCCCTTAATCCACAGATCATGGGATTGCCGGGCGTCTGATCTCCACCGTTCTGATTTTAGTGATATATAATGGCGCTATATAATATAATTAATGGCGCTATATAAATGAGTCAAATAAATAAATACATTTTAGAATTCCAAAAACTTACTTTTAACTATTCAAAGTCTGCTATATAAATCAATATAAAACTCCAGCTTATGTTCTTATTTTTCTCGAAACTTCTCGGAGTAGAAGACGCCATCTCTACACTTGAACGATAAGTTCTCGGCCTCTAGGTGATTGGGATAAATACTTTGTATTACAAACAGTAAAGTATCTACTTAAGTCATCTTGACTCGTCCCGGAGAGTTTCCGCCCTGCCGCTTCCCCTGGGTGTGCAGATAAAAGTGCCTCCTATCATGGCTCATATCAAAGTCTTTTCTGCCGGAGCTGTTTTTGCCTACGATAAGGGGTTAAGCTTCTCTCTATCCATCTACTTTCTATGCGCTCATGTTCTCCGCACGTAGGCCTGTCTATAAAGATGCTGAATGATATATACCGCTGCCTCTGCTTATCTGTCTAATCCCCCCCGAATCCTCGCCACGTCCTTTGGTTTGTTTGCTCCAGCATTGAGCTTTGAGATGTCAGCACATTTATTTATTCTCCTCTCTCCTCCATTATCTAAATACAACTAATAGGGAGTCGCTTAGTGTCCCCTTCATTGTTCCTTGACCTCGGCCATGAATATCCAGCATAGAATTAGCATCCACACCTCCGCTGGGAGCTTTCACCTTCATACCTTAGTTTTTGAGGTTTTCTTTTTTTTTTGAGAATGTAAACTCTTAAAGTCACTTTGTAGCATCGATTATTATCTTCTCAAAGGCCTTTGGGACAAACCATGGATCTAATAGTTGGATCTTCTCCAAATCGACACATTTTTTTTTCTTCTTGTTGTTACTAAGAACAGTTTTGCTACAATAGAAATGTTAAAAATGTTGGACACGATAGATATGCTAGAGATCCTTTTGAAATTTGAATATTCTCAGATTTGCAGAATTTTTCCCCCCAAAATAATTCTCAAAGCCTCAAATCACCCTGAAAACACACGTGTAACACTCTGACGTCTCCTAGGACTGAATTGAACACTTATCAAGCTCTTTAATGAAGCAGTGCCTTCGTAATACCCAAGTGACTTCAATGGCTATGGACAAATGGATGGTAGCTGTTGTTCACCGCTGAGATGTCACACACAATATGTAATGTTTACTCAGTGTTTTATGGCTCTCTCTCCCTATTTCTATGGCTATGTTGTGATCTGTAAAGTTTATTCACTATCTAGATTCAATAAAGAATATCTGCTGCATTCCTTGTCTCAGCTTTTATACAGGCTGATAGTGGTTAGCACTGTTGCTTGGCAGCGTTGTGGTCCTGGGTTCAAATCCCACCAAGGAAAACATCTTTAAGGAGTTTGTATGTTCTCTGCTTGTTTGCATGGGTTTCCGCCCTCACTCTAAAGACATGAATATAGATTTTGAGCCTCAATGGGGACAGTGGTGGTAATGTCTGTAAAGTGCTGTGGAATATGATGTCGCTATATAAGTAAAAGTATATAGAATATATGTGATAGCAAGGACTGTGGGGAAGCCCACGCTGCTGCATCTCTGGGCACTTGAGCATTATGTGGCTGATGCAATTTTCTGCAATGTGTAGACCGGCGACAGACATTTGCAGTTTGTGAACATGAAATCTCAAAGTATTTGAATTCATAGGATCCTGCAAATTTTCAAAAATTCTACCCCAATTGGATTCTCATCAAATGTATAACTTCATCTCTAATGGATTCTTTGCATATATTTTTGAATGTAAAAGTTTTGAAAAACATTTCCCAATAAAACAAAAAAATTGAAACAACCCATGCACTAAAAAATCATTGTTACGCCTCCAGTAGGCCTGGAACGATGCAAGTCGTGCAGGAACATTGAAGAATGCTCATTCCTGATCGCAACTCTTTGTAAACCTGTCACTGATCAGCTGGCGAAAAAGCCAAACGCCTGTACACTGGTTGGGTTAATTACTTTTGTGGGTCCAAAAATTATCCCTACTTTAAGCATGTCTTCTATTGTGAATTCTGCTTTTGGGCTCCCTCCGGTGGTTGTAGGTGGTAATGCAGTTGCCCCTGAGTTGCAGTCCTAGTCAGGTGTATCTGCTGATTGCAGTTCTGACTGGGGTATTTAGGCGTGCAGGATTCATTAGTCCTTGCCAGTTGTCAATTGTTGTTGGGAGGTGTTGGACCTCTGCTTGGTTCCTCCTGCCTTTCTGCCAAATCAGCAAAGATAAGTGTCTGGTTTTTTTTTTCCTGTGGCACACGTTCTGTGTGCTTCACAATTCAGTGCTATTCTTTGTGTTTTCTTGTCCAGCTTAGATTGTGTCAGTATTTTCTCAGTCTTGTTGGATTCTCTGGAGTGTCAGATATACATTCCATGTCTTTAGTTAGATTGTGGAACTTTTTGTATTATCTGCTGTGGATATTTTTGGAAGGGTTTTAATACTGACCGCCTAGTAATCTGTCCTATCCTTTCCTATTTAGCTAGAGTGGCCTCTTTTGCTAAATCCTGTTTTCTACCTGCGGGTGTCTATTCTTCTCCTACTCACAGTCATTATTTGTGGGGGGATGCCTATCCTTTGGGGGTCTTCTCTGAGGCAAGGTAGCATTCCTATTTCCATCTATAGGGGTATTTAGTCCTCCGGCTGTGTCGAGGTGTCTAGGGTATGTTAGGCACACCCCACGGCTACTTCTAGTTGCGGTGTTAGTTCAGGATTTGTGGTCAGTACAGGTTCCACCGACTCCAGAGAAAGTTTCATGCGGCTCCAAGGTCACCAGATCATAACAGTCTTCCCATCAAAACTGAATGTGCTCATCAGCATTGTACTAACTGTGTTAAAGGGAGTGTGTCAGCCCAAACTGATACTATAAACTAAGCTCATGGCCTTTTAGGGGATATCAACCCTATAAAAATTGCACATTTAGTGTTGTTATCGCTGCCTCCACTGTGTAAGCCTGAAATGTAATTAAATATGCCAATTAGGATGACAAATGCCCCTTGGTGCACTATTCCGCCCACGGGTTTTGCATGCACCTAATGATTGATAGCACTGGTTTGATTTCTTTGCATACATTGCTCATTGCAGGCAAATCCACCAATGAGCGCAGTGACCCCCAGCAATCACTAGAATTGGGGTTCTAAATCATGTCTGATTGGAGAAGTAATCCTCACATGTGACCACCACTCCATTTACTTCTTGGGGCCTATGAAACCTTTAGTTCTCCATGACCACCGATCCCGGAGTAATGGTCATGTCGTTGGTCTAACATTCCTTTTGGGACCCCCAATCTTGTGGTCAGTGTGGATCTTGACATTTAGATCTCCAACAATTACATTTTTCACCTATCGTGTGGATAGGCAATAATTATCATTTATGGGGCAAACCCAATAACTGGAAAATCCCTTTAATTTTCATAGAGCTTAAATGGTGAAACTAATTATTTCCCCTTTAAAATTGGAATCCGAGATAAATAAATGAAAGCCGTAAATCCCGTAAATTCTCCGTCGTTTTTACTTAACCAATAAAACTATAACTTAAATTCCAATTTGCTCTTGTTAAAATACGACCAAAATTGAACATCATTTATAACCGGCTGCAAATTATACATGAGGGTGATATCTCATCGAGGCCGTAATTACACATTACTCCCGGTGGTATTTATTCACATTTAATATTTTAGTGACTGCGCAAAAAACCCACAAATTAGAATTTGATGTTCTCACATGGTAATTTCCTATAAGAAGGCGATGATTAGGACATGACCACTCTATATCAGCTGCAAATTGCTCCGCGCGATACCGGACATTGCAGAAATCAGTGGTTTTATGGATGAGATTAATAAATACAAGTCCAGTAATTAATGTGAACGTCGCCACTTTAATAAATTGACAGAATGAGTGTAGCTGGGTCAGGACTATGTTTAGCACAATCTCTCTCTGTTATCCCTGTGTGCAAGGATCCAGCTCTGCACAAACTGGGTTATGCTAATTTAAGCAAATCTCTTGCACAGTATGAGAGAAGTCAGGGATGTCCTAGATTACGGATGACACTGAGAAATATCCTGGATGTATCTGGTTTCTGCTATTGACACATGTAATTAGTGATAGGCTCAGAACCACACTGACTTCAGTAATGATCTACAGCTCCTCAGGGGCGTAGGCTGAGAATCTGAAGTGGGAGGAGCTATACTCTGCAGCCAATAAAATCATTGAAATGATAATAGCAGCAGATGAGGAGCCTGTTGATCTTGTCACGAGGCAATGACTGGTCCAAATGTGATGATATCGAGGAAAACGTGATGGAAAGCTACTCTGAGGTGTAGACTGAGAGTCTGAAGTAAGTGGAGCTTAGATACAATGCAGCCAATAGGATCATAGAAATAGTAACAGCTGCAGAAGAGGAGCATGTTGATCTTTTCTAGAGACAGTGACCTCTACACCATGATGTGAGGAAAGTAAGCTCCTATTGAGTTTAGACTGAGCATCTGAAGTGGGCGGAGTTTGTGTATTCTGCAGCCAATCGGATGATTGCAATGGTAGCATCAGCAGAAGAGGAGCATGTTGACCTTTTCAGGAGGCAATGACCTTTCCACTCATACCATGTAGTGAGGATAGGGGTAATGTCATGATGTGAGGGCAGATAGCTACTCTGAGGTGCAGACTGAGAGTCTGAAATAAGTGGAGCTAACATACCATGCAGCCAATAGGATCACTGAAGTGGTAGCGGCTGCAGAAGAATAGCATATTGTTCTTTCCCAGAGGCAATGACTTATACGCTCATATGATGTTGATGTGGAAAAAGGGTAATGCCACGATGTGAAAAAATTAAGCTCCTCAGGGGTTTAGACTGAAAGTCTGAATAAAGTTGAGTTAAGACACCATGCAGCCAATTAAATCATTTAAAGCGCAGCATCAGCAGAAGAGGAGGACGTTGATGTTTTCAGGAGGCACTGACCTTATCCCTCATATGATGCTAGGGAGCTAAGGGACAATGCCATGATGTGAGGATTAAAAGCTCCTCTGGGGAGGGCTGAGAATGTAAAGTGGGTGGAGCTAGAATATAGTCCAGCCAATAAGATCATTAAAGTAGTAACGGCAGCAATAAGGTGTGTTTATTTTGTCTGGAGCCAGTGACTTGTTCAGTCATGTAATTTTAGTAAGGATAGGGGTAGAGTGATGATGTGAGGAGGGATTAAAAACAAGTGTGGGGGGGGGGGTTACAGTGACTTGTCCTGCTTTCCTTCCTGCTTAGGGGGGCTTTTATTTTCTGCCACCAATCTGCCCTGGCCGGAATTCTCCCTATGTAAGCATGGTGGTCTCCGTAAGGAGAAACTTCATTGAGACATGGTGAAAGCAGTAAGGTCCCCCAGCAGCACAGAGTGTTTCAGGAGAGGAGGGTGTGATTAATATTATCGAGGATCCACAGGGCCAACGTCACAATGTGTGATGAAGATACATAGATAATTGTGGATCTTGTCTTCGGGGCAAATGACAGGGAAGCGTCACATCACATCTGTACACACAGACTGCAGGTAATTACGGCTCTCGCAGGTATAATGAGTTTTTGATGCCTTCCCCTCCCCCAACGCATTGCCAGAAATCTTTTTTTTTTTTCTACACTGGATCAGAGTAATGAATTCTGATCCAACCTCGATTGTTTCACCGATATGAAGAGGAAATATTGGAAATATCAATTAAAGTTACAGCGCACGGCTACAGGAAATGGAAGCTTGGCAACATTGTATCATTACACTCCGCCGTAACGTAAGAGAGCTATGATGAGACTAGTCTTGTGATAAATTTAGGACCAAAAATAATGAATTTCTCAGATGAAACCAGCCGGAGGGCAGACATCAGGAGCGCGGCGCCGCTCTCTTCTGCTGTCAAACGCTTCCTTTTCATTTCCTCTTTTTTATTCATAGTCTCTAAAATAACCGAGGCAGAGTTTTACAAGAAAACGTTCTGACCGCAGGAGACTTTTTACCTCCAAATCTGTTCTCACGGGATAAACAGACATTTCTATTAACCGAATTCATTGTATATTTAAAGGGACACAAGTCGTATTACGATGAGAAGGGTCATCCTGGGCAGGGGGCTATGTCTGCCGTACAGAGTATTTGGCCCAATGACCCACCAATTTATACGAGACATGCCCAAAATGTCCCTTTAATCATCCCTCCCCATGCATTGAAATAAACAAATTGTGAATATATGCGATTCATGCAAATCAAGCAGAAATATTAGGTTTGCTCGACTCAACAAGGTGAGCCATTTCTCTTTTTACATTTGTGTACTATGTTCTGATATTTGGAGATCTCCGTAACTGCACCCAAAGTAGCCAGAAAGCATATAATGCAGAAAACAAAGGTAAATAACAACTAGCGAATAGTGAAATATTCAGATTCCGGAAAATCGGCACAAATACTTTCTAATATCCATCCGTGTATTGTACCGAATAACAGATCCAATGCAAGTCAATGGGAAAGCCGAATATTTTTCTGCTGGACCCAACAAACAGGTCTGGGTCCTGAGAAAAAAGCTGAAATGGATGGGATAGATAGAAAGGATATATACACGTAGAATACATAGATATATAGATGTCAGTGACACACACATATATATGTATATATTACATCTGTCTAGCTAAGAAAAGCCGGCAATTCAGCATCCACGTATTGTAAAATCACAGCAGGAGCTAACAGGATATAATAGATGGATTACACACACTATATACACATAGATATACAGATATTCAGATGTCAGTGACATATACAATTAATACAATGCGTGTGCAGCTTACTGTGCATGTATGTAATTATTAAAAGGTTATTTTTCAGAAAAATAAATGGTGTGCGCTGCAGCATAATTTACTTAACCAGCAGAGGGAAAACCGACAGCTGGGGGCAGATGTTTATAGCCTGGGAAGGGGGTAATACCCATGGAGCTTCCCAGGCTATTAGTATCAGCTTACAGCTGTATAAATAGCCTTTACTGGCTATAATTAATAACCAGCAAAGGCTATGCAGACAGCTGTAGGCTGATATGAATAGCCTAGGAAGGGGCCATGGATACTAGCCCCACTCAGGCTAAAAACATCAGCTTTTAGCCGCCCCAGAAAAGACGCATCTCTAAGATGTGCGAATGCTGGCACTTAGTCTTGCTCTTCCCACTTGCCCTGTAGCGGTGGCAAGTGGGGTAATATTTGGGGGGGGTTGATGTCACCTTTGTATTGTCAGGTGACATGAAGCCCATAGGTTAGTAATGGAGAGGCGTCAATAAGACGCCCCCATTACTAACCCCATAGTCATATTGTACAAAACACACACCCAGATAAAAAGTCCTTTAATTAAAAGACACAGACTCATTTAAAAAATGTTAATTAAACCATACTTACAACATCGCCCATTCCACCAACGTCATTGTCTCCTGCAAAATAGTTAAAATAAAAAGCAACATTTCTCACCTTTCCACAGAGAAGATGATAATCCATTTGTCCCATTCTCATGGTGATCTGCTGTGAAGTCACTGAGTTTGAACTAAGGTGACCTCATCACCGACTTTTTCCCACGGTGCTGAGGTCATCGCAGTTCAGTCCAGCTGGGAATGCAGCCTTGATGATGTCACCGCCGGTCACTGAGTCTGCGCTTCCAGTAGTTCATTCCCCAGTAGTTCACAGCCTGGACGGTCGCATCTTGGTGCTGTTCAGGTTGAAAACCGTTTATCCTCTAGACATTGATTATGTTGTAGTACAAAACCATGGATGAAGGATATTGTAGTTTTTTTTCTTTTTGTTACAGGAGATGAGAACTTTGGTGGAATTAGGCATTTGGTGAGTATAACTGTGTTTGTTATTTTTAAATAAAATTGTTCTGTTTATAATAAAGGACTTTATTCTGGCTGTGTCTTTATTTACCATATAACTATAGGCGTAGTAATGGATACAAGAGAAGAAAATGTCCAGCTTCACCGAATCCGTTTTGTTTATTCACAAACTTAAACATGGAGGATTCAAACTTCAGCACAAACCATATGGATAAGAATCTCAATGCGTTTCTGGAGACTAAGCTCTCTTAATCATTACATCATAATAGGTGTCTTATAGACGCCTCTCCATTACTTCTCTGTGGGCTTGATGTCACCTGACAAAACAAAGGTGACATCAACCCTACAAATATGAACCCCACTTGCTACCACTACAGGGCAAGTGAGAGGATCCAGGCAAAGGGCCAGAATTGGCGCATCTAATAGATGTGCCTTTTCTGGGCAGCTGCGGGTTGCTATTTTTAGGCTGTGGGGGCAATATCCATGGCCTCTTACAAGCCTCAGAATACCAGCACCCCAGTTGTCTGCTATAGCAAGGCTGGTTGTCAAAAATTGGGGGAATGCCACGCCATTTTTTAAAATTGTTTATTTAAATAATTGAAAAATATGGTGTGGGACCCCCTATTCTTGATAACCAGCCTTGTTGAAGCTGACAGCCGAGGGTTGCAGCCCCTAGCTGGAAGTTTTGCCTGGCTGGTTATCAAAATACAGAGGAAGCCACGCTGGATTTTTTTAAAACTATTTATTAACAGTGCAGACTCCGGCTAATGAATACTCCCATCAGCCACTCCTGCTCTCGCTGTTATTAGCAGCAGCAGGCGTCGGCTCATAGGAGTTGTAGTCCCATCAGCTGACACTAGAGACTGTACGTAAAGTTTACACCTCTGATCACAGCTGCGTGCTCATGCCATCTTTTGACAGCATGGGAACTGCGGCTCTCTGAATGGTGGGGATGATTTCACCGCAGATCAGAAGCAATGTTTGCCGCACTGTCATGCACATGGCAGCAAGACAAACATCCAGTGTTCGGACAGCCAATCACAGTAATGCCACACCAAAGATGGTGCTGGCATTACTGTGATTGGGAAGCAAATAAAGTGCCAAACATGTTAGTGTCGGTCACCCTGACCGAATACCACAGGTGGCGTCACGAACATAAACTTTATCCCTTTAAAGACCTTTCCCTTTTACATGGGCGCCCAGGGCCATGGACCAGGTCGCAGCCACCGTGACATCCTCCTGTGAACCGCAGGACCCGGTACCGAGTAACCCCACAGCCCTGGCGGGCGACTTAGTAGCAGTAGATGAGATATGATGAAGAGGACACAGCAAGACCCCCAAATCTAAAATGAATGACTGCTTTCTGAGGGTGAAGGAAGATGAAGAACGGGCGGCTTTTATGATGTTTCCTTCACCATTTACCTGACTAGTGTTGTTTTTTTCCATTACATTGAAGCTCTGGCCATAAATTTTGTTAGAAATGTACCTTGCGTAGCTCATTTCTATTTGGTCGCCACCCATTTTTAAAGAAGCCATTATGGTGACCAACAGCAGTATAATTTTACAACGTGTGTCAATCAAGTAAGCTCTGTCAGCTTTACGGATGCTGGAGATCATTCCCTTCTCCATGTGCTTTCACGATGCAGATTCTTCCTATTTTCAGCCCCATAAAACAGCCAAAATCCACGACTTGGCTCATTGTCTGCATTCAGAAAGACAAAAAGGTCAAGTCTTAGAAGCGTATCGCCCATATTCAGGCCATTAGTATCACATTGCCTATATGGGGGCCACCCATCAGAAGAGTCAACATTAACAGCTCCAATGATTGGAAACGTAAGGGGATTTAACTCCTCAAGAAAAGGAAATGGCATCAGTATTTTACAGAGACGAACTTATATTTTGGAGAAATGCGAGGCAGATGGCCATTTCACTGTCACTTTATGCATCTCTGGCCTCTAAAAATATTTCTACAATATACCCATGAATTCACAGCGATGAGGACAATCTGAATAAACATCAGGTTAGCTAAAAAGTTGTGTCCAAAGATGAGCGAATCTGTTAGAATTCAAAGGTGGCAGATTCACTCAAGTCCAGCCAGGATATTCGATTTGCACAAAATTTATTTTCAATTTTAAGATGTTTATTATGTTTTGGGGTCTTTCCAGAGTGTATGTTGGGTTATAAAATTAATATAATGCTAATCTCTTCCCGGTCTTCACCTGTCCTGCAATACTGCTCCCTTCAGCTCCCGTCACTCTTTCAGGCTCTTCAGCGGCTGCGTTGCTGACCTGGCCTCACAGCAACACATGTGATAGTCGCCCATCCAGTCCTTTTTGCATCTTCTAATTCGTGCCGCGTGAATGAAATGTTATGATGTCACAACATGTGCAGTATCTCGGCTTATGTGGGAAACCCAACAATTTCAGTGGTGCTCGGATTGAATACTCGAATCCCTGCCCTGCATGTTTAGCGCATGTTCCCTAACTAATAAACATGCAGAGATTGCCTGCCAGTCAAGGTGATGCCATTTTGGTAGTGGCATTACTGATAAGAAGGGAAACATTTTTAAAGATGGTCAAGCAATACCTGGATGACAAAATCAGCATACTCTATAATTCCTTTCTGACCTTCAACTATTGGGTATCAAAGCTGGACACCGGGTATGAGCTGTCCCTCAATGCCTTGGGGGTGTTGTGCTACCCTGGCACTGATGTCTTCTCTGAACTGGTTTTTAGTGCCACCGATGTAGTCATAACAGACAGGCACTTTCACCTGTCAACAGAAATTGCGCTCAGGCTCACTTTAGTAAAGATAAACAAAGCCTGGATTAGCCTCAACTTTTCAAAACTACCAGATAACAGCAGGATGCAAAGTGTTTTTAATCTTTTGTTTTTGCTTTCAAGAGTGTTTGGATGGCCCTCCTTGAAATTTTATTTTGGCTTGCACTTTGTGAGTGTAGAAATACCACAAATACACTTTCTTAATATTTGAAAGAGGCCTCTAGTTGTTGCCTTCAAGGGTCTATGGATGACCCTCTTTATAACTCTTTTATGACTTTGCACTGTCTGCAGAGCCTTTATGACTGTAAAAGTACCACAACTACACTTTCTTAATATTTGTATGAGACCCACCAGTTGTTGCCTTCAATGTTGTATGGATTACCCTCCTTATAGTTTTTTTTCTGGCTTTGCACTGTGTACAGAGCCTTTATGAGTGAAGAAATACCAAAACTACACTTTCTTAATACTTGAATGAGGCACACCAGTTGGTGCCTTCAAGGGTCTATGGATAACCATGCTTATATTTTTTTCCTGGCTTTGGCTGGTGTGCAGAACCTTTCTAAGTGTTGAAGTACCACAATTACACTTTCCTAATATCACTGGCTATAATAGGTCTGTGTGTTATCTGTGCATCCACAGACAGCACAGAGACTGAATATACGCTGAATATATGCTTGTCGGAATGAGCCTTTAGACGTTTCCAGGAATTCCCTATGTGCATGATTTGCCTCCAGGCTTGCAATCTTCATTGTCCATTGGGTCTGCCTGTCCCAGATCTCACCCTGATGTGACTTAATGAGTGACAAATTGTAAAACTGTAGAAGAGAGAACAATTCGTGTAAATTTAACAGCTGAGCTGCAAAATCTAAGAAGTCAAATGAGAAAGTATTCTGAGAGTTAGTAGCAGGTGGAGACGTTCTGCTGGAAATCTACTGCGCCAAGTAGGGACACATGGCAGACAGCAGGAAGGTTGATGAGATGCAGAGATTACTTCATCATTATAGCAGATCTGGCTCATCTGATCCAGGCTTGTCTGCAAAAATCTGGTCACTCGACGTGTGTCTGCAGGTGCTTAGTATAAAGCATCAGTTCTCAGGTCTGATCCATGTGCCGAGAAATGAGAAGGATAACAATGCAAATGTATGGATAGTAGGTGTAATATGGAGGTTGATAGTAAAAAAAGTAAAGAAAGTAAAGTGTTGCTCACCTGTTTCATATTGTTTGCAGTAGATAAACTGTATTTTGAAAAGTTCTGCAACTTCCTAATTTATATTCCTCATCGATTTCAAGATCTCTTCTTGCTTTCAGTGGATGGAAAGATTCAGAGACTAAACATGTGGGCACAGAGACCACAGGGGGCATATAGATGGGGCAGAGAGCTCACAGTGAGGCTCATATCTGGGGGCACAGAGATCACAGGGGGCATATAGTTGGGGGGGGCACAGAGATCACAGGGAACACATAGCTGAGGGGCACAGAGATCACAGGGAACACATAGCTGAGGGGCACAGATCACCAGCAGAAAGGCACAGAGATGCGGGCACAGAAACCACCAGCACACAGGCACAGAGCTGCCGGCATGGAGATCGCTCTGGACTCTCTGGCAGCAGCTCCTCTTCTGGGACAGGAGGATGGGAACGCATTAGGCGCTACCCCGACCACCCTGCTGACATTATCATTCATGTGCAGGCAGCGTTCTGTGATGAACACTGCATACCATGCACTTGGGGGTTAAAGTGCTGGCAGCTGGCAGGATACGGCTGCCGCCTGAGCATTGCGGACTCTGGGGACCTGCCCGCGCCCCGCCAGAAAAGTCACCACGCATGCGGCCACGGGCCTTAGTTTCCCTGCCCCTAGTTTAAATGTATTAGCATCTAAAAGACGCAAATACATTTGAATGTGGCGTGCGTGCCCATAGAGAGGGATCTGTGTGCCCCCTGTGGTACGCGTGCCATAGGTTCGCCATCACTGCTGTAGAGCAACATTGGACTGAAGTTGACTATTGATACGAAATGTATCCGTAATGTTTCTGCTCTCTCTTTACTATTGTACTATCACTGATATGCGCTAATCTGTGCACTATGACAACTCTTCTATATACTGTCCTCTAGCCTAGCCTTGTCATAGGAACATTGGGAACAGATTTATTAACTCCTTTATGACCAGGCCATTTTGACCTGCAAGGTCATTATTGCCTTATCTTCTTGCAGGACAAGTCATAGTGTTTAAATCTACTATTTTTGGGTATATATTAGTCATTTAATTTTTATAAATGTAGTTTTGGGGGAGGTCCAGCGGACGCCAGCAATGAAGGAGATGGAAAAATTAATTTCTCCGTCTTCTCGGCATCTGTGCTGTGATTCTCTTATGTGAGATGATGGGAGCACAGGGCACGGACACTTGGCGCATGCTCGGAGCAGAGCAGGAGCCGAGGGTCATTAGTATATTGCACCCGACGCTCTCGGATCAGATGCCATCTGCCGCTGTGATTCCAGCCTTATTTATTCACTGTTTTCCTTGCACACGTAAATTGTAAAAGATTTACACGCTGTCCCATTGGACTGTCACAAAGAGCTTATTAATGAATTCTCAGTTAAATCATTCTGCAGACAGTCCGTACAACATAGTGGCAATAAAAGGCAAATGATGCAACATTTTTAATGAGACCCAATTGAAATATTTTTTTCGCCCCAAATGCATGCATATATGCAATAGAAAAATTGTTCCATCCTTAACCATTTGATATTTGCACTGTATGCAGCAGCCTCCTGAGCTCCCCCTACTGGTGCCTACAGGGGACCAGAATGTTGTCATTTCACTCTTTCTATATTAGGTCCAACTATTCAGAAACAGAAAATGTGATCAACTGCTAAAAATATATATTGTCAAATAAATCATCATAGAATATTTTATCTTAAAAGATAAAGTAGTGAAATATGGACATTCCACTTTTGTTCTTCAGTCCATGTATAAACCTCCATTCAGACCAGACAGGTTCACGTCTGTCTCAGGTTTACCCAGGACTCATCATCTCCTCCACTGATCAGATATCCATAAAGTGTCCAATGATATTTAATGCACGACACAAGTGGCTATAAAGCAGTTCACATTTACAGTCATGTAGCCACCAGTTCTCAGACATTAAAGGCTTATTAAGTATTTTACGCTCTAAGACCAGCGTGTTCATAAAGAGGAGATTTATGGCAGAAAATCGTGTCTGTGTTGTGTGTCTGCAAGGAAATCAATGATGCATCGGGGCATGACAACAGAACAAAAACTTTTTGGAGATTCTCTTTCAGAGTGGATAAATCAAGGTGACCTTACCAAGGCTTATAGATAATAGAGCATCGACTCTTTCTATGACCATGATTAACCACTTGTAGTCCATGATAAGTACAGAAGCTTGACGACTAACATGCCAGAAACAAGCTGTTAGGGTTGGAGGATTGCACTAATTAGATTTAATGAAGAAGTGCAATCGTGCAGAAATGTAAACCTGCAGCTAATGTGAACAATGGTGGAGAATGCAGTGAGCGAATGCTAGCTCGCACTGAGTTTCATGTCACTGAGTGAGCAGCACACGAGGTAGTGTCACTCGCACACAGTAACGAAGCTGGTGCTCTGCAATAGAGCTGTGTCAATCACACACAGTAACGAAGCAGATGCTCAGCAATAGAACTGTGTCACTTGTACACAGTAACGAAAGATGATGCTAGACACGATCCCTGTTAACTTCACAGGGAATCGAAGCCCACTAACGGAGCAGATAGCAACAGTGGTCAGACAGTCAGCAACAGCACTCAAACAAGTCCTCTCCGGAGGTGCCGTAATTCTAGAGGCTTTACGTCAGCCCTGAATGCACATGAACAAACTCCTCTCCGGAGGTGCTGGAATTCTAATAGCTAGAGGCCAGCCCTGAATCCACATGAACAAACTCCTCTCCGGAGGTGCCGGAATTCTAATAGCTAGACGCCAGCCTTGAATCCACATGAACAAACTCCTCTCCTGAGGTGCCGGAATTCTAATAGCTAGACACCAGCCCTGAATCCACATGAACAAACTCCTCTCCAGAGGTGCCGGAATTCTAACAGCTAGACGCCAGCCCTGAACACACATGAACAAACTCCCCTCCAGAGTTGCCGGTATTCTAACGGTTACAGCTGACCCTGAGAACATGCAGACACAGACCACACCTTTGCAAATTACATTCACACATGAAATTAGATTGATACTAGTGCACCGGCGTGCGCCTCTGAGAACCTTTTATATGTATAGCTCAAGTCCAGTCAGACAAGACCTTGCCTTCGGACCTATCCAGAGCTGCCACATCACCAGAGCAGCTGGCGACCGACCACCAATGAGACATCGCCACATCAAGAGCATAGGGTGATTTCTGGACTTAGTCTCCAGAATGTTCTCTCGTCGCTGACTACCGCTGGTTATCGTAGGCTTGGTTGAAGAGCCAGCAGTAACCAGACGAATAGCACGAGCCTGAGCAAGACGCTGGGACCGACGTCTATTCTCAGCAGCACCTGCAGTGGTCAAAGCAGAATGGGAGACCGCCGATGCAGGCAAGGCTTGGGATCTACCCCGTGCAGCGGGAGAATCCTGACACCTAACTGTTATGAACTGGTGGCCTAGGAGCAGCATGAGACGTACTCTGGAGAAGGTGGTACCTGTACTGACCGCAGGCCCTGAACTTAACACCGCAACTAGAAGTAGCCGTGGAATGTACCTATCACTCCCTAGACATCTCGACACAGCCGGAGGACTAATTACCCCTAGAGATAGAAAAGGGAAAACTATCTTGCCTCAGAGAAAATTCCCAAAGGATAGACAGCCCCCCACAATTATTGACTGTGAGAAGAGAGGGAAATAACATATGCAGACTGAAATCAGAATTTAGCAAAGGAGGCCACTTCTAGCTAAATAGAAAGGATAGGACAGAGTACTATGCGGTCAGTATTAAAACACTAGAAAATATCCAACACAGAAAATACAAAATCTCCACATCTAACTAAAGGCATGGAGGGTATATCTGCATCTCCAGAGATACCAGCTTGGCTAAACAAATCCTTATACAGACCAAGCTGGACAAGACAAAACATGGAAAATAACTAGAACGATCAGGCCCACAGCATGTGGACTGCAGAAAACAAAGCCAGCACTTATCTTTGTTGATATGAACAGCAAGCAAGAGAGACCAGGCAGGGAAGTGAATCCTCCAGGAAACAATGGACAACTGGCACTAACTAAAGGGTCAAGCAAGACTAAATAGCCCAGTCAGGATTGCAATAAGTGGACACACCTGATGAATGCTGTGATCCCAAGACAGCAGCACTACCACTTATAACCACCGGAGGGAACCCAAGAACAGAATTCACAACACCTAACACAAGCAATATGAATGTAATGAAGCTACAAAAACAAACTGCAAATTTGAAAATACACTGTATTGCTTATCTCATACCAATCCTCTTGATTAACATCTTGTCTTATACTCCAGAGCTGGACTCAATATTCTGCTGGTGCAGTCACTGTGCAGATACATTACATTACTGACCCTGAGTTACATCCTGCATTATACTTCAGAGCTGCACTCACTATACCGCTGGTGCAGTCACTGTGTACATACATTACATTACTGATCCTGTACTGATCCTGAGTTACATCCTGTATTATACTCCAGAGCTGCACTCACTATTCTGCTGGTGCAGTCACTGTGTACACACATTACATTACTGATCCTGAGTTACATCCAGTATTATACCCCAGAGCTGCACTCACTATTCTGCTGGTGCAGTCTCTGTGTACATACATTACATTACTGATCCTGAGTTACATCCAGTATTATACCCCAGAGCTGCACTCACTATTCTGCTGGTGCAGTCACTGTGTACATACATTACATTACTGATCCTGAGTTACATCCTGTATTATACTCCAGAGCTGCACTCACTATTCTGCTGGTGTAGTCACTGTGTACATACATTACATTACTGATCCTGAGTTACATCCTGTATTATACCCCAGAGCTGCACTCACTATTCTGCTGGTGCAGTCACTGTGTACATACATTACATTACTGATCCTGAGTTACATCCTGTATTATACTCCAGAGCTGCACTCACTATTCTGCTGGTGCAGTCACTGTGTACACACATTACATTACTGATCCTGAGTTACATCCAGTATTATACCCCAGAGCTGCACTCACTATTCTGCTGGTGCAGTCTCTGTGTACATACATTACATTACTGATCCTGAGTTACATCCAGTATTATACCCCAGAGCTGCACTCACTATTCTGCTGGTGCAGTCACTGTGTACATACATTACATTACTGATCCTGAGTTACATCCTGTATTATACTCCAGAGCTGCACTCACTATTCTGCTGGTGTAGTCACTGTGTACATACATTACATTACTGATCCTGAGTTACATCCTGTATTATACCCCAGAGCTGCACTCACTATTCTGCTGGTGCAGTCACTGTGTACATACATTACATTACTGATCCTGAGTTACATCCTGTATTATACTCCAGAGCTGCACTCACTATTCTGCTGGTGCAGTCACTGTGTACATACATTACATTACTGATCCTGAGTTACATCCTGTATTATACCCCAGAGCTGCACTCACTATTCTGCTGGTGCAGTCACTGTGTACATACATTACATTACTGATCCTGAGTTACATCCTGTATTATACCCCAGAGCAGCGCTCACTATTCTGCTGGTGCAGTCTCTGTGTACATACATTACATTACTGATCCTGAGTTACATCCTGTATTATACTCCAGCGCTGCACTCACTATTCTGCTGGTGCAGTCACTGTGTACATACATTACATTACTGATCCTGAGTTACATCCTGTATTATACCCCAGAGCTGCACTCACTATTCTGCTGGTGCAGTCACTGTGTACATACATTACATTACTGATCCTGAGTTACATCCTGTATTATCCCCCAGAGCTGCACTCACTATTCTGCTGGTGCAGTCACTGTGTACATACATTACATTTCTGATCCTGAGTTACATCCTGTATTAGACCCCAGAGCTGCACTCACTATTCTGCTGGTGCAGTCACTGTGTACATACATTACATTACTGATCCTGAGTTACACCCTGTATTATATTCCAGAGCTGCACTCACTATTCTGCTGGTGCAGTCACTGTGTACATACATTACATTACTGATCCTGAGTTACATCCTGTATTATACCCCAGAGCTGCACTCACTATTCTGCTGGTGCAGTCACTGTGTACATACATTACATTACTGATCCTGAGTTACATCCTGTATTATCCCCCAGAGCTGCACTCACTATTCTGCTGGTGCAGTCACTGTGTACATACATTACATTACTGATCCTGAGTTACATCCTGTATTATCCCCCAGAGCTGCACTCACTATTCTGCTGGTGCAGTCACTGTGTACATACATTACATTACTGATCCTGAGTTACAGCCTGTATTATACTCCAGAGCTGCACTCACTATTCTGCTGGTGCAGTCACTGTGTACATACATTACATTACTGATCCTGAGTTACATCCTGTATTATACCCCAGAGCTGCACTCACTATTCTGCTGGTGCAGTCTCTGTGTACATACATTACATTACTGATCCTGAGTTACATCCTGTATTATACCCCAGAGCTGCACTCACTGTTCTGCTGGTGCAGTCACTGTGTACATACATTACATTACTGATCCTGAGTTACCTCCTGTATTATACTCCAGAGCTGCACTCACTATTCTGTTGGTGCAGCCACACTGTACATACATTACATTACTGATCCTGAGTTACATCCTGTATTATACTCCAGAGCTGCACTCACTATTCTGCTGGTGCAGTCACTGTGTACATACATTACATTACTGATCCTGAGTTACATCCTGTATTATACCCCAGAGCTGCACTCACTATTCTGCTGGTGCAGTCACTGTGTACATACATTACATTACTGATCCTGAGTTACATCCTGTATTATCCCCCAGAGCTGCACTCACTATTCTGCTGGTGCAGTCACTGTGTACATACATTACATTTCTGATCCTGAGTTACATCCTGTATTAGACCCCAGAGCTGCACTCACTATTCTGCTGGTGCAGTCACTGTGTACATACATTACATTACTGATCCTGAGTTACACCCTGTATTATATTCCAGAGCTGCACTCACTATTCTGCTGGTGCAGTCACTGTGTACATACATTACATTACTG
This sequence comes from Ranitomeya variabilis, assembly GCF_051348905.1. NCBI lineage: Eukaryota > Metazoa > Chordata > Amphibia > Anura > Dendrobatidae > Ranitomeya > Ranitomeya variabilis. The sequence continues at coordinate 20,188,599 of NC_135235.1, forward strand.
ATCCTGAGTTACATCCTGTATTATACCCCAGAGCTGCACTCACTATTCTGCTGGTGCAGTCACTGTGTACATACATTACATTACTGATCCTGAGTTACATCCTGTATTATCCCCCAGAGCTGCACTCACTATTCTGCTGGTGCAGTCACTGTGTACATACATTACATTACTGATCCTGAGTTACATCCTGTATTATCCCCCAGAGCTGCACTCACTATTCTGCTGGTGCAGTCACTGTGTACATACATTACATTACTGATCCTGAGTTACAGCCTGTATTATACTCCAGAGCTGCACTCACTATTCTGCTGGTGCAGTCACTGTGTACATACATTACATTACTGATCCTGAGTTACATCCTGTATTATACCCCAGAGCTGCACTCACTATTCTGCTGGTGCAGTCTCTGTGTACATACATTACATTACTGATCCTGAGTTACATCCTGTATTATACCCCAGAGCTGCACTCACTGTTCTGCTGGTGCAGTCACTGTGTACATACATTACATTACTGATCCTGAGTTACCTCCTGTATTATACTCCAGAGCTGCACTCACTATTCTGTTGGTGCAGCCACACTGTACATACATTACATTACTGATCCTGAGTTACATCCTGTATTATACTCCAGAGCTGCACTCACTATTCTGCTGGTGCAGTCACTGTGTACATACATTACATTACTGATCCTGCGTTACATCCTGTATTATCCCCCAGAGCTGCACTCACTATTCTGCTGGTGCAGTCACTGTGTACATACATTACATTACTGATCCTGAGTTACAGCCTGTATTATACTCCAGAGCTGCACTCACTATTCTGCTGGTGCAGTTACTGTGTACATACATTACATTACTGATCCTGAGTTACATCCTGTATTATACCCCAGAGCTGCACTCACTGTTCTGCTGGTGCAGTCACTGTGTACATACATTACATTACTGATCCTGAGTTACCTCCTGTATTATACTCCAGAGCTGCACTCACTATTCTGTTGGTGCAGCCACACTGTACATACATTACATTACTGATCCTGAGTTACATCCTGTATTATACTCCAGAGCTGCACTCACTATTCTGCTGGTGCAGTCACTGTGTACATACATTACATTACTGATCCTGAGTTACATCCTGTATTATCCCCCAGAGCTGCACTCACTGTTCTGCTGGTGCAGTCACTGTGTACATACACTACTGATCCTGAGTTACATCCTGTATTATACCCCAGAGCTGCACTCACTGTTCTGCTGGTGCAGTCACTGTGTACATACATTACTGATCCTGAGTTACAGTTGTGTTTTTCTTTGTACAGAGAACAATTATGTTTGACAGTAGTAAGAACCACTTGTATAAATGTTTTTTTCAGGCTCATTACTTAACAGAGGTCACCTATGGAAACCTTGATTGGCTGCAGAGGTGATTGATTGCAGTGGTCATTACATTACAACAGTGTTGGAACTTGAATCAGTCTTCCTTTATCAAAGCCAAGAATTCTCTTGCAAAAAAAAAATCCCAGTTTAATAAAATAAAGATAAATGAAAATATATTACTGTTGTAATTGTAATCAGATTTCTTCAATTAGTTTTCAAATTAAATATCTCCTATTAATAACGTTACTATAAACATATAATTAGTATTTTTCCCAATAATTATAGCATGTACGCTATTTGCTCAGAACGTTTCAGTGTTTTTCTTCTAAGAGACAATCAGTTAACCTGTATTTATTGATGAGATGAAATTAGTTTGTGTATTTTTCCCCTAATTTGTCCTGTCTTTCTATGCCATGTGGTTCTTTAACCCTTTGGCATCACAGACAGTTTTGGTAATTTTTATATCATACCATTTACTTTTCACTTTTGTGTTGTTACGTTCCAGAATCCATTTTATTTTGTTGGCGCTGTACACTTATGAGAGCTTGTGTTTTTTGGGGAAATGAGCTGATTCTCAATCTCATCATTTTGGGAGTTGTACCATGTTTCAAGCAAACTTTTATTAACTCTGTATTGGAAACAATATAAAAAACAGCAATTCAGCCAATGCTTTTTTCCTTTATAAATTTTACGCTGCATAAATAAAGTGTTTATTTATTCTGTGGGTACGAATATGGCAATAGATACCAAATTTAGGGGTCTACAGATCCCGAGAGCCATAAGTCTCAGTTTTCATTGGTGGCCTTTTGTGGTATGTTTCATTTTGTATAACACTTAAAAACAATTTTTCTCTCTTAATTATATTTACTAGTCCAATAAGGGGACTTGGACCTACGATTTTTGATCTCTTAGATTATATACCTCAGTACTAATGTAATACATTGTATCATCTCTGCTGACAGCCATTGATTGATAGTTAGTCAATTAATCTCCTCCTCTGACCTGAGCAATTGCCTCAGGAGCTGCCTCCTCCTGCGGATGTCATGGGCGGGCATGACTCCTGTGCCTGGGCCATTCATCAGACGTAAATGTATGCCCGATTGCAGGAAATTGCTTGCAACGCCAATTCCGGGCCGAGTTTAAGGATGACTTATCTTGAAGGATCAGATAAGCTCTGTGTCAGATATTTTAGATAAATATACATAGTTTGTTTCAGCACTACTATAATGCTGCTCCTATGTAAAAGAATATAACTATTATAATACTGCCTGATGTGTACAAGAATATTACTACTATAATATTGCTCCTATGTACAAGAATAACACTACTATAATACTGCCCCCTATGTACAAGAATATAACTACTATAATACTGCCCCTATGTATAAGAATATAACTACTATAATACTACCCCTATGCACAAGAATATAACTACTATAATACTGCCCCCCATGTACAAGAATATAGCTACTATAATACTGCTCCTATGTACAAGAATATAACTACTATAATACTGCCCGCTATGTACAAGAATATAACTACTATAATACTGCCCCTATGTACAAGAATATAACTACTATAATACTGCTCCTATGTACAAGAATATAACTACTATAATACTGCCCCTATGTACAAGAATATAACTACTATAATGCTGCTCCTATGTACAAGAATATAACTACTATAATGCTGCTCCTATGTACAAGAATATAACTACTATAATGCTGCTCCTATGTACAAGAATATAACTACTATAATACTGCCCCTATGTACAAGAATATAACTACTATAATACTGCCCCTATGTACAAGAATATAACTACTATAATACTGCTCCTATGTACAAGAATATAACTACTATAATACTGCCCCTGTGTACAAGAATATAACTACTATAATACTGCCCCTATATACAAGAATATAACTACTATAATACTGCCCCTATGTACAAGAATATAACTACTATAATACTGCCTCTATGTACAAGAATATAACTACTATAATACTGCCCCTGTGTACAAGAATATAACTACTATAATACTGCACCTATGTACAGGAATATAACTAGTATAATGCCGCCCCTATGTACAAGAATATAACTACTATAATTCTGCCCCTATATACAAGAATATAACTACTATAATACTGCCCCTGTGTACAAGAATATAACTACTATAATACTGCCCCTATATACAAGGATATAACTACTATAATACTGCCTCCTATGTACATGAATATAACTACTATAATACTGCTCCTATGTACAAGAATATAACTACTATAATACTGTCCCTATGTATAAGAATATAACTACTATAATACTGCCACTATGTACAAGAATATAACTACTATAATACTGCCCCTGTGTACAAGAATATAACTACTATAATACTGCCCCTATATACAAGAATATAACTACTATAATACTGCCCCTATGTACAAGAATATAACTACTATAATAATGCTCCTATGTACAAGAATATAGCTACTATAATACTGCTCCTATGTACAAGAATATAACTACTATAATACTGCTCCTATGTATAAGAATATAACTACTCTTAATACTGCCCCTATGTACAAGAATTTAACTACTATAATACTGCTGCTATGTACAAGAATATAACTACTATAATACTGCACCTATATTCAAGAATATACTATAATACTGCCCCTATGTACAAGAATATAACTACTATAATACTGCTCCTATGTACAAGAATATAACTACTATAATACTGCCCCTAGGTACAAGAATATAACTACTATAATACTGCTCCTATGTACAAGAATATAACTACTATAATACTGCCCCTAGGTACAAGAATATAACTACTATAATACTGCTCCTATGTACAAGAATATAACTACTATAATACTGCTCATATGTACAAGAATATAACTACTATAATACTGCCCCTATGTACAAGAATATAATTACGATAATACTGCCCCTATGTACAAGAATATAACTACTATAATACTGCTCCTATGTACAAGAATATAACTACTATAATACTGCTCCTATGTACAAGAATATAACTACTATAATACTGCTCCTATGTACAAGAATATAACTACTATAATACTGCCCCTATGTACAAGAATATAACTACTATAATACTGCTCCTATGTACAAGAATATAACTACTATAATACTGCTCCTATGTACAAGAATTTAACTACTATAATACTGCCCCTATGTACAAGAATATAACTACTATAATACTGCTCCTATGTACAAGAATATAACAACTATAATACTGCCCCTATGTACAATAATATAACTACTATAATACTGCTCCTATGTACAATAATATAACTACTATAATACTGCTCCTATGTACAAGAATATAACTAGTATAATACTGCTCCTATGTACAAGAATATAACTACTATAATACTGCCCCTATGTACAAGAATATAACTACTATAATACTGCCCCTATGTACAAGAATATAACTACTATAATACTGCTCCTATGTACAAGAATATAGCTACTATAATACTGCCCCTATGTACAAGAATATAACTACTATAATACTGCCCCTATGTACAAGAATATAACTACTATAATACTGCTCCTATGTACAAGAATGTAACTACTATAATACTGCCCCTATGTACAAGAATATAACTACTATAATACTGCTCCTATGTACAAGAATATAACTACTATAATACTGCCCCTCATGTACAAGAATATAACTACTATAATACTGCCCCCTATGTACAAGAATATAACTACTATAATACTGCTCCTATGTACAAGAATATAACTACTATAATACTGCTCCTATGTACAAGAATATAACTACTATAATACTGCTCCTATGTACAAGAATATAACTACTATAATACTGCCCCCTATGTACAAGAATATAACTACTATAATACTGCTCCTATGTACAAGAATATAACTACTATAATACTGCTCCTATGTACAAGAATATAACTACTATAATACTGCCCCTATGTACAAGAATATAACTACTATAATACTGCTCCTATGTACAAGAATATAACTACTATAATACTGCTCCTATGTACAAGAATATAACTACTATAATACTGCTCCTATGTACAAGAATATAACTAGTATAATACTGCTCCTATGTACAAGAATATAACTACTATAATACTGCCCCTATGTACAAGAATATAACTACTATAATACTGCCCCTATGTACAAGAATATAACTACTATAATACTGCTCCTATGTACAAGAATATAGCTACTATAATACTGCCCCTATGTACAAGAATATAACTACTATAATACTGCCCCTATGTACAAGAATATAACTACTATAATACTGCTCCTATGTACAAGAATGTAACTACTATAATACTGCCCCTATGTACAAGAATATAACTACTATAATACTGCTCCTATGTACAAGAATATAACTACTATAATACTGCCCCTCATGTACAAGAATATAACTACTATAATACTGCCCCCTATGTACAAGAATATAACTACTATAATACTGCTCCTATGTACAAGAATATAACTACTATAATACTGCTCCTATGTACAAGAATATAACTACTATAATACTGCTCCTATGTACAAGAATATAACTACTATAATACTGCCCCCTATGTACAAGAATATAACTACTATAATACTGCTCCTATGTACAAGAATATAACTACTATAATACTGCTCCTATGTACAAGAATATAACTACTATAATACTGCCCCTATGTACAAGAATATAACTACTATAATACTGCTCCTATGTACAAGAATATAACTACTATAATACTGCTCCTATGTACAAGAATATAACTACTATAATACTGCCCCTATATACAAGAATATACTATAATACTGCCCCTATGTACAGGAATATAACTAGTATTACTTTTTCCTTTTTAATTAACTAAGGAGTCTATTGTGTTTTTAATTAATAGACATTTAAACATAAACATACACAATATCAATTGATGTGAATAGATGAAATCTTATTTTCGTCTATCATCTATAGGTTTACTCAGTAAGTATCACATTGCATTATCTCCTCTTCACGTCTTAACTTCACACACCGATTATAAAATAGACAAAAAAAATTATTTATTGAGAACACGCGGTAAGAAACTCCCAGTACACGTTCATAAGAGAAAACCCTTCTGTAAAATGCGCCGAGCCCTGTACAATGAAGTGGAACAAAGCTGAAATAGATGATAGATGTCTTGTGGAACAGATAACTTGTTTCTGCTGGTAAGGATCCAACACAAAAACAAGACATTAATTTTGGTGACTTATCGAGGTGGAAAGCTATCAGCGTCCTCAATTTACTATAACAGCAGAAAAAAAAAATCTGATAAAGTTTTTATTACATTTATGGAAATGTGGAGCGTTAAGTAGGTCCCTGCTCTTCAGATGGAAATGGTCATTGTGCTCCGAACAACAGCCGGAAGCCATCAACTCCCAACTCAACGTCACACAATCAATGAACGTCCCAGAATGATGAGGAAAACAAAAGAGAATGCAATGCATATTTCATCAGTAAGAGACAAATGATAAAATAGTGACTAAAAGCAGTAAATGAAGGCCACGCTCACCGCGAGATAGTAAACCCAACACACAGAGCTAATAGATATCTCAGTCCTTCAGATTCCAGCCCTGAAATTGTTGGAAAGCTGATGGGAACAATAATGAGGTGAGCTGAGGACAGAAGAGACGTTAAGTATTAAATAATATTCATAACATCTTCATCCAATGATATTTATTTGATTTTTAACTCCTTCCTACAAAAGGCCAAAATAGTACAACTTTGGGAGTTGAGTCTCCCTACGTCATGATTTCATGACATGTTTCCGCGCTCCCGCGATAATGCATTGAGTTAGCACTATACATTCAGCCACCATCCTGGATTCAATATGTAAAACACTTGAGTTGTTGAAATAGAAAAGGAATGGCACTAGGTGTTGAACTCACAGCTGAGATATGTCTGAATTTCAGATTATCGTCACTAGGCATATGGGCATATGAGACCCGATCAAAATCCACTGCGGCATGCAATTAGCAATAGCATAAGGGTGGTGCTCAACATTAACAGCAATGTAAGTCCATAGAAATGAAAGACAAAAGAAGTGGCACTCACCCGATGATGCTGTACAAAAAAATGTCCTTTATTCAGAGCATACGCTCACAGACATATAGTGGAGAGGCGGCTTGGTAAGGAGAGGAGTGCAAAGGGAGGCAAGAGGACGACGGCCGTTTCGCGCCTGCGCGCTTCCACGGGTCCAGGACCCGTGGAAGCGCGCAGGCGCGAAACGGCCGTCGTCCTCTTGCCTCCCTTTGCACTCCTCTCCTTACCAAGCCGCCTCTCCACTATATGTCTGTGAGCGTATGCTCTGAATAAAGGACATTTTTTTGTACAGCATCATCGGGTGAGTGCCACTTCTTTTGTCTTTCATTTCTATGGACTTGAGTTGTTGACTTTCTGGTTGTGAATGGAGCACGCGTTCTTGTAACATCCGTGCTGGGTACTGCTTTGGCCGCTACGCGGCACCACACCTTTGTTGTTGGTAATGCTTAACACCCTTAGTCGTGCATTATTCCCACGGCTTGTGGCTTTGGCCAGTCCAGAAGCTACAGGGTAATACTTTTGTGTTTCTATCAGCTGTCAACACTGGGTGGGACTGTTCCTGTGTAAACCCATGAGAGCCAGTTCTTACTGCCAGTCAATCGTTCTGCTTTCCTGGTTCAGACCTCTGAGCTGTACTCCTGTGTTTTGTCCTAATTATTCCCAATTTTTTGTCCTCAGCTTGATATTTGACCACTCGCATGATAATTCTCGTCTAGATATCAGTGAATCTCCTCAAATTCCATTCATAGCTGTCATCTACTGCTGGACCCTGGCAGATCTGGTATTAATGACCAATCAATGTCACATACCCAGACAACACCTTCAGAAGTCTTGCTAGAAGTTTTGCTAGAAAATCAAGGCCTCATATGTCCACCTCAAATAAAGCAAAAATGCAAAGTGTTCTGATTCTAAGATCTAAAGACTTTATCTTCAAAAGGTTTATAATCTTACAACCCCTATAGTAATTGCACTTTTAGTGCTATAATAGCTGCCTATGTTCTGCAGAAACTGAAGTTTTGTCAAAATGATAATTAGCTTGCTTGGTGCACCCTTGGTGTGGCCAAGAGGCTCAGCGTACAGTCCAGCCCATTGGTTTTTTGTGTCCTGCCTCCTTCTCTAATGATTGACAGTGCTTTCTTTGCACACAGAGCAAGCCGGGCTCTACCAATCACTAGCGATGGAGGTGGGAAAATGCAAAATCAGTGGGCGGGACAACGTACTCAGCCTCTTGGCCACACTCGGGGTGCCCTCCGCGCCATAATTTCTTATTTTATTAATATTCCGTTTTTGAAAAACAGGTACACCGATTAAAGCACAAAAGGTGCAATTTTTATAGGAGCCATGTTGAATACACGGCCGTGTTCTTAGTTTATACTGTCAGTTTGGGCTGACACACTCCCTTTAAGTCATATTTTTCCCTACTGTAAACCATTGTTGGGTACTGTAGAGCTGATGACAGGGTACAGTTTGTGGTGATTCAATCCACATCATAACGAAAGTGTTACTTCTATAAAGCTACAAAGACATCTGTCAGCTCATTCCCAGGTACATGGGTCTATACAACCCCAAAAGTGACACGTTATAATTTACTTGAATCTCCTTGTAATTTTTTAGAAACTGATGAAAAGAAACATACAAATTTTGAAGTAACACAGGCTTTAGTACTCGCTATAATTTTCATACAATTGATCCTAAAATGCATTCCATTGTAGTTAATTTGCACGTATGTTGCATTTCATCAGAGTTTTTTTTTTCTTTTTAAGAAAGCCTTTCCTACAGCTATAAAAAAAAATAGAGAAAAATAAAAAATAAAATAAAAAATGGAATTAGAATACCAAGTATTAAAAATAAACAAAACTATAAAAAAAGGTAAAGAATTCTAAATATACAAATACATCAAGAATAAAACATTTTTTAAGGTACATGAAGACTTAATAATGAACAATGGAACAAGATTAACATGAACAGAAAGGCAGTAGAAAATTTACTAAATCAAAAAACATTTTTTAAAAGAGAAAATGGGTAAGTGAAGGGAGAGGCGAGAAATATGAAAGAGGCAAGAAGAGAAGAAAAGAAGAGGGGAGGGTGGAGGAGAAGAGGGGGTAAAGAAAAAAAGAGGAGAAACGAGGAGAAGGGATGATAAAGTGGTGGAAAGGAGCAAAAGAAGAATAAAGAAGAGATGTCAGTAGATTAGAGCAGAGGAGAAATGTCTCCAACTCCATCCACATAGTCTGGGGAGTAGGCTGAGTTGTCTCCCTTGGTAAAAGATGGGACAGACCGGTGATGTTAGCCTGTGGGAATCACAGCTGGTGTGAACAATGTGCATTTTTTGGGGGTACCGTATGGGAGGCAGGCACCTGATCACTAAGGAAAGCTATAAGTGAAGTTAGTGGCCAGACAGCCTAGGAATTCATTTTTGTAGTGTTGTTGACCAATGTCAAATGAGAATCTGTTCTCTTGGAAATAAACTTGGAAATATTGTCTAACCCCATGGGTGGGAATCCAGGAGTCTTTTATATTTTTAAAAACTTCATTTTTTTACACTTTGTATGCTTCAATAGCTTCTATGGGAGACTAGAAGCTGCCATAACCCGATCGGCTCTGCTACATTCAGGCGATGATCAGATCGCCTGTATGTAGCAGAATTGCTCACTTGCTATGAGCGCTGACCACCAGGCGGCAATCATAGCAATCCGGCAGTGACAACCTTAGAGGTCTACTGGAGAACTCTGGCTGTCATGCCAACCCATCGGCAACCCGCGGTCATGTGATTTCCGGCGCACTTGCAGGAAGCATATATTAAATGCCTTTGTCAGAAATTGACAGCAGCATTTAACTAGTTAACAGCCGTGGGTGGATCGAGATTCCACCCGCAGCTGTTAGAGGCACATGTTAGCTGTTCAAAACAGCTGACATGTGCCAGGAAAGATGTAGGCTCAGCACTGGAGTCCACATCAAAGGGAGAGAGTCCAACATCGGCGTACTATTACGTCCAATGTCAGAAAGGGGTTAAAACACAACTCCACTTGTTTGACATGGGAAACCAAGTGATCAAAAGAATAAAGCATATGTATACAGGAGAATTCATTCTTGACCCAACAGGACAGGCCGGTGCTGAAGACAACTAGGGAAGCGTCATTCTTCCAGGTCATTTCATCAGACAGGGTGCGGAACTGGATGGTATAATGTCCCACAGAGTAAGTCACTTGTCTGAGCCACAGTATGGAATCAGCAGTGGAGTGGAAACGACCAAGATCATCAAACGCTTTACGGAAGTCAGACAGGAAAGATGGTAGGAAATGCATCATCATGTCATCCCGCACCAACAACGGTGCAGCCCACCACAAAGCATTGTCAGACAGCCAAGTAAAACTCTAGACCACTTTAGTCCAGTCACAAAAACATTGCTGGGGGCAGAACTCGAAATGTACAGTTCACAAAACCTCCGCGAGCCTTAGGATCAACATTAAAGCGCGCAAGAGTAGGCAAATAATGTTTAATAATAATAACAACAATGATGATAAATCTCTGACTCCAGAGCATTTTGGTAAAGACGGAAATCACATTACTTTCATAAAAATCTGCAAGCGTAGAAAACTAATATTAAGTTTAAGAACAACTCGGCCTATTTTATGAAACTTAATACACGAACAGCTTGCTCTGCAGATTTTCATAGAACGGTGCGAGAATTTTCAACACTTTCTTTTTTGGTGTGTCACTTTTCTTATCAAAATAATATCAAAATAATATTGAAGTGTTAAATGTTTTGTACATGCTAAAAAGATAAAGGAAAAAGATAGAAAAAAGATAATATAGTACAAAAAAATCCATCAGACATAATGTGCAAAGAAGAGGTCGCGGACGTTCAGCAGCAGAGCAGAAACTACTGTACATACTGACTAGTATTTAGATATAATTTACATCTGTCATGTACCAAAGGGGTCTTCATTAAGCCAAGAAAATTAGTGGGAATGCCACAAATGAGTTGGTGGGCTTTGAAGGAGGTGTCCATACCTAACCGCTTTGATGCTACGTTTGTTATTAGTCATGGAATCTAAGGGGTTAGAAGGCAGGAATTGGTTATCTCTGATTCTGGCCATTCCGTGTGAACTGGTACAGTTGTGGTACAGTTGACCCCCTACTGCCAATAGCACAAGGTCAGTTCCTGAACCTGAACCTACCTATAACATAGGTGTATGGCATGAACAGTGCACGACTGGAACAAGGTTCTGCAGAACAAATTTTGATGGCCTATGCTTAAGACCCTCATCGATCAGATCTGCAGGGGTGATGAAAATCAGATCCCTATGTTCTATTTTCACATCCCACCACACTCTCAAGTGCACCCTGGTAGGTAACTTGGAGATTAGATTGTAAGTTTCCGTGCCCAGAAAATGCCCAGTGCTGCAAAACCCTGGTGAGAGATACGCAAGTAAAAATGGTAGAAGCCATCTGTCCAATGACCCATGAGAGGAACAAATGCGTCCTACCTTCCATCGCTCATGGCCTGACAAATCAGAGAAAATTGACCATTGAAAAAATACATGACCATACGATATTCTGTTGGGAGATGTTTATTCTGTTACGAAACTGCAGCACAGAACTAGGAGAGGGGGAAAAGCCAACCCAAGACTAGGCTGATACCCTACGATGGGGTGGGCGACCCATTCCTAGCGAATAGACCCATCGACGATCTTGGTCTAAACTCAGCGAAGACCTATAGATAAGGGGAAGGAGGTCCCTAAAAGATCCAAGGACTGGGTACAAAAAACAGGTCACCTCCTAATAGGAAACACAGAGAAGGCTGCAGAAACTAAAAAAGAAACAAAAGATAGCAGAACCAGAGATCCCAGAACTGCAAAATATCAAACACAGAAAGCTGTCTAAGCGCCTAGCCAGAACTCTAGCGGATTAACACTGATGTCCAGCAAGGACTGCGAGTCAGGTGCTGGGTAATAATACTCAAGACAACCCAGCACCAGGGAAAAAAGACCAGCAGCCAGAAAACCACAACAAGATGGCGGATGGTCAAAACAAAACAGATTCTAATATATTCAATGTGGCCACCTAGTCCAATTAATCGCGTGATTGTTGGGTATCGGGAGGGTTCAGCAGCTGCTGGGTCCCAGTGGATTCAGATTAGTTACAAAGGGCAAGAAAATTCACCTAATATTGACAAAAAAAAAAGAAAAAATCTTAATGGATTAACAAAAGGCTTTACGCATCTTCAAAATATAAAAAAAAAATATTTTAAGAAACTAAGAAAAAAAGAAGAACTCTTTAAAGCGCATATAAGGAATTTAGAAAATAGAAGCCAGAATGTATCTGGCCATTGAAATGGTCTGGTATTCAACAGGTTAAATAAATCCATGCAAAGTTAATTGCAGGCACATTTGTAGCTATGATACCAGGGGCCTGAATTATGGGGGTTCCAAGCGAGGGGCATAACTAGGGAGGGTAGAGAGGTTGCAATCACGCTCAGGTCCTGGTGCTCTGGGGGACCGACCAAAATATTCCTTTAACTCATATTATAAAACCAATACTATTGGTACCCCTTGAACTCTTCAGATTTTTGTTTTTTCCTCCCCTTCTTGTTATTTTTTTCATCCGTACAGCCATATGACATTTTATCATGTGATGTACTGGAAAGCGGGAAAAAAAAATCCAAGTGAGTCGAAATTACAAAAAAGTTAAATTCCACAATTATTTTTGGAGGTTTTTTATTAACCATGTTCAGTATATGGTTAAACTGACCTGGCATTACACTTCTCCAGGTCACTGCGAGAATACAGAGACCGAACATGGATAGTTTTTTTTCTAATTTATGTGATGGAAAAAAAACTCGGAAATTTGTAAATTTAAAAAAACATTTTTTGCTTCTGTCGTCATTTTCCAAGACCCGTAACAGTTTACATTTTTGGTCTATAGGTCTGTATGATGGCTTATTTTCTGTGCAATGAGATTACATTCTTATTGATGTTTTGTTCCCTTGGCCGAAAAAACGTAATTCTGTTGTTTCAATTGTTTTTCTCATTACGCCGTTTACCAATCGGATTAATTAATTTGATATTTTAACAGATTTGACTTTTACAGATGTAGCAAAACCAAATTAGTATTTTTTTATTTATTTATTTTTAATGGGGGAGCAGTGATTTGAACTTTTATTGTTTTTTTTTTTTTTCATTTTTTTTACATTTTTTTTTACTTTCTACTGTACTTTAGTCCCCATAGGGTTAGGGTTATCTGATTGATTGTGCTATACACAGGAGTATAATCATGACAAGCATGGTGTTCATCGGCAGACACCAGCTGTGATAGCAACCCATCAGCGCCTTGTGATCACGTCCCGGGAGCGCCATGGGACATAGAATGATGCACTCCCCACCGGTGTGCACTAAATGCCAGTTTCAGAGATTGACAGAGGCAGATGATGGCTTAATAACACAGCCATCACCTGCCGGGAAGATGCGGGCTCACGTTGCGAGCATGCATCCAAGTCAGGGACCCAGCATATGATGTCACTGCACGTCGGGAAGAGGGTAAAGCCCTATGATAGTTGGGGCACTGTTGAAGATTTTGCATTAAGGCTCATAAGCTTCACATTACGCCACTGGGTCCAAACATTAGAGGACGCCATTTTAATACTGTAGCTGATTTTGCGCTGGGCTCCAGGAGCTTCATGTTACGCCGCTGAGACCATTTGTGCTGAATATGATAGAAGACGTATTTCCTTATTTTCAATTTCTTTTTTCGCCAAAATCCCCCTTCTCCGACGGTAGCGAGCCGGGTGTATTTTTTCCTGAAGATGCTTCCAGCCGGTTTGTTTCAATCTGCAGCCTCATTTCACTCTGCAGTAAATGTCAAATTAATGGTTGACGTCCGCTCAGTTCTTCTGTCTTTTGTTTAACATTTTCTGACCTTTTCTTGTGTTTGGTTATCTTCACAAATCTTCAGGCTCTGACTTCAACTCAACTAGAAAGCAAGACCCGAAGGTGCCCAGATACCACATGAAGCAAGAAGCGCGCCCGCTCCCCCACTCATCACTGCCGTCCAGGCTCTTTGTTAACACTTTGATGGACACGGAGATGCTGCCTTCATGTGAGAGAGGAATGTAACCCTCATCAGTGATGAGATTCTTTCCCTCGGGTTCCATTGGTCAAATCAATTCAATGTGGCAGAGATTAAAAGTTACCGTCTCTCCGTAATAAGGTGTTACGACCAATGTAACCCAAGTCATTCCAAGAACGGGGCCCCGATCCCAGCCCAAATAATCAGTAACTTATCCCCGATCCCACGGATCATACTCATGTAAGTCTAGAGGTACTCTAATATCACACTTCTGTTTTAGCTTTTGCGCTCCTCGCTCGTTTCGCTTGGCTGGATGTCGATGAGGTTGCCGGTGAACGCTTAGGTTATAGGCATACACACCAATAAAATCCTTTGCGACATCATGTTGGATTCCACTACTGAAGAACAGCCAAGTCTGCCAATGCGATTTTTGTTGCAAATTTGCAGAAGATTTCACCATGGATTTAATCCTTCCTAGAGATGCACAAATGGACTAAATTGGATTTGCCTCAAATTTCACCAAAATTCGATTTAATGCAAATCCAATCAAATAATGAAAAAGTACCAGTTTGCTCGATTCCAAAGAATGGAAATGGGGATA
The DNA here is from genome assembly GCF_051348905.1 of Ranitomeya variabilis. Lineage (NCBI taxonomy): Eukaryota > Metazoa > Chordata > Amphibia > Anura > Dendrobatidae > Ranitomeya > Ranitomeya variabilis. The sequence goes on from NC_135235.1 coordinate 20,203,742, forward strand.
AAAGTAGAAAAAAAACATACTCAGATCTTCCTTGATTTAACATTCTCCAAGAAGTTTAACGCTAGGACCTTCCAGTTTTTTTCTGGTCATCACTCACAGCAGAGCTCTGGTCTTCTCCACCAGACATCTTTAGTCTTTGGCATCTCCAGTGCATCATGTTGCAACACACAGTCAGAACTCAAAGTGCCAAAGACCAGATGGGACCCGGGAAGTAAACTGAAAGCCTTATGAGCTAAGGTTTAGAGCGATACCAGACCATAATAACACACATTCTATTTGTATCAAATACGTTCCATGCCAACTGAAGTAACTTACTGACAAAGATGAAGATGACATCTTTAAGCAAAATAGTAAAAAGACTCCTAGACCCTGACCATCGGACAAGACGCATCTTGTTATGATTGGCTCATGTGTTTCAGCACAAGCCCAACACCATTTACCAACTTGAGAATGTAGGGGGTCTACGTTACTTACTTTCTTCCAAAATTTACTTGGATGGGTCAAATTACCTTTTTCTAAATATAAGAAGCCTTATGGCAACCACTGGATGAGTGGCGAGCAAGTCAGCCTGGTGCAACATTATCTCTAAACAATTTAACTAGAGATGAAAAAATCAATTTGTTGCAAAAGGAATGTGTGATGAAATTTTAGCACATACACTAAACCCTAAAACAATTTGCATTTCGATTTGACGCCAATTCACACAAAGCTAAAGATTGCAACAACCAGAAAAGGCTTACATGACCACAAATACGGGTCCACTATAATGCCGTACAGCTATCACATAGTGGTGACAATCGTAGCCTGTATAAAAGCCGAAGCAGGGAATGCAGCAGGCATTGAATGGGGAATCTGGATAGTGTGTGGATGTCACAAATCAGCAAGAGAGATGAGAGAAAAACATAAAATAACAAATAAACATTACAAATAATGGGAGACAGCATAGCAGTGAAGAACAGCTAACATCCATTTATAGCCATAGATGTTGAGATCACTTGGACTAAGTCTCTTTTTGCATAAAATAGCTTGAAAATAGGAATAAGCGAGCACTAAAATGCTTGGATGCTCGGTACTCGAATTGAAAAATTCCTAATGCTCAAATGCTCATTTCAAGTAATAATGGGAGTTAGTGGGAAGTCCAAGCATTTTTTCTAACTGCAGCCCTCCCCACACCCCTACCCTGAGCTCTTGGGAGCAGTAAAAATGTTGAAAAAGTGCTAAATGGAAGGAGAATGGCATGGGGAAGACTCCTGGAAAGATCGCTGACTCCTAGATTGCTGCTGAGAACAATGGGCGTCACACCATTATTGAGTGTTACATATCACAGAAATGTACCCCAGACTGCGCAATACTGTGTGGATGGGAAACTTAACCCAGCAAAAGTTTTAACACTTTTTGGGAGTGTGATATATCACAGAAATGTATCCCAGACCACGGAGTAGTGTATGGGTGAGAAATGTATCCCGGAACATTTTTTAGAGATCCTATGTGCCAATCATGAGGAATCTAAGGTGGATGGCAAATGAAAATCAGGCGGTAAGTGTCCTGAGGACGTGTCAATGAACCTGGAAGAAGGTTTCCAAATATATGGACACGCTCCCCGTGTACCTCCAGCCTGATATCAATGTGACAATGACCCTAGATGTGTCATCATGACTGGCGCATCAGATCCCTTACAGTAAAAGTATCATTATTATTGGGGGATGAGAACTTTACAGCCGTAATATATAAACATGTGCGGACGGTTTTCCTGGACGCGCTCGTTGTCAGCTGCTCTGTGCTCCCGATCGGAGAGGCGAGGAGGTCGCAGTCTGCCTGTTAAATAAACGTGTAATTGACTGAATAAGTGAACAGTAAGATATGGGACGGATCAGAAATGTCTATTTTCAGCACAATTAATTTCATAAGATAATTGAAGTCATTAACGTTGCCCCCGGCAACAGAGCGGCTCAAAGAGGATGAAACAATGAAGATAAAGAATAAAGATGTCTGAATACTCAGATCTATAAGAATCTAATTCTCAGCACAGCGGGAATCATGTCCTGTGTGATAGGGACACTTATGTAACAGCTTCAGCACAAAGACCCCAAATGTCATCTGCAACTATTGGATACATCGTGAGAATGTGTTATATTCAGCTGTAAGAAAGAAGGTGTGACCGCACCAGCAGAACAGTGAGTGCAGCTCTGGGGTATAATACAGGATGTAATTCAGGATCAGTAATGTAATGTATGTACACAGTGACTGCACCAGCAGAATAGTGAGTGTAGCTCTGGGGTATAATACAGGATGTAATTCAGGATCAGTAATGTAATGTATGTACACAGTGACTGCACCAGCAGAATAGTGAGTGCAGCTCTGGGGTATAATACAGGATGTAACTCAGTATCAGTAATGTAATGTACACAGTGACTGCACCAGCAGAATAGTGAGTGCAGCTCTGGAGTATAATACAGGAGGTAACTCAGGATCAGTAATGTAATGTATGTACACAGTGACTGCACCAGCAGAACAGTGAGCGCAGCTCTGGGGTATAATACAGGATGTAACTCAGGATCAGTAATGTAATGTATGTACACAGTGACTGCACCAGCAGAATAGTGAGTGCAGCTCTGGGGTATAATACAGGAGGTAACTCAGGATCAGTAATGTAATGTATGTACACAGTGACTGCACCAGCAGAATAGTGAGTGCAGCTCTGGAGTATAATACAGGATGTAAGTCAGGATCAGTAATGTAATGTATGTACACAGTGACCGCACCAGCAGAACAGTGAGCGCAGCTCTGGGGTATAATACAGGATGTAACTCAGGATCAGTAATGTAATGTAAGTATACAGTGACTGCACCAACAGAATAGTGAGTGCAGCTCTGGGGTATAATACAGGATGTAAGTCAGGATCAGAAATGTAATGTATGTACACAGAGACTTCAACAGCAGAATATTGAGTGCAGCTCTGGGGTATAATACAGGATGTAACTCAGGATCAGTAATGTCATGTATGTACACAGTGACTGCACCAGCAGAATAGTGAGTGTAGCTCTGGGGTATAATACAGGATGTAACTCAGGATCAGTAATGTAATGTATGTACACAGTGACTGCACCAGCAGAATAGTGAGTGCAGCTCTGAAGTATAATACAGGATGTAACTCAGTATCAGTAATGTAATGTACACAGTGACTGCACCAGCAGAATAGTGAGTGCAGCTCTGGAGTATAATACAGGAGGTAACTCAGGATCAGTAATGTAATGTATGTACACAGTGACTGCACCAGCAGAACAGTGAGCGCAGCTCTGGGGTATAATACAGGATGTAACTCAGGATCAGTAATGTAATGTATGTACACAGTGACTGCACCAGCAGAATAGTGAGTGCAGCTCTGGGGTATAATACAGGAGGTAACTCAGGATCAGTAATGTAATGTATGTACACAGTGACTGCACCAGCAGAATAGTGAGTGCAGCTCTGGAGTATAATACAGGATGTAAGTCAGGATCAGTAATGTAATGTATGTACACAGTGACCGCACCAGCAGAACAGTGAGCGCAGCTCTGGGGTATAATACAGGATGTAACTCAGGATCAGTAATGTAATGTAAGTATACAGTGACTGCACCAACAGAATAGTGAGTGCAGCTCTGGGGTATAATACAGGATGTAAGTCAGGATCAGAAATGTAATGTATGTACACAGAGACTGCAACAGCGGAATAGTGAGTGCAGCTCTGGGGTATAATACAGGATGTAACTCAGGATCAGTAATGTAATATATGTACACAGAGACTGCAACAGCAGAATAGTGAGTGCAGCTCTGGGGTATAATACAGGATGTAAGTCAGGATCAGTAATGTAATGTATGTATACAGAGACTGCAACAGCAGAATAGTGAGTGCAGCTCTGGGGTATAATACAGGATGTAACTCAGGATCAGTAATGTAATGTATGTACACAGTGACTGCACCAGCAAAATAGTGAGTGCAGCTCTGGAGTATAATACAGGATGTAACTCAGGATCAGTAATGTAATGTAAGTATACAGTGACTGCACCAGCAGAATAGTGAGTGCAGCTCTGGAGTATAAAACAGGATGTAACTCACGATCAGTAATGTAATGTATGTACATAGTGACTGCACCAGCAGAATAGTGAGTGCAGCTCTGGGGTATAATACAGGATGTAACTCAGGATCAGTAATGTAATGTATGTACACAGTGACTGCACCAGCAGAATAGTGAGTGCAGCTCTGGAGTATAATACAGGATGTAAGTCAGGATCAGTAATGTAATGTATGTACACAGTGACTGCACCAGCAGAATAGTGAGTGCAGCTCTGGGGTAAAATACAGGATGTAACTCAGGATCAGTAATGTAATGTATGTACACAGTGACTGCACCAGCAGAACAGTGAGTGAAGCTCTGGGGTATAATACAGGATGTAACTCAGGATCAGTAATGTAATGTATGTACACAGTGACCGCACCAGCAGAACAGTGAGTGCAGCTCTGGGGTATAATACAGGATGTAACTCAGGATCAGTAATGTAATGTATGTACACAGTGACTGCACCAGCAGAACAGTGAGTGAAGCTCTGGGGTATAATACAGGATGTAATTCAGGATCAGTAATGTAATGTATGTACACAGTGACTGCACCAGCAGAATAGTGAGTGCAGCTCTGGAGTATAATACAGGATGTAACTCAGGATCAGTAATGTAATGTATGTACACAGTGACTGCACCAGCAGAATAGTGAGTGCAGCTCTGGAGTATAATACAGGATGTAACTCAGGATCAGTAATGTAATGTAAGTATACAGTGACTGCACCAACAGAATAGTGAGTGCAGCTCTGTGGTATAATACAGGATGTAAGTCAGGATCAGTAATGTAATGTATGTACACAGAGACTGCAACAGCAGAATAGTGAGTGCAGCTCTGGGGTATAATACAGGATGTAAGTCAGGATCAGTAATGTAATGTATGTATACAGAGACTGCAACAGCAGAATAGTGAGTGCAGCTCTGGGTCTAATACAGGATGTAACTCAGGATCAGTAATGTAATGTATGTACACAGTGACTGCACCAGCTGAATAGTGAGTGCAGCTCTGGGGTATAATACAGGATGTAACTCAGGATCAGTAATGTAATGTATGTACACAGTGAATGCACCAGCCGAATAGTGAGTGCAGCTCTGGAGTATAATATGGGATGTGTTGGTCTCTTTTTCTGGTTATTGGGCAGCCTGGTATAAGTAAGTCTTTACTTAGCAGAGTAACCTTTATAACTTACTTTGAAATATTAAATGTATTATTTTGCCTCTATTTTAGCATTTCTTTGTTAGTTTTGTTTACTTTTATCTTTTTGTAGATACATGTGTATGATTAGTATCACATGCTCAAAATTTAAATGTAATGTTCACATCTATTGATGAGCTGATAGTGAACTCTTATTTACCACTAATACACTCCTGGACTTTACACAAAGGGGGTCGTTCATAAAAAAGAACCCAATATTGAAATCAATTTGTAACTTTTTCTTTTTGTACTGTCCCAAGAGTTACACCAATACTTTCCTCCTTGTGTCCCCGTATCTCCAAGGTTGTGAGTTAAGTAAAACAGAATTCTACCATATTGTAAACATATTTGTAAATATGGCAGAGATTGGAAAATCTCCCCCAAATTGGAAATGTGTCATCTGGTGCCAGAATCACTCAACTGTAGGTCACAAGCATAAGACTGGAGCCTCCAGCTATAAGTCATGATCTTTCCTCTTATGCAGGTTATTCGGGATGCTTTAATAATCCATCCATTCCTGGCATCTCCTTTAGATACTTTTATTTTATTTTGTTTAGCTCAAGATTAAGAACATTTTGAAACATTTATCACCTTCTTTATTGCAGCATTTGGTGTAAATCAGCATCTGCTCCTGCACAGTAACCACATACGACATACTGCCTAAGTTGTATCACATGATCAGAATGCGGAGATTCAGACTCTTAGTTTAGATTCTGAGCAGCTTGTGTTTTTCAGCTACACGTGTTCCCCCTGAGCTGCGCCCAGACTTCACAGGAGCCGCAATGCTTAAAATCATTACGGGGGCAACCTAATCGCACTTCTACATGCTGTGCAATCAGGCGACTGTCTGATGAAATAAAAGGTAAAACTTCGAAAAACTTTCATACTTAAAAGTTATTACTTAATAAAATGGGGCTTTAAAATGTCCAGTTGGACCAAAGCGAAATCCATGCACCCGCAATCCTGTTATGTGTCTGCCTGAGATCATTGCTCTCAATTTTTCGAGAGTCCCATAAAGCTTTGGTGACGGGACATGTTATAACCTCATTCTAGGGATTGTTGGGGGTCCCAGTGCTCAAACCCTCACCGATCTATGTTATCACCTACCTATTAGATGAGTGATAACTTTTAATTAAACAGGAGCAAAACTTTTGAAATTGGTGTTCCTAACTTCCCAAAATTTTGCCAGGAAATTTGATTCACCATAAATCAAAAGTTCTGTGAAGCCTCCATTGCCCTGAAAACACATATATAACACCCTGACTCTCCTATCTCTGTCTCTCTAGCTATCTAATAAATTGTTATTCTCGTTCCCAGTTACAATATTCTTCTTCATTGCTTTGCTGTCACACATTACTGTATCTTTACAGTTTCTTGAGTATTTCATTGCTTTCTCTCTCTCTGTCTATTTGGCTGAGCTGTCACCTGTGATTTTTGTTCACTATCCAGATTCAACATGAAATAGCTGCTGCATTCCCTTCCTCGGCTTTTATGCAGGCTATGATAATCCTTCCTGATTGGGTGTGTCATAACATGTCATATGTTTGTTACAAGGAACTACTTGTATCCAAGGTGATCCTTCTCAGGCTGGTGCAATCTTCTGCAATGAATATAGTGTAAAGCACCATGGAATAAATGGCACTATAATAATAAATACCGTAGTAGTAATAATAATAATAGTGTTGACGGCTTTTGGGGCGATTTGCACAAAGCAAACTACATGCTATTAAAATATTGTGGGTTCAACAAATCCTAAAAATCTCAACACAAATTTAATTCTATTATCTTTACTTTGAATGTTATGGAATAACTTACTAGTAAAATCGATCTACTATTGTGATGCACCACACCGAGGCCATTAATAGTGTTCTCCTGCAAAGAAAGATTAATTTACTTTCATTTTAAATGCTCCAGCATCCAGTTATTGACCCACGTATATCAGCCCAAAATTATGATTCAATTCATAAAATGTTTTTGTGTAAATAAAGTACTAAAAAGTTGCAAACTGTGCAGAAAAAAACTTCTAAAAAGTAAAAAAAAAATGGGGATAAATGAAATAGGATGAATTATTAAATGTAGTTTATTGGGAGGCGTTTGTCCAACAACTTTTAAACAAATGCATTTACCATGAAGGCAGTAAGTGTTACATAATTTGGTGCAAATCTTCACCACCTCATAACATTCATAGATTTAGTGTTTTTCTCGCGTCAAAAATTAGAAAACGTTGATATTGATGGCAATTGCAAACGTTTTTGCACTTTTGCCGCTGCTTTTCTGAAAAGTATTTTTGGGCTTTGGAAAAGGGAATGTCCAACTGATGTACATTGTAGCTGAAGTCCGGACCAAATATTCAAAGGGTAGGTCTTAATTTATGGATTGGTGGGGTCTGACTTGTGGAACCCGCATGGATTCCATGAAACGGGCTATGAAATTCTCCAATAGAGTGGACTTTTGGCTGCACATGCTCAACATGGGACTGCCAGAAGTAGCATCGTGCTGTCAGCAGTCACATTGAGAGTGAACGAAGCATTGTCACAACTGCATGGCCACTACTCCAGTCCGATGGGTCATTGTAGAGACCCACTTTCTGTTTTGGGAGGTTCCTAGCAGTTTCCAGCCCTATCTAGTATCAATCAGTTATAGCTATGGTAACAATGTATCACTCTTCGTGTTCCTTTAGAATGACGTTCAGTGCACTCTCTGTATACAGCAGTCACAGAGCGCAGGCAATGAAGCGTGGGATTCTCGCTATTTTTCTGTATTTCATCTCCTGGCTTTGTGCCGGGATAGAGTGCGGGGAGAGAAACCATCAGTAAATGTTTGTGTCGACCTGTCAGAGCTGTTCTCTGAGAAACATTACATATCCTATTCTCTGATTTCTTCTCCAGCACTTTCTATGGATATAGGGGTCTAGTTTTTTTTGCATGTTTTGTGCATTTATGCCGTTACTTTTCTTCCACTCACAGGTGGAGACGACAGATGGTTTCATCAGAGAAATAATATTTGAAACACCAGAGACTTTAGTAAAAGGTAAGTGCGATAAATATATTCATTCTCCAGAGACTCTGCGAAGGGAAGAAAGACAACTGGGATGGAATACTAATCTGTGGGAAGACGCAGCAGCTATGGTGGAGAGGGAGGCAGTCATGTTTTTAGGCTGTAACTTTTAGTTAGCGTATATTAAGACTTACGGGGGTTGTCCACTACTTTTCTATGGATGAATTATCCCTAGGACAGGTCATCAATATCAGATCAGTGGGGGTGCGATATACAGCTCCTCCACCAATCAGCTCTTCCCGGTGCAAGTGGTGGGCGGATATGATCAGTTGCAGAGCTACAGCTCCCTCAACTACATAGTGGCCGCGGAGGGGTACTGCAGATCGGCCCCCTATTGAAATCAATAGAGGTTGGATGTGCAGTACCTGACCGTGGCCACTATACGGACGATGGAGCTGTGCTGTGACCTCCGTAACTGAGCAGTTACACGGAGAGCAGCCCATCGACGGGGCGCCGGGTGTCGCTCCCCCACTCATGACCTTAGGAGAGGTCATCAACGTTAAAGTAGTGGACAACCTCTTTAAAGAGGACATGTGAAAAGGGAATGCAATAGACGAGTATACGAACAATGACGGATGCTTTATTGTGACTTCCCAGTCTAAAATTAAAGGGTGCCGCCATTGAAGAGTCCTACTCACCCATCAGCTTCTTGCAAGAAGACCACAGTTGTCTCATGGAGAAGATTCCGAAGAGTCTGAGACTTGAGCATCACGCTCCACTGTCCATTGATGGGACCAATATCAACATTCGTGGAAATTTTGGATCTAGTAGACGGGGAGCAGACTCTTCAATGGTGGCAGGATTGTTCCTGAGGAGAGGAGCAGGTATGCCGGTTATACACTTGGTACGTAAAGTCAGATATTCATTTGTAGCACAATGAACCATGATGTTAAAAGACAAAGAAACTAAAGAAATGTCTTCTTTCTTTCTCTTTCTTTCCTTTCTTTCTTTCTTTCTTTCTTTCTTTCTTTCTTTCTTTCTTTCTTTCTCTCTTTCCTTCTTTCATTCTTTTCTTTCCTTTTTTTCTTTCCTTCATCTCTAAGCTTCCTAAATGCCCTAAAATCAGACTAATCTGCTCCTCATCTTCCCCTTTAAGATCTTCAATAATGAAAAACAAGCATTACTCTTTGTGATTGAGGTGTCTAAGATGGTAAATGAGGGCGATAGGTTGTGACTAGTGTTGAGCGATACTTTCCGATATCGGAAAGTATCGGTATCGGAAAGTATCGGCCGATACCGTCAAAATATCGGATCCAATCCGATACCGATACCCGATCCCAATGCAAGTCAATGGGACGAAAATATCGGAATTAAAATAAACCCTTAATAAACTTGTAGGTTCATTCTACATGAAGGAAAACAACTAAGAATAATGTAGGATGTATTGGGGGACGTGGCGGAGATATTAAAGGGACAGAGGTTTAGCCCAATGTAATAGAATAGCAGGATTTTTTATTTTTTTTTATGAAGTTCGGCGTTAGAAAGAATTTGACTATGTTATTTTTTTTTTTTTTTATGTCAGATATTGATGTTTCACTACTTCCACGCCCTTCACCTTCTTTTTTACTTCTCCCACGCTTTCTTCTTAATTATCCTCATCATCAGCTTCTTTGACATCAACTTCTTCACCTTATTCATCTTCTTCTTCATCTTCTACCTATTATTTTTTGGGTTACATTGTTCATATTCTTTTTATTTTACTATTATCTTCATCATATTCAACTTCTTCATCATATTCTTATTTGTGACAGGCATTCCCGTAGTTGTTATCTATAAAAGTTTGAAGATTACACCTTCCGTTCTGCCTGTCACAAAAGAGTTACATTTGTCCGCGTTCAGTTTGGCCTGCAGCATCAGGCTTTATCCAGGGGCACCACGAGGAGGAACGGACTCACCCCCATACACTGCTTAGTCTTCTTCTGCTTATAATTTACATAATATTTTTTTGCTCTGATATTTTGTGTTATGCTTAATGTCCTTCTGCTCTTTGTTCTGCAGCCTCTTGTTCTTCTGCTTCTCGGTCTTCCAGGTCGTCGTCGTCTCCAGGGTCGTCGTCTCCGGGGTCGTCGTCATCGGGGTGGTCTCCGGGGTCGTCGTCATCGGGGTGGTCTTCAGGGTCATCGTCTCCAGGGTCGTCGTCATCACGGTGGTTGTCGTCTCTGGTGTCGTCGTCATCTTAGGGGTGTTCTTCCGGGTCATCGTGTTTAGTCTCTTGAACTTGGAAATGTAGCAGAAGGTACAAGAAGGCTGAGAAAATGCCGAGAACCAGCTGATGGAACTGGAACTCGGATGGCTACCCGAAGGTCCAAGAGCCAATGGAACTACCGAGGACCAGCTGACGTTACTGGAACCCGGTTACTAAGCAGGAGGTACCCGTGCCTGAAAGCACTACCAAGGACCACCTGACGTTGGTGGAACTCGGATACCCAGAGGGAGGCACCTAAGCCAAAGGCTCTGCCCGGAACCAGCTGACGGTACTGGAACCAGGATGGGGAGCAGAAGGTACAAGAGCAAAAGACACTGCCGAGAACCAGCTGACGGTGCTGGAACCCGGATGGGTAGCCGAAGGTCCAAGAGCCAATGGAACTACCGAGGACCAGCTGACGTTACTGGAACCCGGTTACTAAGCAGGAGGTACCCGTGCCTGAAAGCACTACCAAGGACCACCTGACGTTGGTGGAACTCGGATACCCAGAGGGAGGCACCTAAGCCAAAGGCTCTGCCCGGAACCAGCTGACGGTACTGGAACCAGGATGTGGAGCAGAAGGTACAAGAGCAAGTGTCTGCGTGGCTTTTGCAGGACACGTTGCCGGCTGCACAGCAGGGGAACAGCTGGCGGTGCTGGACCCCACTGACACATTGGCGAGGTGTTTGGCTCTGTGCAGCCAGCACTTCCGGACAGCAACGAGCGGTGTTGTAGCCCGGGCTCTGCAGGGGGAGCAGAGTGTAGGCCGAAGCCTACTTGAACCAATTTCAAAGGTAACCTTTAACCCCCCCTCAGGGGTTAGAAAGTAGAAGAGCCACAGCTTATGCAGCAGTAGTGCTGCACAAGTCAAAGGTTGCTCTTTTAATTTCGCTCCTTGCACACGCTGAATGAAACACGTATAACATTTAGCCCTTTATACAGTCAAACTGTGTTGGAGGCGCGAGTTCCCTTTGTAATGAGACGCAGCACAGATGTCAAGAATCCCACCTTGGTGCTGGGTGCAGCCTCCTGAGCGTTGTTATTTGCTGTACAGGAGTCTGCGCTGTCGTGTTATCCCCTGGCCTAGCGCCGTTAGCGCTGCCCATCTTCTGACCTCATTTAATGTTGGCCGGTGCGGTTCGCGATGCCCATGAATCACAGCCCCGCAGTGTATTGACATAGTTTAAACACTGCGGGGCTGGGATTCATGGCCTGGCGCAGCACATATGTTCGCCTCTCGCTTGGGTTCTTACACCCGCTTCAGACTATGCGGCGTCATCTGATCCCTTATCGCATGCCACGGCCATGAAGCCGCACAGTCCGAAGAAGGCGGAAGGAGAGGAGGGACAGGCGAACTGATGCACTGATCCTGCCCATCAATCACACCCTCGCAGTCCCAATAAATAAGACACCGAGGGGCGTTGTGTGGGTCAGGGCGGCCGCAGAGGCGCAGGCAGCCAAACCATGATGCCAGAAGACGGGCAGCGCTACCAAGGGGGTTGCAGCGTGTCATTACAAAGGAAAGTCACACCACCGGGACGGTTAAATGGTCACACAGAGGACACATTGCAGACGTGTTTTCAGTTCCACATGTGCGAGGAGAATACGTTTCTGAGCCACCTTGCACACATGCAGCATTACCGCTGTACAAGGTGGCTGGATAACGTAAAAACGCCTGGGGGAGGGGGGACAGGTTCCCTTCAATTTCAGTTCTTGTGTCTGCGTGGCTTTTGCAGGACACGTTGCCGGCTGCACAGCAGGGGAACAGCTGGCGGTGCTGGACCCCACTGACACATTGGCTGGTGTTTTTCTCTGTGCAGCTAGCACATCTGGGCAAAAACTGGCGGTGTGTTAGAGCCCAGGGACAGCAGGAGGAGGAGCAGGAGGAGGAGGAGCAGGGGGAGGGGAGTGTAGGCCGAAGCCTGCACAGGCGGCAGCTTTGGGTGTGTTGTGTCTGCGTGACTTTTGCAGGACACGTTGCCGGCTACACAGCAGGGGAACAGCTGGCGGTGCTGGACCCCACTGACACATTGGCGAGGTGTTTGGCTCTGTGCAGCCAGCACTTCCGGACAGCAACTAGCGTTGTTGGAGCCCGGGCTCTGCAGGTGGAGCAGAGTGTAGGCCGAAGCCTAATTGAACCGATTTCAAAAGTCACCTTTAACCCCCCCTCAGGGGTTACAAAGTAGAAGAGCCACAGCTTATGCAGCAGCAGTGCTGCGCAAGTCAAAGGTTGCTCTTGTAATTTTTCTCCTTGCACACGCTGAATGGAACACGTATAACATTCAGCCCTTTAGACAGTCAAACTGTGTAATGGAGGCGAGAGTTCCCTTTGTAATGAGACGCAGCACAGGTGTCAAGAATCCCACCTTGGTGCTGGGTGCAGCCTCCCGAGCGTTGTTATTTGCTGTACAGGAGTCTGCGCTGTCGTGTTATCCCCTGGCCTAGCGCCGTTAGCGCTGCCCATCTTCTGACCTCATTTAATGTTGGCCGGTGCGGTTCGCGATGCCCATGAATCACAGCCCCGCAGTGTATTGACATAGTTTAAACACTGCGGGGCTGGGATTCATGGCCTGGCGCAGTACATATGTTCGCCTCTCGCTTGGGTTCTTACACCCGCTTCAGACTATGCGGCGTCATCTGATCCCTTATCGCATGCCACGGCCATGAAGCCGCACAGTCCGAAGAAGGCGGAAGGAGAGGAGGGACAGGCGAACTGATGCACTGATCCTGCCCATCAATCACACCCTCGCAGTCCCAATAAATAAGACACCGAGGGGCGTTGTGTGGGTCAGGGTGGCCGCAGAGGCGCAGGCAGCCAAACCATGATGCCAGAAGACGGGCAGCGCTACCAAGGGGGTTGCAGCGTGTCATTACAAAGGAAAGTCACACCACCGGGACGGTTAAATGGTCACACAGAGGACACATTGCAGACGTGTTTTCAGTTCCACATGTGCGAGGAGAATACGTTTCTGAGCCACCTTGCACACATGCAGCATTACCGCTGTACAAGGTGGCTGGATAACGTAAAAACGCCTGGGGGAGGGGGGACAGGTTCCCTTCAATTTCAGTTCTTGTGTCTGCGTGGCTTTTGCAGGACACGTTGCCGGCTGCACAGCAGGGGAACAGCTGGCGGTGCTGGACCCCACTGACACATTGGCTGGTGTTTTTCTCTGTGCAGCTAGCACATCTGGGCAAAAACTGGCGGTGTGTTAGAGCCCAGGGACAGCAGGAGGAGGAGCAGGAGGAGGAGGAGCAGGGGGAGGGGAGTGTAGGCCGAAGCCTGCACAGGCGGCAGCTTTGGGTGTGTTGTGTCTGCGTGACTTTTGCAGGACACGTTGCCGGCTACACAGCAGGGGAACAGCTGGCGGTGCTGGACCCCACTGACACATTGGCGAGGTGTTTGGCTCTGTGCAGCCAGCACTTCCGGACAGCAACTAGCGTTGTTGGAGCCCGGGCTCTGCAGGTGGAGCAGAGTGTAGGCCGAAGCCTAATTGAACCGATTTCAAAAGTCACCTTTAACCCCCCCTCAGGGGTTACAAAGTAGAAGAGCCACAGCTTATGCAGCAGCAGTGCTGCGCAAGTCAAAGGTTGCTCTTGTAATTTTTCTCCTTGCACACGCTGAATGGAACACGTATAACATTCAGCCCTTTAGACAGTCAAACTGTGTAATGGAGGCGAGAGTTCCCTTTGTAATGAGACGCAGCACAGGTGTCAAGAATCCCACCTTGGTGCTGGGTGCAGCCTCCCGAGCGTTGTTATTTGCTGTACAGGAGTCTGCGCTGTCGTGTTATCCCCTGGCCTAGCGCCGTTAGCGCTGCCCATCTTCTGACCTCATTTAATGTTGGCCGGTGCGGTTCGCGATGCCCATGAATCACAGCCCCGCAGTGTATTGACATAGTTTAAACACTGCGGGGCTGGGATTCATGGCCTGGCGCAGTACATATGTTCGCCTCTCGCTTGGGTTCTTACACCCGCTTCAGACTATGCGGCGTCATCTGATCCCTTATCGCATGCCACGGCCATGAAGCCGCACAGTCCGAAGAAGGTGGAAGGAGAGGAGGGACAGGCGAACTGATGCACTGATCCTGCCCATCAATCACACCCTCGCAGTCCCAATAAATAAGACACCGAGGGGCGTTGTGTGGGTCAGGGCGGCCGCAGAGGCGCAGGCAGCCAAACCATGATGCCAGAAGACGGGCAGCGCTACCAAGGGGGTTGCAGCGTGTCATTACAAAGGAAAGTCACACCACCGGGACGGTTAAATGGTCACACAGAGGACACATTGCAGACGTGTTTTCAGTTCCACATGTGCGAGGAGAATACGTTTCTGAGCCACCTTGCACACATGCAGCATTACCGCTGTACAAGGTGGCTGGATAACGTAAAAACGCCTGGGGGAGGGGGGACAGGTTCCCTTCAATTTCAGTTCTTGTGTCTGCGTGGCTTTTGCAGGACACGTTGCCGGCTGCACAGCAGGGGAACAGCTGGCGGTGCTGGACCCCACTGACACATTGGCTGGTGTTTTTCTCTGTGCAGCTAGCACATCTGGGCAAAAACTGGCGGTGTGTTAGAGCCCAGGGACAGCAGGAGGAGGAGCAGGAGGAGGAGGAGCAGGGGGAGGGGAGTGTAGGCCGAAGCCTGCACAGGCGGCAGCTTTGGGTGTGTTGTGTCTGCGTGACTTTTGCAGGACACGTTGCCGGCTACACAGCAGGGGAACAGCTGGCGGTGCTGGACCCCACTGACACATTGGCGAGGTGTTTGGCTCTGTGCAGCCAGCACTTCCGGACAGCAACTAGCGTTGTTGGAGCCCGGGCTCTGCAGGTGGAGCAGAGTGTAGGCCGAAGCCTAATTGAACCGATTTCAAAAGTCACCTTTAACCCCCCCTCAGGGGTTACAAAGTAGAAGAGCCACAGCTTATGCAGCAGCAGTGCTGCGCAAGTCAAAGGTTGCTCTTGTAATTTTTCTCCTTGCACACGCTGAATGGAACACGTATAACATTCAGCCCTTTAGACAGTCAAACTGTGTAATGGAGGCGAGAGTTCCCTTTGTAATGAGACGCAGCACAGGTGTCAAGAATCCCACCTTGGTGCTGGGTGCAGCCTCCCGAGCGTTGTTATTTGCTGTACAGGAGTCTGCGCTGTCGTGTTATCCCCTGGCCTAGCGCCGTTAGCGCTGCCCATCTTCTGACCTCATTTAATGTTGGCCGGTGCGGTTCGCGATGCCCATGAATCACAGCCCCGCAGTGTATTGACATAGTTTAAACACTGCGGGGCTGGGATTCATGGCCTGGCGCAGTACATATGTTCGCCTCTCGCTTGGGTTCTTACACCCGCTTCAGACTATGCGGCGTCATCTGATCCCTTATCGCATGCCACGGCCATGAAGCCGCACAGTCCGAAGAAGGCGGAAGGAGAGGAGGGACAGGCGAACTGATGCACTGATCCTGCCCATCAATCACACCCTCGCAGTCCCAATAAATAAGACACCGAGGGGCGTTGTGTGGGTCAGGGCGGCCGCAGAGGCGCAGGCAGCCAAACCATGATGCCAGAAGACGGGCAGCGCTACCAAGGGGGTTGCAGCGTGTCATTACAAAGGAAAGTCACACCACCGGGACGGTTAAATGGTCACACAGAGGACACATTGCAGACGTGTTTTCAGTTCCACATGTGCGAGGAGAATACGTTTCTGAGCCACCTTGCACACATGCAGCATTACCGCTGTACAAGGTGGCTGGATAACGTAAAAACGCCTGGGGGAGGGGGGACAGGTTCCCTTCAATTTCAGTTCTTGTGTCTGCGTGGCTTTTGCAGGACACGTTGCCGGCTGCACAGCAGGGGAACAGCTGGCGGTGCTGGACCCCACTGACACATTGGCTGGTGTTTTTCTCTGTGCAGCTAGCACATCTGGGCAAAAACTGGCGGTGTGTTAGAGCCCAGGGACAGCAGGAGGAGGAGCAGGAGGAGGAGGAGCAGGGGGAGGGGAGTGTAGGCCGAAGCCTGCACAGGCGGCAGCTTTGGGTGTGTTGTGTCTGCGTGACTTTTGCAGGACACGTTGCCGGCTACACAGCAGGGGAACAGCTGGCGGTGCTGGACCCCACTGACACATTGGCGAGGTGTTTGGCTCTGTGCAGCCAGCACTTCCGGACAGCAACTAGCGTTGTTGGAGCCCGGGCTCTGCAGGTGGAGCAGAGTGTAGGCCGAAGCCTAATTGAACCGATTTCAAAAGTCACCTTTAACCCCCCCTCAGGGGTTACAAAGTAGAAGAGCCACAGCTTATGCAGCAGCAGTGCTGCGCAAGTCAAAGGTTGCTCTTGTAATTTTTCTCCTTGCACACGCTGAATGGAACACGTATAACATTCAGCCCTTTAGACAGTCAAACTGTGTAATGGAGGCGAGAGTTCCCTTTGTAATGAGACGCAGCACAGGTGTCAAGAATCCCACCTTGGTGCTGGGTGCAGCCTCCCGAGCGTTGTTATTTGCTGTACAGGAGTCTGCGCTGTCGTGTTATCCCCTGGCCTAGCGCCGTTAGCGCTGCCCATCTTCTGACCTCATTTAATGTTGGCCGGTGCGGTTCGCGATGCCCATGAATCACAGCCCCGCAGTGTATTGACATAGTTTAAACACTGCGGGGCTGGGATTCATGGCCTGGCGCAGTACATATGTTCGCCTCTCGCTTGGGTTCTTACACCCGCTTCAGACTATGCGGCGTCATCTGATCCCTTATCGCATGCCACGGCCATGAAGCCGCACAGTCCGAAGAAGGCGGAAGGAGAGGAGGGACAGGCGAACTGATGCACTGATCCTGCCCATCAATCACACCCTCGCAGTCCCAATAAATAAGACACCGAGGGGCGTTGTGTGGGTCAGGGCGGCCGCAGAGGCGCAGGCAGCCAAACCATGATGCCAGAAGACGGGCAGCGCTACCAAGGGGGTTGCAGCGTGTCATTACAAAGGAAAGTCACACCACCGGGACGGTTAAATGGTCACACAGAGGACACATTGCAGACGTGTTTTCAGTTCCACATGTGCGAGGAGAATACGTTTCTGAGCCACCTTGCACACATGCAGCATTACCGCTGTACAAGGTGGCTGGATAACGTAAAAACGCCTGGGGGAGGGGGGACAGGTTCCCTTCAATTTCAGTTCTTGTGTCTGCGTGGCTTTTGCAGGACACGTTGCCGGCTGCACAGCAGGGGAACAGCTGGCGGTGCTGGACCCCACTGACACATTGGCTGGTGTTTTTCTCTGTGCAGCTAGCACATCTGGGCAAAAACTGGCGGTGTGTTAGAGCCCAGGGACAGCAGGAGGAGGAGCAGGAGGAGGAGGAGCAGGGGGAGGGGAGTGTAGGCCGAAGCCTGCACAGGCGGCAGCTTTGGGTGTGTTGTGTCTGCGTGACTTTTGCAGGACACGTTGCCGGCTACACAGCAGGGGAACAGCTGGCGGTGCTGGACCCCACTGACACATTGGCGAGGTGTTTGGCTCTGTGCAGCCAGCACTTCCGGACAGCAACTAGCGTTGTTGGAGCCCGGGCTCTGCAGGTGGAGCAGAGTGTAGGCCGAAGCCTAATTGAACCGATTTCAAAAGTCACCTTTAACCCCCCCTCAGGGGTTACAAAGTAGAAGAGCCACAGCTTATGCAGCAGCAGTGCTGCGCAAGTCAAAGGTTGCTCTTGTAATTTTTCTCCTTGCACACGCTGAATGGAACACGTATAACATTCAGCCCTTTAGACAGTCAAACTGTGTAATGGAGGCGAGAGTTCCCTTTGTAATGAGACGCAGCACAGGTGTCAAGAATCCCACCTTGGTGCTGGGTGCAGCCTCCCGAGCGTTGTTATTTGCTGTACAGGAGTCTGCGCTGTCGTGTTATCCCCTGGCCTAGCGCCGTTAGCGCTGCCCATCTTCTGACCTCATTTAATGTTGGCCGGTGCGGTTCGCGATGCCCATGAATCACAGCCCCGCAGTGTATTGACATAGTTTAAACACTGCGGGGCTGGGATTCATGGCCTGGCGCAGTACATATGTTCGCCTCTCGCTTGGGTTCTTACACCCGCTTCAGACTATGCGGCGTCATCTGATCCCTTATCGCATGCCACGGCCATGAAGCCGCACAGTCCGAAGAAGGCGGAAGGAGAGGAGGGACAGGCGAACTGATGCACTGATCCTGCCCATCAATCACACCCTCGCAGTCCCAATAAATAAGACACCGAGGGGCGTTGTGTGGGTCAGGGCGGCCGCAGAGGCGCAGGCAGCCAAACCATGATGCCAGAAGACGGGCAGCGCTACCAAGGGGGTTGCAGCGTGTCATTACAAAGGAAAGTCACACCACCGGGACGGTTAAATGGTCACACAGAGGACACATTGCAGACGTGTTTTCAGTTCCACATGTGCGAGGAGAATACGTTTCTGAGCCACCTTGCACACATGCAGCATTACCGCTGTACAAGGTGGCTGGATAACGTAAAAACGCCTGGGGGAGGGGGGACAGGTTCCCTTCAATTTCAGTTCTTGTGTCTGCGTGGCTTTTGCAGGACACGTTGCCGGCTGCACAGCAGGGGAACAGCTGGCGGTGCTGGACCCCACTGACACATTGGCTGGTGTTTTTCTCTGTGCAGCTAGCACATCTGGGCAAAAACTGGCGGTGTGTTAGAGCCCAGGGACAGCAGGAGGAGGAGCAGGAGGAGGAGGAGCAGGGGGAGGGGAGTGTAGGCCGAAGCCTGCACAGGCGGCAGCTTTGGGTGTGTTGTGTCTGCGTGACTTTTGCAGGACACGTTGCCGGCTACACAGCAGGGGAACAGCTGGCGGTGCTGGACCCCACTGACACATTGGCGAGGTGTTTGGCTCTGTGCAGCCAGCACTTCCGGACAGCAACTAGCGTTGTTGGAGCCCGGGCTCTGCAGGTGGAGCAGAGTGTAGGCCGAAGCCTAATTGAACCGATTTCAAAAGTCACCTTTAACCCCCCCTCAGGGGTTACAAAGTAGAAGAGCCACAGCTTATGCAGCAGCAGTGCTGCGCAAGTCAAAGGTTGCTCTTGTAATTTTTCTCCTTGCACACGCTGAATGGAACACGTATAACATTCAGCCCTTTAGACAGTCAAACTGTGTAATGGAGGCGAGAGTTCCCTTTGTAATGAGACGCAGCACAGGTGTCAAGAATCCCACCTTGGTGCTGGGTGCAGCCTCCCGAGCGTTGTTATTTGCTGTACAGGAGTCTGCGCTGTCGTGTTATCCCCTGGCCTAGCGCCGTTAGCGCTGCCCATCTTCTGACCTCATTTAATGTTGGCCGGTGCGGTTCGCGATGCCCATGAATCACAGCCCCGCAGTGTATTGACATAGTTTAAACACTGCGGGGCTGGGATTCATGGCCTGGCGCAGTACATATGTTCGCCTCTCGCTTGGGTTCTTACACCCGCTTCAGACTATGCGGCGTCATCTGATCCCTTATCGCATGCCACGGCCATGAAGCCGCACAGTCCGAAGAAGGCGGAAGGAGAGGAGGGACAGGCGAACTGATGCACTGATCCTGCCCATCAATCACACCCTCGCAGTCCCAATAAATAAGACACCGAGGGGCGTTGTGTGGGTCAGGGCGGCCGCAGAGGCGCAGGCAGCCAAACCATGATGCCAGAAGACGGGCAGCGCTACCAAGGGGGTTGCAGCGTGTCATTACAAAGGAAAGTCACACCACCGGGACGGTTAAATGGTCACACAGAGGACACATTGCAGACGTGTTTTCAGTTCCACATGTGCGAGGAGAATACGTTTCTGAGCCACCTTGCACACATGCAGCATTACCGCTGTACAAGGTGGCTGGATAACGTAAAAACGCCTGGGGGAGGGGGGACAGGTTCCCTTCAATTTCAGTTCTTGTGTCTGCGTGGCTTTTGCAGGACACGTTGCCGGCTGCACAGCAGGGGAACAGCTGGCGGTGCTGGACCCCACTGACACATTGGCTGGTGTTTTTCTCTGTGCAGCTAGCACATCTGGGCAAAAACTGGCGGTGTGTTAGAGCCCAGGGACAGCAGGAGGAGGAGCAGGAGGAGGAGGAGCAGGGGGAGGGGAGTGTAGGCCGAAGCCTGCACAGGCGGCAGCTTTGGGTGTGTTGTGTCTGCGTGACTTTTGCAGGACACGTTGCCGGCTACACAGCAGGGGAACAGCTGGCGGTGCTGGACCCCACTGACACATTGGCGAGGTGTTTTTCTCTGTGCAGCTAGCAGTACCGGGCCCCAACTGGCGGTGTTGGAGCCCAGGGTCAGCAGGAGGAGCAGGGGGAGCGGAGTGTAGGCCGAAGCCTGCACTCGAGCAAGTTGAAAGGAAACCTTTAACCCCCCCCCCCCCAGGCGTTTGTAGCTGAAAGAGCCATTGTGTACAGCACTAATGCTGGAAAAGGTAAACTTAGCTCTTTTAATTATGGTCCTTGCACATGCGGAACCTAACAGTTATGAAATGTGTCCCCTCACAGCGTTAAACCGTCCGGTAGGTGGAACTTTCCTTTGTCGTGTGACGCAGCACAGCCATCATTTTTACCCCCTTGGCGCCGTGCGCCGCCTCCTCAGCGTTGTTTTAATCTGTCCCGGAGCCTGGGCTGTTAGGTTAGCCCTTGGCCATGCACACATTTTGCGCTGCCCGTCTTCTGACATCATTTGGTGTCAGGCTGGCTGCGCCTGTGCGGGTGCGCTGGCCGAGATCCCGCCTCGCAGTGTCGTCTAATGTAATCCCACCGCGGGCCTGTGATCCGTGCCCGTGCGCAGTGCATATCCTCTCCTCTCACTCCCCTCCCTACGGCTTTTTCAGACTGTGCGGTGTCACGGCCGTGGCATGCTATTAGGGACCAGCTGACATCGCACAGTCTGAAGAAGCCGTAGGGAGGGGAGTGAGAGGAGAGGATATGCACTGCGCACGGGCACGGATCACAGGCCCGCGGTGGGATTACATTAGACGACACTGCGAGGCGGGATCTCGGCCAGCGCACCCGCACAGGCGCAGCCAGCCTGACACCAAATGAGGTCAGAAGACGGGCAGCGCAACATGTGTGCATGGCCAAGGGCTAACCTAACAGCGCAGGCTCCGGGACAGATTAAAACAACGCTGAGGAGGCGGCGCACGGCGCCAAGGGGGTAAAAATGATGGCTGTGCTGCGTCACACGACAAAGGAAAGTTCCACCTACCGGACGGTTTAACGCTGTGTGGGGACACATTTCATAAGTGTTTGGTTCAGCATGTGCAAGGAGCATCACGAAAAGAGGCACTTTTTCCCTTTGCATCATTACTGCTGCACAAGGTGGCTCCTTCAGTAACAAACGCCTGTGGGGGGGGGGGGGGTCAGGTTCCCTTACATTTAACTTGTTGTGCCTGCGTGGCGGTCGCAGTACACGTTGCCGTATACACAGCAGGGGAACAGCTGGCGGTGCTGAACCCCACTAACACATTGGCGAGGTGTTTGGCTCTGTGCGTACAGCACTTCTGGACGGCAACTGGCGGTGTTGGAGCCCAGGGGCAGGTGGAGGAGGAGGAGGTTGGAGGAGGTAGGAGGAGGTAGGAGGGATTGCCACACACACAGCAGGGGAACAGCTGACGTTACTGAACCCCAATAACAGAGGAGGGACTGTTGACTGTGCGTACAGCACTTCTGGACGGCAACTGGCGGTGTTGGAGCCCAGGGGCAGGTGGAGGAGGAGGAGGTTGGAGGAGGTAGGAGGAGGTAGGAGGGATTGCCACACACACAGCAGGGGAACAGCTGACGTTACTGAACCCCAATAACAGAGGAGGGACTGTTGACTGTGCGTACAGCACTTCTGGACGGCAACTGGCGGTGTTGGAGCCCAGGGGCAGGTGGAGGAGGAGGAGGTTGGAGGAGGTAGGAGGAGGTAGGAGGGATTGCCACACACACAGCAGGGGAACAGCTGACGTTACTGAACCCCAATAACAGAGGAGGGACTGTTGACTGTGCGTACAGCACTTCTGGACGGCAACTGGCGGTGTTGGAGCCCAGGGACGGGTGGAGGAGGAGGAGGTTGGAGGAGGTAGGAGGGATTGCCACACACACAGCAGGGGAACAGCTGACGTTACTGAACCCCAATAACAGAGGAGGGACTGTTGACTGTGCGTACAGCACTTCTGGACGGCAACTGGCGGTGTTGGAGCCCAGGGGCAGGTGGAGGAGGAGGAGGTAGGAGGAGGTAGGAGGGATTGCCACACACACAGCAGGGGAACAGCTGACGTTACTGAACCCCAATAACAGAGGAGGGACTGTTGACTGTGCGTACAGCACTTCTGGACGGCAACTGGCGGTGTTGGAGCCCAGGGACGGGTGGAGGAGGAGGAGGTTGGAGGAGGTAGGAGGGATTGCCACACACACAGCAGGGGAACAGCTGACGTTACTGAACCCCAATAACAGAGGAGGGACTGTTGACTGTGCGTACAGCACTTCTGGACGGCAACTGGCGGTGTTGGAGCCCAGGGGCAGGTGGAGGAGGAGGAGGTTGGAGGAGGTAGGAGGAGGTAGGAGGGATTGCCACACACACAGCAGGGGAACAGCTGACGTTACTGAACCCCAATAACAGAGGAGGGACTGTTGACTGTGCGTACAGCACTTCTGGACGGCAACTGGCGGTGTTGGAGCCCAGGGACGGGTGGAGGAGGAGGAGGTTGGAGGAGGTAGGAGGGATTGCCACACACACAGCAGGGGAACAGCTGACGTTACTGAACCCCAATAACAGAGGAGGGACTGTTGACTGTGCGTACAGCACTTCTGGACGGCAACTGGCGGTGTTGGAGCCCAGGGGCAGGTGGAGGAGGAGGAGGTTGGAGGAGGTAGGAGGAGGTAGGAGGGATTGCCACACACACAGCAGGGGAACAGCTGACGTTACTGAACCCCAATAACAGAGGAGGGACTGTTGACTGTGCGTACAGCACTTCTGGACGGCAACTGGCGGTGTTGGAGCCCAGGGGCAGGTGGAGGAGGAGGAGGTTGGAGGAGGTAGGAGGAGGTAGGAGGGATTGCCACACACACAGCAGGGGAACAGCTGACGTTACTGAACCCCAATAACAGAGGAGGGACTGTTGACTGTGCGTACAGCACTTCTGGACGGCAACTGGCGGTGTTGGAGCCCAGGGGCAGGTGGAGGAGGAGGAGGTTGGAGGAGGTAGGAGGAGGTAGGAGGGATTGCCACACACACAGCAGGGGAACAGCTGACGTTACTGAACCCCAATAACAGAGGAGGGACTGTTGACTGTGCGTACAGCACTTCTGGACGGCAACTGGCGGTGTTGGAGCCCAGGGGCAGGTGGAGGAGGAGGAGGTTGGAGGAGGTAGGAGGAGGTAGGAGGGATTGCCACACACACAGCAGGGGAACAGCTGACGTTACTGAACCCCAATAACAGAGGAGGGACTGTTGACTGTGCGTACAGCACTTCTGGACGGCAACTGGCGGTGTTGGAGCCCAGGGACGGGTGGAGGAGGAGGAGGTTGGAGGAGGTAGGAGGGATTGCCACACACACAGCAGGGGAACAGCTGACGTTACTGAACCCCAATAACAGAGGAGGGACTGTTGACTGTGCGTACAGCACTTCTGGACGGCAACTGGCGGTGTTGGAGCCCAGGGGCAGGTGGAGGAGGAGGAGGTTGGAGGAGGTAGGAGGAGGTAGGAGGGATTGCCACACACACAGCAGGGGAACAGCTGACGTTACTGAACCCCAATAACAGAGGAGGGACTGTTGACTGTGCGTACAGCACTTCTGGACGGCAACTGGCGGTGTTGGAGCCCAGGGACGGGTGGAGGAGGAGGAGGTTGGAGGAGGTAGGAGGGATTGCCACACACACAGCAGGGGAACAGCTGACGTTACTGAACCCCAATAACAGAGGAGGGACTGTTGACTGTGCGTACAGCACTTCTGGACGGCAACTGGCGGTGTTGGAGCCCAGGGACAGGTGGAAAAGCAGAGGAACACAATGTAGGCCGAAGCCTGAGAAAGTCGAAAGGGAACCTTTAACCCCCCCCCAAGGCGTTTGTAGCTGAAAGAGCCAGCTTGTGCAGCACAAAAGATGCAAAAGGAAAAGGTGGCTCTTTTCATCATGCTCCTTGCAAACACAGAACTAAACACTTATAAAATGTGTCCCCTGCAACCGTAAAACCGTCCCGGAGGTGGGACTTTCCTTCGTAATGTGACGCAGCCCAGCCGTCATTCCTACCCCCCCGGCGCCGCGCACCGGCTCCTCAGCGTTGTTTTATTCCGTCAAGGAGCCTGCGCTGTTATGTTATCCCGTGGCCAGGCACACTTAGCGCTGCCCGTCTTCTGGC
This sequence comes from Ranitomeya variabilis, assembly GCF_051348905.1. Lineage (NCBI taxonomy): Eukaryota > Metazoa > Chordata > Amphibia > Anura > Dendrobatidae > Ranitomeya > Ranitomeya variabilis. Next base: position 20,228,568 of record NC_135235.1, read on the forward strand.
ATCATTTGGTGTCTGGATGGCTGCGCCTGTGCGGCCGCGCTGGCAGAGAGCCCGCCTCGCAGTGTCTTCTGATTTAATCCCACTGGGGGCCTGGGATCCATGGACATGCGCACTGCATATCTGAACCTCCACCTCTCACTCATCTCCCTATGGCTTCTTCAGACTGTGCGGTGTCACGGCCGTGGCATGCTGTTAGGGACCAGCTGACACCGAACAGTCTGAAGAAGCCATAGGGAAATGAGTGAGAGGTGGAGGTTCAGATATGCACTGCGCATGTCCATGGATCCCAGGCCCCCAGTGGGATTAAATCAGAAGACACTGCGAGGCGGGCTCTCTGCCAGCGCGGCCGCACAGGCGCAGCCATCCAGACACCAAATGATGCCAGAAGACGGGCAGCGCTAAGTGTGCCTGGCCACGGGATAACATAACAGCGCAGGCTCCAGGACGGAATAAAACAACGCTGAGGAGCCGGTGCGCGGCGCCGGGGGGGTAGGAATGACGGCTGGGCTGCGTCACATTACGAAGTAAAGTCCCACCTCCGGGACGGTTTTACGGTATCAGTGGACACATTTTATAAGTGTTAAGTTCTGCGTGTGCAAGGAGCTAAACAAAAATAGCTACCTTTTCCTTGGGCAGCATTACTGCTGCACAAGGTGGCTCTTTCAGTAACAAACGCCTTGGGGGGGGGGGGACAGATTCCCTTACATTTCAGTTGTTGTGTCAGCGTGGCGGTCGCATGACACATTGCCGGCTACACAGCTGGGGATCAGCTGACATTACTGAAACCCAATAACACTGGGTCGTATGTTTTGACTGTGCAGACGGCACGTCTGAGCCTCAACTGGCGGTGTTGGAGCCCAGGAATTTAAGTTCAGGTGGTAGAAAGATGAACACAACAGGAGACCTGGATAACGTATACAGTGACCTAATTATTCAATCAGGAGGAGGAGTGGCAAATTCCGGCGAGATCCAGGCCTTGTTCATTTTCAGGAAAGTAAGCCGGTCAACGTTATCGGAGGATAGTCGCATGCGACGGTCAGTTAGTACACCACCTGCAGCACTAAAGACACGTTCCGATAATACACTGGCCGCAGGGCAAGACAGCACCTCCAATGCATACTGGCTTAGCTCTGGCCATGTATCCAGCTTTGAGACCCAAAACTTGAAAGGGGAAGAGCCGTCTGGGAGTACAGCAAGAGGGCAAGACATGTAGTCTGTCACCATCTGACGGAACCGTTGCCTCCTGCTGACTGGAGCCGTCTGTGATGGTGTAGACTTTTGTGGCGGGCACAGAAAACTGTGCCACAGTTCGGCCATACTGGTCTTGCCTTGGGCAGAGGCACTGCTTCTGCTCCCTCTTTGTGCAGAGCCTCCACCACGGCCTGGACGCACTGAGCTGCTTTGGAATGCACTAGCAGCACTTCTCTCAGTTGGAATGGAGAAGATGATGGAATTGACCAGTGTGTCTTGGTACTCCCGCATTTTTCGCTCCCGGTTCAACGGTGTGATGAGGCTTTCTACGTTGTCCCGGTAGCGAGGATCGAGGAGGGTGAACACCCAATAATCAGACATGTTGAGAATGTGGGCGATGCGGCGGTCGTTTCTCAGGCACTGCAGCATGTAATCCACCATGTGCTGCAGACTGCCAACTGCCCAAGAAACGCTGTCCCCTGCTGGAGGCGTGATCTCTGCCCGCTCGTCATCACCCCACCCTCGCTGTACACACTGAGTACTGGACAATTGTGTAACTCCCTCCTCTGGACGGATGTCTTCCTCCTCCATTGACTCCTCCTCATCCTCCTCACAAACGGTCCCCTGCCTACGCGTTTGTGAGGAACCACGTGGCGCTGACTGTCCAGAAGATGATGGAAATGGTGAATCCTCATCCTCCACCTCTTCCACAACATCATCCCTTAGCGCTTGCAGTGATTTTTCAAGCAGGCAGATAAGGGGGACAGTCATGCTGACTAGTGCATCATCTGCACTCGCCATCCGCGTGGAATAATCAAAGGGACGCAAAACCTGGCAGACGTCATTCATAGTGGCCCACTCTGTGGTTGTGAAGTCTGTACGGCGCTGACTGCGACTTTTTTGCGCCTGAAGCAGCTGGTACTCCATTACAGCTTGCTGCTGCTCACACAACCGCTCCAACATATGTAACGTGGAATTCCACCTGGTAGGTAGGTCACATATGATGCGATGTTCCGGCAGGCGGTGTCGGCGCTGCAGAGCCGCAATGCGCGCTTTTGCCGTGCTGGAACGCCGCAAGTGAGCACACTCTAGGCGGACCTTGTGCAGCAGTGCATCAAGATCCGGATAGTCCCTCAAAAAGCTCTGCACGACCAAATTGAGCACATGTGCCAGACATGGGATGTGAGTGAGGTTGCCGAGGCCCAGAGCTGCCACCAGATTTCGGCCATTATCACACACTACCATGCCTGGCTGGAGATTCGCTGGCACAAACCACACATCGCTCTCCTGCTTGATGGCATTCCAGAGCTCCTGCGCTGTGTGGCTACGATTCCCCAAGAAAATTAATTTCAAGACGGCCTGTTGACGTTTGGCCACGGCTGTGCTCATGTCGGTCGTAACAGGTACACGTTCATCACGGGTCCATGTGGAGGTGGACTGTGACGGCTCCTGCAGCGATGATTCTGAGGAACTGGTGTAAGAGGAGGAGTCAATGCGTACAGAATGGATTCCTGCAATCCTTGGAGTGGGCAGGACACGTCCTGCGCCACTCGCACGGTCTGTACCCGGCTCAACGACATTAACCCAATGGGCAGTGAGGGAAAGGTATCGCCCCTGTCCATGTTGACTGGTCCACGCATCGGTGGTGAGGTGGACCTTGCTACTGACGGCGTTCAGTAGCGCGTGTTTTATGTGTCCCTCCACATGCTTCTGCAGGGCAGGGACGGCTTGCCTGCTGAAGTAAAAGCGGCTGGGCACTTTGTACTGTGGGACTGCCAATGACATGAAGTCACGGAAGCTGTCAGTCTCCACCAGCCTGAATGACAGCATTTCCAGTGACAGAAGTTTGGCAATGCCTGCAGTCAGAGCCTGTGCTCGTGGGTGGTTTGACGAGAAAGGCCGCCTTTTCTCCCATGCCTGTACTACCGATGGCTGTAGACTGGGCTGGGAGTGTGTGGATGACTGGGAAAGTGGCGCTGCGGGTGGAATTACAGCGGGTCTCTGGACAACAGGGGCAGAGGTTCTTCCACGGCGATCCTGGGAGGACGCCGAACCAGCTGCGTGTGAGGTAGAGGAAGAGGCAACACGAGCTGAAGAGGTGGTAGCTGCCGCTGTTGGTTGGCCTACCTCTTCAGTGTGTTTTTCTAACTCCGCCGGGTGCCTGTTGCGCACATGTTTCCACATGTTGGAGGTATTGAGGTTGCTGACATTTCGACCTCTTTTGACTTTTTGATGACACACGTTGCATCTGACATAGCAAATGTCATCTGCAACTGTGTCAAAAAAGGACCAGGCACTGCAAGTCTTGGGAGCGCCCTTTTTGGCTTTTGGAAGAGACATGCTCCTAACGGGTGCCAAAGCGGAGGCTGCAGGATCCGCAGTCTTCCCCCTCCCTCTCCCTCTTTGGGCCGTACGGGGAATCTCTTCCTCAGAGCTGCTCCCACCACCTTCCTGTCCCTCACGCCAAGATGGGTCGAGGACCTCATCATCTACACTACCCTCTGCCCCCAACTGCTCCTCCTGGGTAGTCTCAGCAGCAGAGCACGCACCAGTAAGTGGCACCTGAGTGTCATCATCAGCTGATGCGGCCTGCGATGTGGTGACCGGAGCCACTGGCCCACCCGCCTCTTCAGAGGAAGACAGAAAAAGCTGTTGGGCATCACTGCACCCTGCCTCTTCTTCCATTTCTCCAATGCTGCTTGGCTGGCCCCCTGTTTCCAAGCCAAGAGATTCAGAGAACAGAAGTAGAGACGGCTCCTGTCCTGGGCTCTCTGTCTGCCTGGGCAATTTGGCAGGTGGTGAAGAGACAGATGGCTGCTCTCCAGTGCTCTGTGTCTGAGAGGATGTGGCACTAATGGAAGTTGATGCATTAGCTGCCATCCATCCGACAACAGCTTCAATTTGTTCTTCACGCAGCAGCGGTGTACGGCGCTCGGACACAAAGCTTCGCATGAACGACTGTTGCCTGGTGAAAGTGGGTGCTGATGAGTCACCGGTGCCCGCAGCAGGCACAGAATCCCCACGTCCCCTCCCTGCTCCGCGACGGCTCCCACGCCCCCGTGCCTTACTCACTGCCTTCTTCATCTTGGTTGACTGATAAAGATAAGCAGAAAAGTACTAACGGATTTGTGTGCTTATTCCTGAGCAACTCCTCCTAACAGGTATAAGAAGCACTAATTATCTAAAGTGTGGACTAGACACAAATATGAGCTAATGTGGCCTACAGAAATGTAAAGTGGTGTAACTGGTGTGTTTGGTGAACTTTATTATTTATTTATTTTTTGGGGGCTGAACTGACAACAGATAGAGCTGCAGTCACACGGAGACCGTGCAGACAGACGTAAACGGCGCTACAAGGCCCAAAAACCCTCCTCTACTTTATCCTATGTAGTGTTTTTCCACAAATTAGCTGGAGACGGGTGGAAAGACACTAATAGGATTTTTTTGAATAAATTAGCAGCAGACTACACTATTTTGAAAAAAAAGAAAATTGATTTGGCGGTATGACGCAGTGAAAAACCCTGAGCTGGAGACAACCAGGCTATAGCTGCTCACAGATTACAGGGCGAGCTGCAGTCACACGGAGACCGTGCAGACAGCCGTAAACGGCGCTGCAAGGCCCAAAAACCCTCCTCTACTTTATCCTATGTAGTGTTTTTCCACAAATTAGCTGGAGACGGGTGGAAAGACACTAATAGGATTTTTTTAAATTAATTAGCAGCAGACTACACTACTTTGAAAAAAAAGAAAATTGATTTGGCGGTATGACGCAGTGAAAAACCCTGAGCTGGAGACAACCAGGCTATAGCTGCTCACAGATTACAGGGCGAGCTGCAGTCACACGGAGACCGTGCAGACAGCCGTAAACGGCGCTGCAAGGCCCAAAAACCCTCCTCTACTTTATCCTATGTAGTGTTTTTCCACAAATTAGCTGGAGACGGGTGGAAAGACACTAATAGGATTTTTTTAAATTAATTAGCAGCAGACTACACTACTTTGAAAAAAAAGAAAATTGATTTGG